>NC_054383.1:113580672-113932547 GCF_017654675.1 Xenopus laevis
GCATCTTTAGAGGGATAGCTTTCAGGTGCCTATATGATAAATAAAATTAATCTAAAAGAGCACAAAAATCTTACTAGTATGTCGCTGTATATTTGATGCTAAACAGGGAGTGAATAATATCCACAAAACAAAGGTATTGGTGGTTGCAGGAATAGGCAGGTGTAATTTAGTGGGTAGAACCGGGACTTGAGGGCTAAATAGGAAGCACGTTGGTGGGACAGCAGTGAAGTGATCTGGAGTGGCACCTCAAGGATATAAAAACAATTTTGTTTGTCACAACTTTCCCCCAGCCAAGGTGCATGTAGATGCAGAACATCACCCATAATTGCATTTCATGGTACCACATCTATCATGGCAAAATAAAAGCTTACAGGAGCAATAACAGGAACAACATAGAGATAGTCCTGGGTTTAGAATAGTGAAAAATGCAAGTCTTTTCAGTACAGTTAGACTTGTTGTCACTTGTCACTAGCCGTGAAAGGGTTTATGCATCATCTATCAGTGTATTGACAGTCAAAAATATGGCTTAAGCCTTGTAATTCTCCTAATATAAACCCATAAGGATAATTTATGAATGGAGCTGCAAGTGTGCTAACCCTATATAGAACATAAATGTTGAGCCTATTAACTTTTTCATTTAATGTACTTGCATCCAAAAACTCTCCTTGCATTGCCGTACAAGTGCATTAGACCCAAATGTGTCCATCCTCCTCTGCTGAATTGTGAACAAGTGAGCTTATTGCCACTCCCAGTGGTGTAACTACAACTAGCCGGGGCCCCCACAAAAAATCTTCCGAGGGGCCCAGTGCACACAGACACATTGTGCACAAAACAAATGAACAAACATAAATAAAGGGTCACGCTCCCATCACATAAAATTGTATGAGCACCTTTATTCAAATAAAGCTACATATTATAGTGTATAGTATATATTGCACTTACAATTTAGCAGAGCATTATCTTTCATCAGAAAAGTCCATTCAATATGTTCCCAACATGTTTTATCAGTGTCCCAACTTTCTCAAGGCTAGTGGAGTGTTGTGCTTTGTAGAGTTGTGAGCTTGGGACCAGCAGATTAAGAAGGCAGCTCCCCACGGGGAACACTTGCTGGAGCTATCCGAAAATCTATATTTAACCCATGGAGTATTGATCTATTTGTATTTAATCTTTGGAGTACTTGGACATTTTTTTTCTCCTATAAACTACCTCCCCCCAGGATTAATCTGCTGTACTGTCGGTACACCACTGTCCACTTCGAAACCCTGGAGGTACCATCATCCTGAATGTGGTGGTGGCCACCAATACTTCTATGAGGGTCCTGACCACCATAGTTTATTAAACCTGTAGGGGGGGTGCTGACCACCAAACTTGTAGACAGAGGCCCTGGCCAGCAATGTTTTTTTTTTTAACTTTTATAGGTGAATCCTGGATAACAATTTTATGGGGGAACTCTGACTTCTACATTGTAAGGGTGTCTTGGTTAACATGTTGGACCCATGGTGGACCCTATGGTGGTGCAGGGCCCATAAAATGTTGTCGTACAGGGTCCCACTGCTGTGGTTACAGTTGAAAGCCCCTGTTTTGCTGTCTGTCATGGTAGAATCCTTAGGGCAAGGACAGAGGAGATGATCCAGCTTCATTACAGGAAAATACCTTCTCCTGCATTTTCCCATGATTAAGCAAGATCATGTTCAGTATTTTACATACAATGATTCCCATTCCCCTGAATTAATAAGTATCTTTTGGTGCTTTGTTCCCCAAAGGAAAGATGATTTCCTACAACTATGTGCTATGAGTGTCATTGCCATTATGCATAAAGTAATATTTAGATAGGATTTTCCCTTATATTGGGATTGATGGGGCTAGAAAAACAGTACAAAAGGGAAAGTGTTATTAATGCTGGGCCCGATGATTATAGTCCTGAGTTAACTACGTCCTAGGCCAGGACCAGATTTAGGGGAAGGCAGAAGAGACACGCACTTAGGGTGCAATGGTGGTGGGGGCTTTCTGAAGTGCTAGGCTGCACCAATTACATAATAACTGACCCACAGGTGCAGGTCCATCTCAAACCCTACAAAGTCCCAGAGGCCCTTAGGCAATGTCAGAGGAGGCACTGTATGATGCAGGATTCATATAGCCTAATTGTGTTAATTCTGAATCCTGATTGTTTATTGCCCTTATGGAATGATGGAATGATGGAATGATTTCAATAAACTGAATTAAATATCAGAATCTGAGCCATACCCTATATCAGGGTGGTATAAACTAATGAACAGTTAGGGGCAGTCTACTAAGCTAGAGTAAATTTTCGAAGTTAAAAAAATGTGAATTTCGAAGTAATTTTTTGAATACTTCGACCATCGAATAGGATACTACGACTTCGAATTTAATTTGACTTCGATTCGAAGTAAAATTCGTTTGAATATTCGACCATTCGATAATCGAAGTACTGTCTCTTTAAAAAAAAAAAATTGACTTCATACTTCGCCAAATTAAAGCTACTTCGATCGATCACTAAAAATCTTTCAAATTGTTCGATTCGAACTATTTAATCGTTCGATCGTACGATTTCTACTCGATTGTTCGATCGTTCGAATACGCTAAGAATCCTTCGACTTCGATATTCGAATTTGAAAGATTTCAATTTGAGGGCCTCCTTGTGTACCATAATCCAACAATCCGTCAGGTTCTCTTCCACCTCCAAAAATCCAATTCTAAAAAGAGGATTGCTGTATCCCTCAAAAGAGGTTTTGGGGAATAAAATGAAAAATATACTGTATATTGCAGCATTCTTAATTGAAACACACATATATCAAGGTTTCTTTCCCTGTAGTATGTGTGAATCATGTAGACTCAGCATGAACATTACAGAGTTTAAAAGCTATTCCACTAAGGAGACTTTCCTGATTCAAGATTTAATTAAATGTGATATGATTAATGTTATCTATCTGTTGGAATGCCCATGTGGCCTCCAATATGTAAGACAAATAGAAAAATTAGGATAGGCTAAGAGAAAAAATACATAATATTCAGAAAGTAGATTAAACATTCTATACATTTTTTGGAGAAACTTAATAAATGCTCAACTGGTCTGCGTTGGTTTGGAATTGAAACAGTTAAAGCAAATTGGAGGGGAGGTTACCTGGTGACAAGGACTCGGGAAGGTTGGTGGATCCATAAATTTAAAATCTCTTTCACCCGTGGTCTAATGTGGACTTTAATCTTAGAGCCTATTTAGAATAATTATATTGTATTGCTGGAGAATGTAAAGGGTATCATGGTTATAATTTAATTATGGATAAGATTGATGCTATAAATATGATTTAAGAGACTTTTGTGTGTATCTGTAAAGTTTTGAGTTTCAAATCTTTTGGGACAATAAAGAGCGACTGTTTAGAGAGATGTCACCTCTCCTGGAAGAAGCCTAATAGGCGAAGCTCCTCAACGGTAACGAGGTGGTGTGGAAGTGTATAAGCACGAAGCAGGGACTTGCGCAGTGAGGTCAGGGAGACGCAGAAAGACTTGCGCTGTTACTGCAGGACTTGCATTGTTTTTAGATGTAGTAGTAATTATATGGAGAAGTAATTACACTATATGGAGAATCGTTTGTGAGTGTATTTTTAATTATTTATTAAAAACTTTAAAAGCACTTCTGCACATGCCAATCTTTATTGCCCATAAGGAAAAAAGAACATTGGAAGCTGGTGATCTCTGCCTTTGCTTTTGAGACATGCAGAAATAGTTCCCATGTTTGTGAGTATAAAGCTGCCCATAGACGCAAAGATCCTATCATACGAATCGTGGATTCGTACGATTTTCGGACCGTTTGTGGAGAGTCCCGTCATTTTTCGTCCGACGGAGATCGGTCGTTTGGTCGATCGGACAGGTTTGATTTTGTCCCGCCGGAGCCCATTGCGCTCTCATCGTAATCCGATCATTCGGGCCACAGGGCCGAACGTTCAGATTACCCCCAATATAGCCATGCCCATTAGTGGCATATCTGGGAAAGATTGGCTTGTTTGGCAATGTCACTAAACTAATGGATCTTTGTGTCTATGGCCACCTTAATGTATCAACTGGGACAATTGCATCTCTAAGGGGGTTATTTACTAAACTCTGAATGCAGAAACTCCAAAAAATTTGTGTTTTTTTTAGTATAAAAACAGAGTTTAAAAAAACACAATTTTTTCTGAATTTATTATACCCCAAGGATGGAAAAGGTCAGAATCCGAAAATCTGCCATCTCAGAGCTGCCAAGGTTCCATATAAATCAATGGGAGAAGTCCCAAAGATTTTTTAATCTACGCTGGGTTTCGTGCAATAATCCAAAATTATTCCTTCGATTTGTACAATTCTAATTCGGCCTAATGCAGACCTATTCTATCAAAAACTGACCTATTCAACCAAAAAAACTTTGACTTATTTTCGGTTGGAATTTGAAGTTTTTTCAATTTCGAAATTCGACCCTTGATAAATATGCCCCTAATAAATGCTTCCTGATTTTGTATGTGTGTGTTTGATGGGGACTAAGTAATACTAAGTAATAATTTTCTGCCTTGCTGTCCAGCAACAGACTAGGATAGACTTTTGCAGTGTGAGAAGGTCACTATCTGGTCACCAAATCAAAATTTTGAGGAGACATGGGAATGTTCGTACTAGGGATGCACCGAATCCACTATTCGGGATTCAGGCAAATTTCTGAATCCTTGGTGAAAGATTTGGCGGAATCCGGAACCGAATCCGAATCCTCAATTGCAAATTAGGGGCAGGAAAGGAAAAAAGTGGAAAAAAATTGAAGAAAATTGACTTTTTTGACAAAAAGTCCTGTGATTTCCCTACCGCCCCTAATTTACATATGCAAATTATGATTCGGTTCGGACAGGCACAAGGATTCAGCCGAATCCGAATCTTGCAGAAAAAGGCCGAATCCTGACCGAATCCCGAACCAAATCCTGGATTCAGTGCATCCCTAGTTCTTACTTTGTTCAGTAAATGAGAGATGTGGAGAATGGTCACTAGTAGGTTTATTTCCTGCATTATACTCTATGGGTATGTTTCGAATGTAGGTGAAATCCCAGAAACCTTTAAAACCTTGAAGAATGAAAGATTTTACAATTGGAAAAGGACAGCTCCCATTGACTTTTACGTGACCTCACCAGATGGAGAAGTTTTGTATTGAGTTTTTTGTGGTTTTTACACTTAGAGGCACATTTATCAAGGGTCGAATTTCTAATTCATGTGAGTTTTTTCTAAACTCCCATAAATTTGAAATTCAACTAATCGAAATTTGTAAATATAATCAAAATTTTTTAAACTCGGATGAATTTTAACAACCAGAAAATTTTAATCGAATTTGATTCAAATTTGATCAAACTCGATTTAAGTTTTTCCTCTGAAAAATACTCGAAGGTGAGGAAGTCTGCAAACATCTCCAAATTGATCCCTGGACCTCTTCCATTGATTTAAACAGCAATTTGGCTGATTTTAGGTGGTGAATTGCCAAATTTGAATTCTTAAAGGGCCAGTATGAAAAATTTCGAAAATCAAATTCGAATTTTTTTTAAAAAACTCGAATCAAATGTGGATAACTCCCTAGTCAAATTTGACAGTTTTGACCATAAAAAATTTTGAAAATTCTAATTTTCAATTCGACCCTTAATAAATCTGTCCCTTAATAAAGTTTTGAATAATTTGGCTAATACCCGGTTTTTAGTGCTATAAAGTTCAATTTGGGGAAATGCAAAAAAAACCTTGAACATTATTGAGCATATTTATAAAGGGTCGAATTTCAAATTAAAAAAACTTTGAAAGTCCACCAATTGACTCCAAATGGGTTCTAGGAGGTCCCCCATAGGCTAAAACAGCAATTTGGCAGGTTTTAGATGGTGAATGTTCGAAGTCAAATTTTTAAAGAGACAGTACATGATAAATTTCGATATATATATATATATATATATATATATATATATATATATTTCAAATTCTAATCGAATTTGGACTATTCCCTAGTCGAAGTACACAAAAATAGCTTGAAATTCAATTTTTTTTCATTCAAACATTCACCTCGACCTTTGATAAATCTGCCCTTTGAATATCGAAATGTATCATGTACTGTCTCTTTAAAAATTTGATTCGACCATTAATCATCTAAAACCTGCCGAATTACTGTTTTAGCCTATGGGGGACCTCCTAGATCCTATTTGGAGTCAATTGGTGGACTTTGAAAAATCAAAGCTTTTTTGGGGAAAAACTTTGAATCGAATTTGATCAAATGCACTATTCCTTCGATTGGTACGATTTGAATTTGGCTGGATACGGACCCATTCAATCAAAAACTGACCTATTCGACCAAAAAAAAAAAAACTTTGACTTCATTTCGGTTGGTGTTTTTGAATTCGAATTTCGAAGTTTTTTGAATTTGAAATTCGACCCTTGATATATATGCCCCTAATGTGGTCTTTTTAGTGTGTAAGCACATATTTATTACATGAAGACAAAATAATGAACTTGAGGATGTTGACCATACACCGACATGAATGGAGACCTTCCAGTGGAAGTGTGGCAGGCATTGTTATGAGCGAATTCCGCCCACAGGAGGAGATCAGACCAATCATCTTGACAAAGGGAAACGTGGTTCCTCAGGAACTGTTCCAAAGCTTGGTTCACTCGTTCAGCTGCTCCATTTGTCTGGGGATGATAAGCAGTTGAGAACTGGAGAGTAATACCCAGATCTTTGCACAGGGAACGCCAAAACTTCGCCGTGAACGGGGAACCTCTGTCAGAGACAATCTCCGCCGGGAAGCCATGCAGGCGGAAAATGAATTGAATAAACAACTGTGACAACTCCACTGCAGATGGAAGCTCCTGTAGAGGGATGAAGTGGGCCATCTTGCTAAAACGATCTATGCCGACCCAGATCACAGTGTTCCCACTGGAGGGAGGAAGTTGCGCATGTAAAAATTGTTGCTTGTGTAAAAATTGTCGCGCATCAAAATATTTTGATGTCTATTGACTTCAATGTGTTTTGCTAATTTTTGGCCGTTTTAAAAAATTTTGAGTAGTTTTGCAAATTTATTGGCAAAGCGAAACGGGACAGATTTGCCCAGCATTGCTCTTCAATATACTTGTGATATTAATCAGCAACTGACTCCTGCACCAAATTTGTATCTACACTCATGCCATATTTATTGTACAGAACTGTGGAATAAGTTGGTACATAATAATAATCATAATAATAATAAGCAATATGTCAGGCTGTTAACATTCTTTGCACTCCTGGCTCTGACTCCTGAAACAATGTTGCAAGCCAGCTGACTAAAGCAGACTGAAAGACCCAGAGAACAGAAAGAATAAAACTTTACTAAGTATATATTAGAAAGTTTCTCAAAAAATATATATTCTTTAAATAGGCAAAAATACTTTTGGGGGGGAGGATCCCTTTAAAAATACTAGTTCCAAAGATATTTTTAATGATATATGAACCTTACACCTTGCTCTGAGCACCATGTTTTAGTAGTTCTTCAATGTTGTAAAATGTTTTAAATTAATTGGTCAATTAATTGGACTGGGGAGCTACTGGGGCATATTTGGAGGCACAGATCTTCCCTGCTAAAGAGATGTGGTTGCCTTGGGCTCATATAGAACCACAAAACATAATGTGCAGCATTTTACCCTAATTCTTAGGGTAATTATTTTTAGTTTTAGTTCTTCTTTAGGGATTGTTCACCTTTGAGTTAACTTTTAGTATGATGTAGATGGTGATATTCTGAGACAATTTGCACTTGTTTTAATTTATTTATTATTTGGTGTTTAAGTTATTTGGCGTTTTATTCAGCAGCTCTCCAGTTTGCAATTTCAGCAGGTTGTTAAGGTCCATATTATCCTAGCAACCATGCACTGTTTTGAATAAGAGACTGGAATATGAATAGGAGAGGGCCTAGATAGAAATATGAGTAATAAAATGTAGCGATAACAATAAATATATGTAGCCTTACAGAGCATTTGTTTTTAGATTGTGTCAGTGACCCCCATTTGAAAGCTGGAAAGAGTCAGCAGAAGGCAAACAATTCAAAAACTATAAAAAAAATAAACAATGAATACCAATTGAAAACTTGCTTAGAATTGGCTATTCTATAACAAACTAAAAGTTAACATAAAGGTGAACCACCCCTTTAAATAATGTTGCAGACACAGGATATATGTACACAGACAATTAGAGAATATAACAAATGCATTTGATTTTAATATATTTTGGTATATGTACAACATTTGTTCCAATTTGTTTTACTGTTTACTTCACTGTTTATTTCCTTTACATTCTATGAAATTTACTTTGGGTCAAATGCCTGGCTGTGTTAGGACAACATGATTTGTTAGCCAATAACAGGGTCAGACTGGGCTGGCAGGACACCAGGAAACAACCCGGTGGGCCCCGCCAGCCCAGACCTGGTCCCCCGATTGGCTGCACTGCTGTGTTTGTGCATGCGCGTGTCGCATCAGCATTTGCACATGAGGGCGGCTTGTCAGTGGTTGTGTATGCGCGAGGCTCAACGGCGGCTCAACGCAGGGGATGGAGTTTGTGGTCGAGAAAGTCAGGAGGGGGACCTTTGGGTTGCAGCCCGGTGGGCCCCAATGCTCCAGTCCAACCTTGGCCAATAATACTTAGTGTCTAAAAAAGTAGCGTCTGTACTTACTGTAAACTGAGAGATAAAACACTTCTGTTTGTGTTGCTCCATTTGTTGGGATTACAGTGAGTGTATATTCCCCCGTATCTTTGAGAGTGAGATTGTCCAGCTGGAGAGCTGCGTTCTCATACAGGTGGCATCTGCCTTCGTAGGCACCATAATAAAAGGGGATACCGTTCGGCTGCGCAGTCACAATAAAATCATTCTTAAACTTCCATTGTATTGAACTCTGTGCAGGCAGAGTCAGAGTCACTGGAAGAGTCACAGATTTGCCCACGGTGCCCGATACATTCCTTGAGCAAGAGACAGACCCTGTCAGAGAGGAAAGTAAAGCATCAGCGGATGAATATTTCGTTTTATGGCCCTGACACGTCACACTGTAAACCATTCTGTAAACCTCTGTTCCTCTCCTACCTTCAGATATGTCATTACACTGTGTCGGTGGCTCCAGTGGCCCCTAGCTAGGGCTGCCAGGAACAACATTATCCAAAAGGGCAGTTACTGTCCTGATCCCATTGGTACGGTGTCTTTGTTTGAACTTCCCCCTCTGTTTCCCTATAACTCACTTACCTGAGGCTGCCAGGAACAACAGGATCCAGGGGTGCAGGTAATTACTGAGTCCCATTAATGTGGTGTTGCAGTTGGAGCTTTGTGTATGATCTGCCTCCAACTCTCACACTGTACTTTCACCTTTACCTGCTTATAAGGAAGTAACACAGAACTGATAGCAACACCACTGTCTCATTAACCCTCTAAGTGCCAGTACAATTTCACATTTCATTTGCAGTTAGTGCCAGATGCTTGATAAATGATTTATACTCCCTTATTTCATGTGAATTTCATCAGGGGGACTAGTTTAAATTGGAAAACTATACTATATAATTTTTTTCCAGGATAACCTGAGCTTTTCTTCAGAAGAATGAATAACGGAGATTATGGATTTAGATAAGAGAGAGAAAAAAGTCACACAGAGAAAGTCACACTGAACAGAATGTAACGTTTTTTGAAAGCATTGTTAAAGAGATTGTTCACCTTCCAACACTTTTATAATTTCTGTTGTTTTCATACTGTTCACCAGAAATAAAGACTTTTCTCAATGACATTCTATTTTCTATTTGTGTATTTTCTAATATTGAAGCTTAGGGGGGATATTTACTAAAACTTAAATTAATATCATGTTTTTATAGTTGACCTAACTCCCATTCATTTAACTAATTTATCAAGTAATCAGCTTGAAAAAGTTCAACAATTAGATGGTTAAGTTAGCAGGGCCGGTTTTACCAACTGCGGGGCCCAAATGGAAGCATTTTGGAGGGGCCCCTAGACAGAATTTTGTTGTCTGAAACAGGGTTTTTGGGCTGAGAGGCCAAATAGTGCCTCTGTAACACGTTTTTGGGCTATTTACACCAACGGGGTTAACAACCAGCTAGAGCTGCTACTAGAGCATGGGTTACACTGGACTCTATCACTTAAGGCAGGGCCTTAGCAAAGTGGAAGAAGTGAAGGTGTGGTGTAGTGCAACTACAACTCCCACAGGCTACTGTGCTTTAACCCATAAAGAAATGGGTGCCAGGAGGTTCTTGCAAATCAAACAGAACAAAATAACTTTATTTGTCAGAGACAAATGATCCACAGGTTACTTACATCAGTACAGGGGCAGTGCAACTACCTTCTAGGCAGAAATAACTCACACGTGGTCTGGATCCCACCCAGTGGAGTGGTCAGGGAGGAGAACCTAAAGCCTGACACCCTATCTACTGTAGTCCCTTCACTGTAGACAAATCTTACAGCCTGGGAAGTTACTCCCTGATACAGATCCTTGATGGAGCACAAAGCTGCTCTTTATCTCTTCCCTCACTGTCTCACTCTCCTAGAGAGTCTATAACAATTATGTTCCTGCCTCTCACTAGCCTCATTCACGGGGTCCCTGCTCCCCGACTGAAATACTAGAGGTTCAGGTCCTTCTAGGGCAAACTGGCTTTACTTGGTGTACCCAGGCTCAATGAAGACATCCAGATGGGTCAGACACCAAGAGCCAAAGAGGAGGATCCACCCTTCACAATCATTATAACAAAGTCTGACAGGATGTGGTCACAGCGCCTCCTGGCCAATAGCATAACTACCCAAGTTATATATAGCTACATGGGCATCTGCCCAGCAACTAGGGAGATCAAGAAGTGTAGGGATTTAAAGCCATAGAAGCACATTAACCCTATGGGCCCCTACACCTTTTTTACCCTTTCTCCAAGTGACTGCTGCCAAATGGAGTAGGGAGTGGACTGGGCAGGTGGGAGAAAGTGTCACCTAATTTTTTTTACGCTTGTGCAAAAACATTTTTTATGGAATTCAACTGCATACTCACAGAATGCATTCTTTAGAGAAAGACCCTCCGACCTGCTGTATGGTAAATAGTTTAGGGAATTGCCAATCCTGGCATGGATTTATAGTATCTCACTGTACAGGCTATGAGCAAACTTAGGGGGCTGTTCCTGCTGAATTGCGCTTAGTAATGCAACAGGTCTCGGTGCAAACAACTACCGTAAATAGTTGGGCTCCCTAAAACTCCCATGGCAATATGTAATGGTCAAAGGTCACGGGTTTTTAGATTTTATTTTATTTCTCATGTGATTAACTATCAGGCACACATTCCGTGGAAAGCTCCGTATCAGCTGGGAGGGTGGTCCGATTGGGCACAATCGGGCCATTTGGCCTGAGGTCGGCCCTGTTGGTTGGTATGGGCAACATCAACTGTGATGTTTGTCTCAAAAGTTAATAAATACTCCCCAAGTCTCTGTTCCTCTCCATTTTGTGCATTGTTGCTAAGCAACACATCCTTGGTTACCAGGAACGCCATAATAAACCTGTATCAGAATATCAGAATTTTATTTTATACATAAAAATACAACTGATTTGGAAAGTCCAGTCTCTCCTAAATGCAACAATCAAGGTTGGACTGGAGCATTGGGGCCCACCGGGGCTGCAACCCAAAGGGCCCTCCTCGCAGTCACAGGACCCCCTCCTGACTTTCTCGACCGCAAACTCCATCCCCTGCATTGAGCGGGCGTTGAGCCTCGCGCATACACAAACACTGACAAGCCGCCCTCATGTGCAAATGCTGACGCGACACGCGCATGCACAAACACAGCAGTGCAGCCAATCGGGGGAGCAGGTCTGGGCCGGCGGGGCCCACCGGGTTGTTTCCTGGTGTCCTGCCAGCCCAGTCTGACCCTGTTATTGGCTAACAAATCATGTTGTCCTAACACAGCCAGGCATTTGACCCAAAGTAAATTTCATAGAATGTAAAGGAAATAAACAGTGAAACAAATTGGAACAAATAAACTGTTGTAAATACAGTATACCAAAATATATTAAAATCAAATGCATTTGTTATGTTCTCTAATTGTCTGTGTACATATATCCTGTGTCTGCAAAATTATTTAAAGGGGTGGTTCACCTTTAGGTTAACTTTTAGTATGTTATAGAATTGCCAATTCTAAGCAAGTTTTCAATTGCCCTTCATTGTTTATTTTTTATAGTTTTTGAATTATTTGCCTTTTTCTGCTGACTCTTTCCAGCTTTCAAATGGGGGTCACTGAC
The DNA here is from genome assembly GCF_017654675.1 of Xenopus laevis. Taxonomy (NCBI): domain Eukaryota; kingdom Metazoa; phylum Chordata; class Amphibia; order Anura; family Pipidae; genus Xenopus; species Xenopus laevis. Next base: position 113,592,954 of record NC_054383.1, read on the forward strand.
ACAATCTAAAAACAAATGCTCTGTAAGGCTACATATATTTATTGTTATCGCTACATGTTATTACTCATATTTCTATCTAGGCCCTCTCCTATTCATATTCCAGTCTCTTATTCAAAATAATGCATGGTTGCTAGGGTAATATGGAGCCTAACAATCTTGTAAGAAGGTGATTGAGTTGTGTGCATGAAAAAAAGTGTATTGTATGTGTAAAGTGAATGTGGGTGCTGTGAAAATGTTGAAGTCATTGAAAGTGTTAAATGTAAGTGATTGAAAGTGTTAAATGTTTTGAGACTGTAATGTGTAAAATCCACCACAAGGTGGCAGTGGTGTCATGCAAGTGAATGGTGAAGGTTTCATGTGGTGAACTGGGGAAAGCACATGCACTGCAGTGAGAACAGCACATGATAGAGAAATGTTAACAGCACATGCACAGCAGATGTTAAGGGGATGGTTGATTAGGGATAGTATATAAAAGGGCGAAACACATTAATGGGTGTTCAGTGGATGCTTCTGAAGAAAAGTAGATAGTGATAGGGCTACAGTAAAAGTACTAGGTGCTATAGATAGTGAGTGGACCACTAGAATGGGTAGCCAAGACCCCAACAAGGAGTAAGTGGCTTAGGAGCCAAGGCTTTGCCAGTGAGGGTTGGAGTGTTAGGGGGAACACAAACATCCTGAAGGAGGGACGCAAGAAAAATCCTATCTGGAGTAGGCCAGAGGGGCATAGGACGTATGCCGGACTGGTAGGAGCAGAAGCTGGAAAATTCCTATCCTAAAAGGTCAGTGGTGCACTGCTGTGGTGTCAGCCCGACTGAAGTAGGAAGGTGGTAAGTCGCCTTTGAAAGGGGTGTTCCTGTGTCTCCAGTGATTTCGTGTGAGGGGTTCGCTATACAATAAGTTATTGCTCTGCAAGAAAGGGAGTAAGTGACACCCATGGGACTGTGTTTGGATTGTACAAAAGTTAATGGATATCGTGAAGTGTTTCCAATAAAAGTTCTTCATTTTTTGATTTACCATCGGTGTGGATTTTCTTCTGTCCAGTGAAGGTTGATTTCCATGGTGACGAAGGAGCATTAACCCTTACCCCCCTTACAACCTGATTGCTGAAATTGCAAACTGGAGAGCTGCTGAATAAAACGCCAAATAACTTAAACACCACAAATAATAAAAAAATTAAAACAAGTGCAAATTGTCTCAGAATATCACCATCTACATCATACTAAAAGTTAAAGGACCAGTAACATCAATTTTTTTTTTTACAAAATTCGTTAGTATACATGAAAAAATAAACACCAAGTCAAATAAAACTTTAAAATAGCAAAGCCTTTATTAAGAAATAACTTACCGAAACTGCACTTCCTGTCCTCTACAGAAAAGGCGACACGGCGACCATCCATTGTGCGGCGCTGGATTTCTCCTCCTTGGCTCTGTCTCATGTTGTATTGACAGCATGTGAAGCGGCTGATGCATCAGGGAGCGTGGTTTCCATGTGTGCGGATTGCTGGCTCATCGGCGCGTCTGTAGAGTACCTGCGGCAGGGGAGCTTTTCAGAGTGGAGCTGGGCCTCATCGTGGATGTTTGCAGTTGCAGGCAGCAGGCCGATCGGAGTTCCCAGTCACTGGCACGTAGCCACTCTTGTCATGCGCTGCTTTCCATGCTAGAGAGCGCTTGTCACCAACCCGAACACCACCTACAGTATCTTAGCTACAAGCACCGGCGCAATTCTTCTCCAGCTGCCGACCCAGCCAAAGCCCCGGGGTCACATCCCAGAGTTACAGCAGAAGCAGGAGCGGCGCTGTCAGGTTGAGCGCTAAGGAGAGAGCGCAAAGTCAGAAAGAAGTGAGTGGGGAAAGGCGAGCTACTTTCCAGCCTGGGAGGATCACTTTCTCTCGCTTCCTCTCTGATCGGCCTGCTGCCTGCAACTGCAAATATCCACGATGAGGCCCAGCTCCACCGCTGCAGGTACTCTACAGACGCGCCGATGAGCCAGCAATCCACACACATGGAAACCACGCTCCCTGATGCATCAGCCGCTTCACATTCACAGGCCGATCAGAGAGGAAGCGAGAGAAAGTGATCCTCCCAGGCTGGAAAGTAGCTCGCCTTTCCCCACTCACTTCTTTCTGACTTTGCGCTCTCTCCTTAGCGCTCAACCTGACAGCGCCGCTCCTGCTTCTGCTGTAACTCTGGGATGTGACCCCGGGGCTTTGGCTGGGTCGGCAGCTGGAGAAGGATTGCGCCGGTGCTTGTAGCTAAGATACTGTAGGTGGTGCTGGGGGAATTCGGGTTGGTGACAAGCGCTCTCTAGCATGGAAAGCAGCGCATGACAAGAGTGGCTACGTGCCAGTGACTGGGAACTCCGATCGGCCTGCTGCCTGCAACTGCAAACATCCACGATGAGGCCCAGCTCCACTCTTAAAAGCTCCCCTGCCGCAGGTACTCTACAGACGCGCCGATAAGCCAGCAATCCGCACACATGGAAACCACGCTCCCTGATGCATCAGCCGCTTCACATGCTGTCAATACAACATGAGACAGAGCCAAGGAGGAGAAATCCAGCGCCGCACAATGGATGGTCGCCGTGTCGCCTTTTCTGTAGAGGACAGGAAGTGCAGTTTCGGTAAGTCATTTCTTAATAAAGGCTTTGCTATTTTAAAGTTTTATTTGACTTGGTGTTTATTTTTTCATGTATACTAACGAATTTTGTAAAAAAAAAATTTGATGTTACTGGTCCTTTAACTCAAAGGTGAACAATCCCTAAAGAAGAACTAAAACTAAAAAAAACTACCCTAAGAATTAGGATAAAATGCTGCACATTATGTTTTGTGGTTCTGTATGAGCCCAAGGCAACCACATCTCTTTAGCAGGGAAGATCTGTGCCTCCAAATATGCCCCAGTAGCTCCCCAGTCCAGCTTACCTGTCTGACCAATTCATTTGCAACATTTTACAACATTGGAGAACTACTAAAACATGGTGGTCAGAGCAAGGTGTAAGGTTCATATATCATTAAAAATATCTTTGGGACTAGTATTTTTAAAGGGATCCTCCCCCCAAAACTATTTTTGCCTATTTAAAGAATATATATTTTTTGAGAAACTTTCCAATATATACTTAGTAAAGTTTTTCAATTGTTTTAAAATGATATTAAATGTAATTGCTATTAAACGCAGTGTTTGTTTATTCTTTCTGTTCTCTGGGTCTTTCAATCTGCTTTAGTCAGCTGACTTGCAACATTGTTTCAGGAGTCAGAGCCAGGAGTGCAAAGAATGTTAACAGCCTGACATATTGCTTATTATTAATATTATTATTATTATTATAATTATTGTTATTATTATTATTATGTACCAACTTATTCCACGGTTCTGTACAATAAATGTAGCATGAGTGTAGATACAAATTTGGTGCAGGAGTCAGTTGCTGATTAATATCACAAGTATATTGAAGAGCAATGCTGGGCAAATCTGTCCCGTTTTGCTTTGCCGAAAAATTTGCAGAACTACTCAAAAATTTGTGAAACGGCGAAAAATTTGCAAAATACATTGGTCAATAGACGTCAAAATATTTGGATGTGCGACAATTTTTACACAAGCAACAATTTTTACATGCGCAACTTTTTTATCCAAATGCATTAAAGTCAATGGGCATCAAAATCATTTTGATGTGCGACAATTTTTATGCAAGCAACTTTTTTTGTGGCAGCAAAACTTTTTGCAGGCGAATTTTCGTTGCAGTTTCGCGAAACTATTCGCAGGTGGTAAAATGCAGAAATTCATTGCAAATCCATGCCTGGCGAATAAATTCGACCATCGCTACTGAAGAGCAGTGGAATGTTAATTGATTTATTGATACATTGATTGTTAATTTAATTTATTTGACAGGGTGTTTATTATATTTTGATTGTTAACAACTTTCAATTGTTTTTTAATTTTTTATAGTTTTTTTTATTTATTTGCCTTCCTCTTCTGGCTCAAGTATGGTTTGGGATCCGTTATCCAAAAACCTGTTATCCAGAAAGCTCCAAATTAGGGAAAGGCCATCTCCCAAAGACTTCATTTTAATCAGATAATTCTAATTTAAAAAAAAAAAAAAATCTTATTGGGTATAATTAATGTTTAAATGCTTTTTTAGTAGACTTAAGTTATGGAGATTCAAATTATGCAAAGATCCTTTATCTGCAATACCTCAGGTCCTGTGCATTCTGGATAACAGAACCAATACCTGTTTAGTGAAAACCCTATTAATGATATTTTATAAGGAGAATGTCTATTGTAGAATTGGGCATTACAGGTATGGGACCTGCTATCCAGAATACTCGGGACCTGGGCTTTTCCAGTTGAGGGATTGTTCTGTAATTTGCCTAATTGTATTTGATTTTTGTGATTTTATTGTGGTTTTATGCCTGCATAGTTGTGCATCCCTCCCTCCTTCCCTCCTTTGTGTATAAACAAAGATTCCAGACCTTCTGACTAGTTCCCTGCCTATCAATAAATTACTCCTATTGGTTCCTTGCCCCTTAAATAGTGCTTCCTCTGTTTAGTCATTGCCCAAGCTCTTCTGTTCCTACAGTTCTTGTTCAAGCCCATGTTTGTTCCTGAAACCTGTTTTTGACCTTGGCCTGTTATACTTATCTTCTGATCCTTGCTGCCTGACCCGACTTCTGCCTGAACCTGACCTTGCTTCTGCCTAATCCTTGCCGGTACCTCACTTTGTTTCAGTAACGTGCTCTGGTCCCCTGTTGTCTCCACCGCAGAAAGTTTGTTGCCCCAAAAGGCGCAGGGGGAGCCAGAGTCACCTGCTGTGACTTCCTGGACTAGTCATCTTCTGAAGGGGGCCTTGTTAACAGATTGTTACAAGTTGTTCCTTGCTATTTGTTTAGCATCATTTTGCAGTTTGATCGTTTGGAGTAGAAACACATTTCTAGAATTGTTGTATTTGTCAGAACGTGTACTTTTCATAAATATATGGTTTTTGGGGGTCTATGTACTGTTAGGGGTCTTGCAGCACATAATACACAGTCAGGGGGATTTGTTCACAGAAGACAAATTGGCAGCCGAGAAATCCATATGCACTATTTTCATTTGGGGTCCGTACATGCCAGCTGCTTTGGTATCTCTATGCATAGTGGGCACCAAACTGTTCAGTAGACCATTGGTGTTCATATTTAGGGTGTTTATATTACAGGAGACATGATTTTTTTTTTCAATTTGTAGACACTTAGGGGCAAATTCACTAAAGCGCGAAGCGCCGAACGCTAGCGTTTGGCATTTTTGCTACTGCGCAAATTCACTAACGAACGCTGGCGTAGTTTCGCTAGTGTTACTTCGCAACCTTACGCCAGGCGAATTTTCGCTAGCGACTAAACTACGCAAATTCACTAACTTGCGCAGTGTACTGAACGCTACCTTTTACGCTAGACTTCCTTCGCCACCTCAGACCAGGCGAAGCGCAATAGAGTAGATAGGGATTGTTTCAAAAAAAGTCAACATTTTTTCTAAGTCCCAAAAAACGCTGGCGTGTTTTCTACATGATGGCTGATAGGCTGAAAAAGAACGGAAATTTTTTGGGGCTCCCCTTCCTCCCCCCTACATTTCCTGACTCATGGCAACTTACCTAGACAGTGGGCACATGTGGAGGGCAAAATACATTTTTTATTTGTTGATTTGAAGGTTTTCTAGGCATTTGTAGTGCTGATACGTGTTCCTCCATTGAAATTTGACTTTCGCGCCGTATGCAAATTAGCCTTCGCTAGCGCAACTTCGCTTTATATAGCGAATCAACGGTAGCGCAACTTCGCAAACTTACGCTACCCCTGTGCGCAACTTCGGATTTTAGTGAATTTGCGGAGCGCTGGCAAAAATTCGTCTGGCGAAGTGCGGCGAAGTGCGGCGAAGAGCGGCGAAGAGCGCAATTTCGATTCTTAGTGAATTTGCCCCTTAGCCTATATCTTTTTACAGAAGTAGAATTACACCAACATTCTAGCATATTTTGAAAGCTTAGGTTGTCCAGAAAAAAAAAACAATATATTGTTTTCGTGGGTAAACTAAAAGACCCTCCAAGGAAAGGTTTTTTAAAAAAACATTGGTGCCAGGCCCCCCTTACAAGTTAAAAAAAATTGGGGCCCATTTGCTGCTCTTTAGGATTTGAATATGAATGCGATACAATACCTGTTACATGTTATTGTCATTTACTCTGATGATAACTTTTTTAACTATTTTATTTGCTCTCACAGGTGCTGTAACATCTGCAGAGAATGTATCTGGGACTGAGGGCAAATCTGTGTATCTCACAGTGAAGTTGGATCTCCCTGCAATGCGGCAGGTACAATGGAGGGTTAATACCAGCATGATAATTGTAACTGTATTACCTGGCGGCCCTCCTTCTTATACTGATAATTATAGAGGCAGATGCCACCTGTATGATAATACAACTCTCCGACTGGACAATCTCACTCACGCAGACACAGGGGAATATTCACTCTCTGTCACCAACCAGAGCAGCGGAGCCACAGTGACAGGATCAGTTTATCTCACAGTTTACAGTAAGTGAGGTTTTGTTATTCCAAGTGGCTTTGCACTGCAAGTATAACTGTACGGAGAAGCTATTAGATTAGTGTTACCAACCATAGTGCAGTTTCAAAAGCAAAAAATATAACCTGTTTTTCAACACTTATTCATTGAATGCATCAAACAAGTACGAACAAAATTATCCACTCTCATATTGATATAATATATATTTGTTTTAATGGAAAGGGTTAATATCACTACATAATTATACCCTTTACTTTTTTATTGTATTATAATACAATTTATTTTTAAATTTAAATAAAATGTTCTGCTGTTTTAGACAATTACTTACCGTCAGCTAAGCCTCATTATCTTTCACATTTCACATTCTTCATGTAATAAATACAATGTCGGACTGGCCCACAGGGATACCAGGAAAAGTCCAGGTTGGCCCAGGTGTCAGTGGGCTCTCATGCTTCTAAACATTTGAGCTATTTCATGGCCATTCCCTATTTCTATGAGAATAAAGAGGCTAAATAGATGGAATAATAGGTTATAATATGTAAAGAAAAGAGAACAGGAGAACAGAGGTTGAGTAAGTAAAGGAAGAAAATAATACTTTGAGTGGGCCCCTGGTCTAAGGATTTTTGATGGGCCCCTGGTGTCCCAGTCCGACACTGAATAAATATGTGCTTAAACACTAAAAGGCCAAATTATTAATGTTCAAGGTTTTTTTGCATTTCACCAAACCGAACTTTATAGCACTAAAAACCGGGTATTAGTCAAATTACTCTAAACCTTATTAAGGGGCAGATTTATTAAGGGTCAAATTTGAATTTTCAATTTAATTTTATGGTCAAAACTGTTAAATTCGACTAGGGAGTTATCCACATTCTATTCGAGTTTTTTGAAAAATTCTAATTCGATTTTCGAAATTTATCATACTGGCCTTTTAAGAATTCAAATTTGACTTTTCACTACCTAAAACCTGCCAAATTGCTGTTTAAATCAATGGGAGAGGTCTAGGGATCAATTTGGAGATGTTTGCAGCCTTCCTCACTTTCGAGTATTTTTCGGAGAAAAAACAAATCGAGTTTGATCAAATTTGAATCGTATTCAATTCAAATTTTCCAGGTCGTTTAAATTCGTCTGAGTTTAAAAAATTAGATTTTATTAATAAATTTCGACTAGTTGAATTTCCAATTTATGGGAGTTTAGGGGAGTTTAAAAAATTCAACCCTTGATAAATGTCTCTAAGGGGCAGATTTATCAAGGGTCGAAGTGAATTCGAGGGAATTTTCGAAGTAAAAAAATTTGAATTTCAATGTAATTTTTTGGATACTTCGACCATCGCTACCACAAGCTACTACAACTTCGACTCGAAGTAAAAATACTTTGACTATTCGACCATTCGATAATCGAAGTACTGTCTCTTTAAAAAACTTCGACTTCAATACTTCGCCATCTTAAACCTGCCGAATTGCTATGTTAGCCTATGTGGACCTTCTAGTTTATTTTAGTGTAATTCAACTAGGGAATAGTCCAAATTCAATTCGAGTTTTAAAAAATGTTGAAATTCGAATTTTGAATCTTATCATGTACTGTCCCTTTAAGAATTCTATCCAACATCTAAAACCTGCCGAATTGGTGTTTTAGCTTATGGGGGACCCCCTACAATCAACTTGGAGTCGTTTGGTGGACTTCTGAAAAAAACATTTTTTTTGGAGGAAAAATTTTGATTGATCTTTTTTTTGAATTTCGAGTTCATGGGAGTTGATGGGATTTTTTAGAAACTCCCATAAACTCGAAATTCTACCCTTGATAAATCTGCCCTTTAAGGTTTTCACCTACACTAAGAGGCCCATTTTATCTGAAAAAAACTCCAAATCCATACAGGTTTTTCTCTGTATTTATCAATACACTTTCCTGAAATTTTAAACTTCAGATTATTGCATGAAACCAAGTGCAGATCAAAAAATCTTTGGGACTTCTCCCATTGACTTATGTGCAACCATGGCAGATCTGAGATGCCGGAATTTCGAATTCTGACTTTTTCTCCATCCTCTCGGTCTAATAAATTCCCGAAAAATGTGTGTTTTTTTTTAAATTCCAATTTTATACTAAAAAAACACTAATTTTGCATTCGGAGTTTAGTAAATAACCCCCTTAGAGATGCGATTGTCCCAGTCGCTTTGTGCTTGTACCTTTGTACACCATCTTGTCACTGTTGACGCGCTTCGCCTATTAAGCTTCTTCCAGGAGCAATGACATTCGTGTTTTTTTAGTATAAAATCGTAATTTTAAAAAAAAAACACAAATTTTTCGGGAATTTATTATACCGAGAGGATGGAGAAAAAGTTAGAATTCGAAAATCCGGCATAAACAGTCGCTCTTTATTTTCCCAAAAGATTTGAACCTCAAAACTTTACCTATACACACAAAAGTCTCTTAAATTATATTTATAGCATCACAACGTATCCATTTTAAATTATAATCATGATACCCTTTACATTCTCCAGCAAATACAATATAATTATTCTAAAAAGGCTCTTAGATTAAAGTCCACAGTAAGACCATGGGTGAAAGAGATTTAAATTTATGTATCCACCAACCTTCCCGAGTCCTTGTCACCAGGTAACCTCCCCTCCAATTTGCTTTAACCAGGGTCGGACTGGGGGGCCCTGGTCCAGAGCCCCCCTCCAGACCCCCTGGCCCCACTATAATGGTGGTGCGGTTGTCCCAACAAAGTGGTTCTCATGCGGCTCTCTTGGCGCTGGCGTGCAAGCGCAGCCGGAGCCGCACCGGCGTACATGCGCAGCCGGAGCCGCACGGCGCGCATGCGCGAAGTGCGCTGTGCGGGGCCGCATATTGATTTTTTTAGGAAGGCCCAGGAGATTGGCAGAGGGGTCTGGCCCGGCGGGGGCCCATTAGGGGTGGGGCCCGCGGGGCTTTTTCCCGGTCTCCCGCCGGGCCAGTCTGACCCTGGCACCAATACTAAATACATAAAGTTTTATGGTGATTTTTGACTTGTATAGATTAAAACCTCAGGCATACCTCAAGAAACCAAATATGTTCAGAAAGTGTATTCCCTGATTAATCCAAAATGGGCAAAAACTTTTTTCTTGTAGACTTCCAAACGTCAATGCTTTCTTAAATTATGATTTTTAAAATAGAATTCTAAGATAATTCTGAAAAATCACCTCAAATCTTTCAGTTTGCAGCATCTTATCTCCCACATATTATTAGGTACCAACATAAAACATCCTAAATATGACATGAGTCTTCTAAACAGTTTGATGCCAACTGTGATTACAATCACCAAAGGATATGTCATGTAGAGACTGGCAAAAAAAAAAATAGTGCATATAAAATATCATGGTGGTCACTTTAGCTAAATCAACACATTTATTGCATTTTATTCCATAGAGAATGATAGCTCTTATTCCCCAACTGGTAAACATTTTAGAAAATTTTCAATATACAAAACACTTATTTCTATTAAAGAATGAGAGCAAAATCTGGTTAGTGCACAAAAGGATGTCATTATATTACAAACTCCATTCTGTACAGTTTAACAAGCAATCTGTCTCACAAATGTATAACATCCATGTAACGGACACACTTATGTGCAAAGTTACTTACAGAATGAATTATGTAAAAAAAAACTTGGACATAATATATATTAGTGTAACTAACAAGTGCATGACAAGCTAGATTTGAATGACAAAATAGATATATGTGACAGAAAGCAAAATTTTATTGTACAGGATTCATTCTTTCCACAAAATAAAAGTTTTGTTTCACAAAACAGAAAAAAATAACCATTCTGTGAAGCAATACTGTCAGTCACATTCCTGAACCAATAAGAACAAAGTTTATTGCCATATAACAAACAAGATGAGAAGTTGCCAGCTAAATATGATCATTATAGGTGATATGGCTAATCTTATTGTAGTAACCTGCTTGTGTGGCCATTTTGGTTAAGGGCATTCCTGTTTTGCCATTGTCTTATGATTCACTCCTGTTCCTGTTTCCCTTTTCCTGTCTAAGCTGAGAGCAATAATGGGACAGGCCACACCTACCTGCCATGTTGTAATAAATGTAGCAGAAGCAGGGGTGTAACCACAGAGGAAGTAGACCCTGTGGCTGCAGGGTGGGCCAGGAGGTATAGGGGTCCATGAGGCCCTAATTCATATACAATTTCAATAAATATTGGTAAAACTAGTCAACCACTAGACATTTTACAGGCCTGAAAGACATCTCTGTCTGTGTCAGACATCTCATCTGCAGTGTGGTAAAAAACTGCAACTGTAGTCATAAATGATTCCTAAAGTCTATGTAGTACAATGTGTAGCCTTGGTGATTAGGGTTAGTGATGGGCCAATAAATTTGCCTGACACAAATTCGCTGAGAACTACCACATTTCATCGCAAGCGAATTCATTTGCCGACAAAAAATCTGCTGTCAAAAATTCCGTGCATCAAAATGAAAAATTGGCGCTAGTAAAATTGACACACACATTAAAATTATTCAGACGCCCATTGACTGTAATGCATTTGGACCAAATAGTTGCACGTAGTAGCTTGCGTCAAAATTGACACGGGTCAGAATTATTTTGACGCCCATTGCATTTTGCGAATTTTTGCTGTTTTGAGAATTTCAAGGCACAGATTTGTCCATCACTAATTAGGGACATTGTATAATTAATACTGTCAAATCTGAACTGCGGAGTTCCTTGCCCAGCAGCAATCCAGGTGCATGTCCTACAATAATAGAATTAGAAAAGCAGTATTTTACTTAGAGTGAGTTCAGAATTTTTCAACAAGACTGTGCTGCTTAACTCCATCCGCCAGTCGGTCATTCAGCTGTTTTACCAGATTAATCCATATGGGAAAACTTCACTCATGAGTAGTCTCTGCTCACTCACAAACTGTTACACTGCCGTCCACCTTTAGTCAGACACTCCAGACACTGGGGATACAAACACAGTCTGTTTAGTATGATGTGTGGGCCTTATAAGCAGTTTCTTAGTCACATAGTTAGCTGTAGTTTAACTACTACATAACTTCAATTTCATCACTATGGCAGCTTTGTCAAAAGCAGTGTAACAGTTTGTGAGTGAGCAGAGACTACTGATTTGTGTATGTTTCCCATTGGATTAATCTGGTATATGTGGCTCAGTAAAGCAGAAGAGTGACCCACTGGTCGGATGAAGTTCAGCAGCACAGTCTTGTTGCAAAAATGTGAACTCACACTAAGGAAAATATTATATATGTATTATGAGTGGCTGCTTATAAGAACTACACATCATACTATACAGAATATGTAGCTAACTAGAGATGTCTCATAAGACCCACTCATTATACTATACAGAATATGTGTGCACATTTCCAGTCTTCGGTTGCCACCTTTTTTTTTTCAGGAAAAATGGACATGGGGTGGGCTAGTGATGTAGGGGGCAGTGCAGGAGACATCAGGGGCGGGACTGATTATGTAGCAATCAACGATTGTCATTATACTTCAGTGTCCTGCTGCGCCTGCGTCCGTCGCACCGTAGTGGCACTTGCGCGCAGGCGTCTCTGCGCCGGCGCCGCTACCCACGTGGCGGCCATGGGCGCCGCCATTTTGGGAGCGGCGTCGGAAGAAGTAGTTGCGCCGCCCGGAGCTCCTGGTCCTGCTCCGGGCGGCGATCGTGACAGGCAGGTAGGTGTGGCCTGTCCCATTATTGCTCTCAGCTTAGACAGGAAGAGGGAAACAGGAACAGGAGTGAATCATAAGACAATGGCAAAGCAGCAGGAATGCCCTTAACCAAAATGGCCACACAAGCAGGTTACTACAATAAGAATAGCAATATCACCTAAAATGATCATATTTATACTTTGCATACTTTTCTTTCTCTACAATCATTATAAGTGCAGCATTATATTTCTCAGCCATTTGTGAGAACTTCCAATTATGAACCTGTAGTGTTTAACAGCAGCTCTTTTAGGAAATGTTTGTTCATGTTTATTACTATGCAGCAAAGGGGACAATAGAGGGCTCCTCTATAGCAGGAGGAGCAGAGCAGAGCAGAGCCGGCAACTTCTCATCTTGTTTGTTATATGGCAGTAAGCTTTGTTCTTATTGGTTCAAGAATGTGACTGACAGTATTGCTTCACAGAATGGTTATTTTATCTGTTTTGTGAAACAAAACTGTCATTTTGTGGAAAGAATGAATCCTGTACTATAAAATTTTGCTTTCTGTCACAAATATCTATTTTGTCATTCAAATCTAGCTTGTCATGCACTAGTTAGTTACGCAATTATATATTATGTCCAAGTTCTTTTTTACATCATTCATTCTGTAAGTAACTTTGCACATAAGTGTGTCCATTACATGGAGGTTATACATTTGTGCGACAGATTGCTTGTTAAACTGTACAGAATGGAGTTTGTGATATAATGACATCCTTTTGTGCACTAACCAGATTTTGTTCTCATTCTTTAATAGAAATATGTCTTTTGTTTATTTTTTTATATCTGTGTATGGTCACAAATACTTATATACCATGAGAGACATTCATTCTGTGTATTAGGGATAGTTTTGTATACAGAATGTATTTGGGACAAACGGCACCCCATAGTATGGAAGCGGACTATGGCGACAATTCGTCCCTTTAGTGCATCTGCCCCTTTGAGTACTCCAGCTCCAGACATGTCATTTTAGAATGCTTTGTCCATATACATTTGACTATAGTGTATTTCAAAGAAGGACAATAATTTGGGATTTTAATTTATCTGTAGATTTCAGAGAAACGGCACATAAAACACATTTGTATATACATATGTATTACCCCCACCAGACTCCAAAATCTTACCTAGAACTGACAGGAGGAAGTCAGAATAGCTGTTTGTACTGTTTATAAGGAGTCGATGTGCTGAAAAAAACAAATGCTTTACAAGAAATCCTTGTTAGAACAAAAGATTTAATAAGGAAAACTGGAAGAAGAAAAAACAGGAACAGGACAGGAAAATGGACTGGGCAGGTGGCAATCAAAATACAATCCAAAAGCAGGCACGGGGTTAGGGCAGGCAGCAAAAACTTAGGTATCCAGATAACACAACAAGGTCAAAACCATTGAATCATAGGAGACAAAGGCAGGACAGGAGTTGACTTACAGGACAGGAACTCAAACATCTTGGACAAAGCAGGAGGGCCAGTGATCCTGTTTTGAAGAAGGCAGGATTAAATAGCCACTTATATCTTGCAGATGGATTAAGGGAGTGGGCCAGGGAATACAGACAGGAGAAAATACATTTAAATAACCTGGCAGATTACAACCACAATGCCTCCTATGGCTGTGTATGTATGGATTATTCTGACACACACACAAAATAGGGTTGCCTTTGACCTTGACAAAAAACAGACAAGAGGGCAGGATGATGACATTGGTGGCAGAGCAGCAGTGTACGTAGGGGAGTTTTTACTTTTGGAGGGCAGGTCCATGACATCATGGGTGGTTATTGGTCAGATTATTATGCAAGTTTCACAAGGTTGAAACAGAGAGTGGAGACCTGAACAGCCCTAATAAAATCTGAACTCTTTGGGTCAAAACCGAACAATAAAAGCAATAAAGAAATGCAATGGGCATACAGATAACACTCCTGCACTGGGGACACGTGGAAACCTATTTGATTTACTAGTAGATAACACACTCTGACTGCCTACATAGCACAGTCCTTTTAATATTACAGTCCCATAAATAACTCCAGATGGGATTAATAGATGCACAATTCAGTTCAATGCAAATGGTCCCTTCCCAAGTAATCCCTTGTACTTGGTAGCCTCTTCCATGTAGCAGGTAGAGGAACAACATGTCCTTACGCAGGGGCTTCACACTTAATTGCCATTATCCTTCCTTGGGTGGCTCACTCACCATGGTGCTCTCAGAGGCAGTCCCACTGGACATTACAGGTAGCTCTGCAGTGTGGACACTCTCCACAATGGCACCACCTTGATCCTGTTCCCTGCCAGCTGAATCAGGTGGTCAGTCAGTTTTCCCAGCGCACTCACAATCTCAGGGCTATCAAACTGATCTCTAGAGCTATGCCAACTCGCCTTGGAGACTACAATCTCACAGGATTGACATGACTTTACTTGATTCTGTTCAACTGGTGAATCAAACAATGTATTTTTTAGTGGCAGACTCTCTGGTGCCTTCAATACATACTGGGTTGTAAATGCATCCCCATGGGCAATTAACTCCTCTGCAGCACCAGACATATCAGTTAGTTTTATCTTGTATTGCTCTTCAATGTCAATATTTGGGGGAAACTTCTCATGGTTTAGCTCTATGGGGCTCTCTATAAATATTCACCAGGACCCTGTCAGAATCTCATACAGATGCAGCCACTCTGAGGTGTTCAAAAATCTGTTCCCCTATAGGATTTGGTAAATAAAGTATTCTCTCACTCTATGGATCATGGTCCCCAAAGCAGCAACCTTTCAGGTTTTAATTTCCAATGCAATATACCACTGACGAATACTTGACAGGCATATTTTATCACATCAGTGCCTCCAAAATGTAACTCTTTCTTAAAACACTCCTGTAGACTCATATAACTGCCACTTTACCTGGCGTAAAACAATCCAGCAGTGGGCTCTTTGCTTATGAAAGGAAACAAAGATTTGCAGCAACAAATATTAACTTTATTTAGCAAAAAATAAATGCAATGGGCATCTAATACAAATAACACTTCTGCACGGGGAACCATTGGGGACCTATCTGACTAGCGGGCACCACTCTGAATGCCTACTGTGTTCCACTCCAGATGGCGATAATAAATGCACAGTTCAATTTATTGCAAAAGGTCCTGTCCCAAAGCTTGTATACCCCAGGTAGTGCTATCTCCCAAAAGTACCTCTTCTTGGGCTTAGTAACTGCTCCCACATAGAAGGTACACAAACAACACTTGTCCTCTCACAGGGGGCCACATTGTATAATTGCCAGTATCCTGGGTGGCTCACTCACCGAGGGCAGACACACTGGGGATTACAGGCAGTTCTGCAGTACAGACACTCACCACAGTTGCACCATTCACCTCCTGGATCTGAAGCAACTTGACAGGGAACAGGATGGGTTCGCTCTGTATAGCTCGAGTACTAGGCCTTACCTCCTGGCTAGGGTTGCCATCTGCTCAGTATTTTACCGGCTTGGCCAGTAAAAATGATGCTTCGCCCTAATGTAAATAATAATGTAATAGTTAAAAGAATATAAATATATAGGAAGGCTGGCATATAGGAAGGCTGGCATTTTTTTCCTAGTCTGGATCCCTAGTCAGATTTAAGAAACAAGAACTACTGAAACAAGGACAATTCAAATTTACTACACCAATTAGGGGCAGATTTATCAAGGGTTGAAGTGAAAATTCGAATTTCAAATTCAAATTTAACAAATAAAAAACAAACAAATACAAAAAGTATTGTAGAAGTGATACCTATATTGGCTAACAATAAAAAAAAATACATTGCAAGCTTTCGGAGCACCAAGGTCCCTCCTTTTTGCTACTGGCTAACACGGTACCACAGTTTTTGTTTTAAATTCATATTTAGAAATTTGAATTTTTAAGTTTATTTTAGTGTAATTCGACTAGAGACTAGTTAAAATTCGATTCTAGTTTTTTAAAAGAAATTGAATTCGAATTTTGAAATTTATCATGTACTGGCCCTTTAAGAATTCAAATTTGACTATTCGCCACTTTAAACCTGCCATATTGTTGTTTTAGCCTATGGGGGACATCTTGGAATCAATTTGGAGTTGTTTGGTGGCATCCTGAAAAATCAAGTTTTTTTCTAAGAAAAAACTCAAATCAAATTTGATTAGAGTTTGCGGGTCGATCTAAAAATTTGTCATTTTTTTACTCAAAACCAAGCAGTGTTTCCATAGTGTATTTTCACTGGCAGAGAGATGCCTAAAGCCACCCTAAATTATTGGGAGACAGTATAGGCAGTTTTGCCTGTTCACCCACTTGCTAAAATTTGGGACAGTAGCTGTAGTGCTATTAGTTCATCAAGGCCCTATCTGTTCAGGCAGCTGAATCCTATAGCAGAGATGTCAGGGAGCTGCTATCTGATTAGCTGCACATTGATCGGTTGATAGGCTGCTGATGGGCTGGTGGGGGGAGGAAGGGAATCGGTGATATGCAGTGCAGCAGTAAATAGTCAGCGCACAAGTCACATGACTGTGGGCACCTGGGAAACTGAAATCATGTCTAGCCACATGCAAAATTTCAATGTCTTTGCTCTTTTATAAAATGGATTTCAGAGCAGAATTCTGCTGGAGCAGCACTATTAACTAATGCGTTTTGAAAAACAGGTATACCTTTAAACCTCCATGTTACCTGCCGCTGTGTAGTGATCCACCCTCTATCTCTGCTACAAACATAAAGGAAGATACAATTCTGGGTAGATACATGTTTTTACAGTATTATTATTATTAGTACTAATAATTAGACACATTATTGAAATATCTGTTGAAAAACACTTTGGGCAGGTAGGCAGATAGGGATATGGGAGCCCCAGGCAACAGAGAATGGTGGAGACCCCTTTCTAGAAGGTGGTAAATCCATATATCAATAATACCCTACCTACATTCCTTAAGCTATTAAAGAGCTTCAGCTCTTAGCTTTCCCATGAGAGCATTTGGTTGTTTGTGGTGTTCAACAATAACTAAAGGGCTACAAGTAGGAAATCCCGAATATACTGAAAATATTTAATATTTAATTAGTATCAACAGTATAATCCTCTGTACCCCAGGGGCCCCTTTGTTACTGGAGTCTATGGGATCTCTGTAATTCTCTTTATTTCCTGTTAGTGCTTGTCAAAATGAAAACTCATGTCAAGTTCACGGGGCTAATAGACAATACCTTGAAATTATATACTGCTAAGTAAAGTTCTGGGGCTATTTCTGAAGTCAGGAGAGAGGAAAACAAATAACACAAAGCAATAGGAATTGAAGAGGTGGGATGGACACTGTAATGGACACTGTTACCAGAACGGACCTTATTCCTGGAAAATATTAGGGCTCATGTACAAGCACAAATACAGTGTGCAACGTGTAATTGTGGGAGCAGCATCTACCCCATAAATACAATGTAATTGTTTCTTCAAAGGGAATATGATCCTGACAAAACAGTGGTCTATGTGCCAAACTGCATTTAATTGGACTTCAGTGCAAATCAGATTGTGCCAAAAATATTTGTAACTAGGATGATGTCACTTCCTGCACCTGTCCTCAAAATAATATCAGTGCATGATTATTTAGGCGCAAGTATACTGCTTCTTGTGACACCAAAACCCTGGAGCTATTTGTCCCTTTAAAGTGGTTCCTGGGGCCTGCTGGACCACGATAAATCTTAAAAATCATGTGCACCGGGAGCACACTGCCACATCTAGTAGGTCAGTAAGCAAACTTGCACACAGTTTGCAAGAGGAGGCAGGACAGATGCAGTGATGCTGAATGCAACCATTCTCCAGACCTACATTGTTCACCAGACACTGGATGGAGACAAAGCATCATTCTTCCCCTACACAGGAACTTTATTCTACACCATGATAAGGTTCTGAGTCTGAAAACTTTGTGTGATCCTAGAGCTATGTAATATTTGTCTTGAATCCCAATTATATATATTGCAAGTAATAAGTGTATGTTTGATGAAAGTATAATCTGTTGTGGGTCCCAGTGGTGTTGCCGGACCAGTAAATTTTCCATTCTTTTGTTATCCACTAAATTGGACATCTATTGATGTTTTACCAGTGTCCTAAGCTTTTTTCTTAAATAGTAAATCATTTGTTTTTGTCTTTCCTGTGCTTAAAGTGTGTCTCTTACAATAATATTGTTTGTTTTTTTTGTGCTTTTGAAGTATTTGAGATCTCTTTTTGGTTGATTTCAGGCCATTGCCAGCCGGGGAGGACATGCACTGGAAATAAATGAAACACTAATGGGGAATTGAATGCTTTGCATAACAGTTCCTTGTAAGAGGCTGGTGACTTATTTGCAGCTTGACTTTGAGATAAGTTAGTCCTCAAGGTTGTTCTGTCTGCAAAGGCTAAGTTTGGTGTCACAGTGGAGTAAATAGATATTACAGGGCCCATAGCAAATACATTTTTAGGCTCCCAAATGTCTAGAGATTGACCTGTTTTACCAATATTTATTGAAACTGTAAATGGATTAGGGCTTCATGGGGCCCCTATACCTCCTGCCCCCCTGCAGTCACAGGATCTGCTTGTTTTGTAGTTACACCCCAGTTTGGTAAGATTGGGGCAAAATCTCAATAGACTGTAAGCAATATACATTATATCAGCTTCTTCCCAAAGTAATGGCTAAAAAAAACCTAATGAAGTCTTAGTCAATCTCATGACTCTCCTTTACATTGCCCCCTTGGCTACTAAGCACTGTCTGCTCTTCACAAAGGGTATAACATCAGCATAGTCAGTATTATGTTATCATTCCTACTTGGTTTATGTTATTATTTGATGATATAACTTTTATTTGTATTACTATTAAACATTAAAGGAATAATAACACCAAAAAATTATAGTGTCCTTTGATGTTACTGTTCCTTTAAGCTGTGTCCTACTAACCTGCACAAAAAAATCCTATGTATTGTTCTACAATGAGCGATAAATTCATACTTCTTGACGTATGGTAGTGGGAATGAATAAAATTCTGTGTATGCAGATTCCCCCTGGAGTCCCCCTGACTTGGATGGATTCTTTTCTCAAGCTAGCCTTGGTCTTTATCACCTTGACCTTGAGGAACAAACATTTCATTGTTATCAGAGCCGGGCCAAGCCGGGCAGGCGCCCTAGGCAGCCTGCCGCCTGGGTGCACACATGCACACAAGCTAGATGCTCGCGTGTGTGCGAATAGACGATTGTGCACATGCGTGAAAAGACGCTTGTGCACATGCGCGAAAAGACGCTTGTGCGCATGCACTGAGTGACGCACTACCATGCATAGACGAGAACAAGTGGGCGGTCGGGACTCGGCAGAGAAGGGACTGGACTAGGGTAGGAGTAAGTACGTGCCTGGCGCCCCTCCACCTTTGCGCCCTAGGCACGTGCCTACTCTGCCCCTAGTTCCGGCCCTGATTGTTATTAGGGCAGTTCTTTGTTTTTCTGTACTGGAAAGAGATACAGTGGGGGTAATTTATAAACCCTGGGCTAATTTGCACCTGGGCAGTAACCCATAGTATCCAATCAAATTCAGTGTTCAACATGCAGCTGGCTGAAAAAAGCTAATCACTGATTGGTTGCTATGGGTTACTGCCCAGGTGCAAATTTGTTTATAAATGACAGGCCTGGACTGGCAATCTGTGAGTTCTGGCAAATGCCAGAGGGGCTGCGTATGATGCCATAGAAAGCGACTATAGAAAGCGACTATTAAGTGGGCTGGTGGAGGCTGTTTGGGCCTCTGTGTACTAGAAATGGCAGGGCCTATTTTGACTCCCAGTCCAGTCCTGAGACCCCCACTATTTCTATGCTCTTAAAATGGTAACAGCCTTTTATGCCTGTAAGTTCATACACTCCCATGTTTATAAAAACCCTGTGATTGTTCAGGGTTCTGACTCTTTGTGAGTTCAGCATCCACGGAGCTTGTGCCAAATAAACTTTATCTTTTCACCTAACGTAGCCTCCTTGAAGTTCCACAACAGTAGCATCTACTGCCTTTGCTTCTTAGGACATAATGTTGCACTGTTTGTTATGTTTGTTGGTAGAACTGTATCATGGCGATATCATTTTATTAACTGAGTACATTTGATTAGTGTGATTATTCAGTTCTTTATCTGAAGCATTTCAAGGTCAACATTCTTACATCAATAAGTATGGAGAAATGTGCGAGTGTGGCTCTGTCAATCAGTCACCTTGTAAATAAATTTAAAGGACAAGGAAAGTGTATTTATTACTTTATTACTCATCTGACAGGCATACCTACAGTCAGTTCTGCAGCATTTCATCACCTCCTCAGTTTTCATCAGTGCAGATGTAGAAGTGCCAGAGTTATGAAAATATCGCAAGGTAAAAGAAAAAAAATCCCACAATTCATCTTTCCAGCACAGAGACAAAGACCGCAGCGCATGCACATTATTTCTAATCGGGAGACTGAGTATTAATCGCAGCACTAGTGCACAAGAATCTAGCAGTTGTAAAGGGATGAGAATAACAGATGAACTGCAGCAGACATTTTGTTGATGTTACAGACATCAAAATGGTGCCCAAGACTATGCCGAGTTTGAGAAGTGGAAACAGGGGTAAACAACTTTATTTGTTAAAAAAAAAGTAGCAATTAGGGATTTTAATATCTAAAAAAGTTATTTTATTCAAAAAGCATGCTAAATATAGGCATACAGACCACATGGTACTCTGTCTTAAGCGTTTCATACCCTCTGGTACTTAATCATAGGCATAATGGACTTCAGTTGAGCAGATCTCATTGTCTTCTATATTTGCATTATTCAAAATAGTAGCCCAGCAACAATATAATATAATAATATAACACAAACTAAATAAATGCAATCTCACTTTACATCTCTCCCCATGAGAAAGACTAAGAACCTTGTATAAACATTCACACTCCCTTCTCCCATTTACTGCGTGTGTCTCAGGCTTATAGATAAGGAGGAAGAAATCATACAGGGGGTCGGAATGGGAAGGCAAATGAGCCAAGGAAGTGGGAATTGGTGTAAAATAAAAGTGATTCTCTTGTCACTGTTCTGTATTGTTTAGTAAAGCATACAGTATGTTAAACCAATAAACAGTCCTATCTATAGGAGAGTGCTGCTCAATAAATTGTAAATACAGCCCAACAAAATGTAACATAATACAGGTATGGGACCTGTTATACAGAATGCTCGGGACCTGGGGCTTTCCGATAATGGGTCTTTCCATAATTTGGATCTTCATACCTTAAGTCTAATAGAAAATCATTTCAATGAAACATTAAATAAATCAAATGGGCTAGTTTTGCCTCCAATAAAGATGAATTATATCTTAGTTGGGATCAAGTAGAAGGCACTGTTTTATTATTACAGAGAAAAGGGAAATCGTTTAAAAATTGGATTATTGGGATAAAATGGAGTCTATGGGAGACAACCTATCTGGATAAAGGGTTTCCGTATAATGGGTCCCATACCTGTGCAACTTTTTTGTGTTCTATTAATGGAATGTTCTTTATTGCTTTCAATTAGGATCTATACAGCAGGTTTCCCATAAAAACATGCATGTGGCATGTAAACCAAAAATCATTTGGTACTGCCTGGTGCAGATGAGGTTTTAGTAAATAATATTGTGTTGCATATTCCATATTCATTTAGCTGATCGGGAATAGAGCATTACATTAATCACTAATTATTAGTCACTGTAGTTGATGACATTTCTTGGGTTCTATGATGACACATACAATGGCATAAATTTGTGGGCCTAGGGCCCCCCCTTTCAGAATTTTTTCTGGGAACCCTCTTGGATCCGTCCATGCAGAATTGTGAGCCCCCTCATAGCTGCAGGGTTTGCTTTCTTTATTGGTTCACCACTGTATACATAGAGCAGTCACAAATCCAGGTTCTTTGCATTATATCAAAAGAATAAACAATGATGTAGTCAAGTATTTTATATAAACGATTAGTAATCTTCCAGAATGGAAAAATTCTGTTAAATGAAAGTATAACCTCTTATTTATTTGAATTGTTAGTGGATTCAGTTAGGAATGCACTGAAGCCAGGATTCGGCCTTTTTCAGCAGGATTCGATCCTTCCCACCTCTAAAATGCAAATTAGGATTCAGATTGCGTTCGGTATTCGGCCAAATCTTTCGGGAAGGATTCAAAATCCAAAATAGTGGATTCGGTGCATCCTTAATATCTAGATCAGAAATGATACTGAGAAACTGAAAGAATTTGCACCTGAAGGTGAACCACCCCTTGAAGTCCTGTGGTTCCAGGTTTAAACCTTTGTGAAACAGGTTTGCGAGTTTGAACACCATTAAAATACCTTTGACATTAACATTGCAGGGCCTGAACTAGGCATAGGCTGAAGAGGCAAGTACCTAGGGCACAACAGTGGGGAGCCTGCCTTTCACTAGTGGCTGCCTGAAAGTCTGCTATTCGGTGCATCATATACAAATCTGTGCACAGGGGGTGGAAGTGGTTGCCCTAAATAGTGCCAAGGAGACAAGCAGTGGCATAAGTTGGGGCATTCAGGACAGGCTCTTGCCTTAGGAACCCTCAATCATAGGCCTGGCAGTGTAAAGCTGTGTTGCCAGATCACATATTTTAAAAATGTGGAAGCTTTTCTTGCTTTCTCATTCAAAACAACATGAACATGCTTCTTTCTCATAGAAATCCGTTTCAGTCAAAATAAAGGAATAGGTCAAAAATTAAGTTATTTTTAAGTAATTATTAATAATACACATTATTATATAATATAGTCATAGTGACTTCACCCTCTATTTTTTCTTGTTGTGTGCAATGTTTGTGAGATCCTTTAAATAATTATTATGTACAGAGAATCATTGCCTCCTGCAGCACTATACAAAGCAAGGGGATCTAGAATCCACAACCACATACAAAGAATTGCATCACATTGAAGCAGATACGCAATATTGCAGTTGCAGAGTATTAAACAATATAAAAAGGAAGGGAGGTGAAATATAAGGAGGTTGTGGCCTGGGTGGTGGTGCTGGTACAGACCCTTTCTAGATATTGCCAGTTAAGTGTTCAGGGCAGGCCTGGGGAGGAGAGGCAGATTTTATAAAATAGGTAGATTAGGTAGATAGCAGCATATAAATGATTAATATAACAATTAATTATTAACCACAGTCAGGATAGACAATTGTCACCCTCATAAAGATATTGAAGAGTCGGTAAATTTAGTAGTAGTATTTAACATTTTTCACACTTCTAAAAATATATCCCTGCAAGTGCACCCCATATACTGTATACCATATGCTTTCACTTCCAGTGTAATGATCGTAGTTCCAGAATTGTCCCAACTCACATCTAATGGGCAGGACAGGTATAGATTCCATTGCCATCCACACATTAGGCTTCTTTCGATATACTTGAACAGAATTTATTGTATCGTATCCCAAGTAGGGGTGGAACAGAGGCTGTGGTCTGGGTGGAACAGGGCATTGACAAATATCACTCAAAGTCTGGGAAGATTGATTCCCCTTTGTGTTTCCATTAAGTTCTGTTTTTTCACCCACAGCTTGTATTGAGTCTGTATTGAGTCTCCAGCATTGTAATAATCTAAAAGTGAAAAAAGCGACAGATACTGCACATATGTGATAATAAGAGAACATTCGGTTTTAAACAATTATTCACCCTGCTTAGCAAAAAATCACATTCTAATGAGATCTGCAGGCAAAATAATGACGTATATGTTCTGTAAGTGATTGGAAAGGTGCTATTAACTAATAATTACCTGGATTTTATCTGGGTGTTCTCCTCAAATGATTATACACATCATTACTTGGGAACTGAAGCTCCTGTTTATGTGAGAAATAGAAAAACAACATGATATACATATTTGCGTTAAGAATATATGCAAAGAATATATAATATTTATAAACTTTTGTTTTAAAGAAGATTTCACACATTTCTGAACTGAGGTTATACATTTTTAGATAGGAATACCGCTGCCTACACCTTTCGAGAACATGCAAGTTTGTGGCCCTTGCGCTAAATATATATATATATATATATATATATATATATATATATATATATATATATATATAATATATATATATATATATATATATATATATACTGTATATATATTTATTATAAAAACATTCACACAAATGCACAGAGATATGTAACTTGCATAATCAATATACCTGATAGCTGGATTCCTGGGGCCTATTTCCTGCCATGGTCTCCTGTCAGAGAAACAATCCAATCAATTTTAATTTTTTAATTTAATTTAAAAAAAATTCAATCAGCTACAAATAATGTTCTTTGGGACAGACAGAGATACAGTCAGTAATTGTTTTTTAGATATGAGACACACGTGATATTGCATTGGGAATATTTTGGGTTGAATTGACCTCAACAGGTTTCAGCTAGAGTATTTTCTGACTTTCAGCAGCTTTTTTTTCTTTAAAAATTTGAGTTTTCTCTTCTAAAAACTGGACCACTATCTACAAGACCTTTAGACAGATTGATATAGATATTTCTCATTATAAACATGTATGGTATAATAATCCTGAGTGAAAGCTGCTACATTATTGCTGGCTGTCATGGTTGCATTTGTCCATAGCTGAAGATTTAGATCTAGTTATAGCCAATGACTGGATTACTAGACACAACATTTTTAATAAAGATAAATGACCTTTTTTATCAGTTATTGCAGCTATATTAAAGTTTACTGGGACACAGTACGGCAGTTAGCAATGATCCCTAAATAACCACACATTTTATGTAAGCTGATTAACAAAAGAACAAATATTCCACTCTTTCTAATTTTTCAGAGAAGCAAGAGAAATCAGATTGTACCGTTGATCCTGTAATGACACGATCATAAGTGTTTGGTGCTTGGGCGCCTGTATTCTCATATACTGGACTTGTGGGAGCGTCTGTTAAAGAAAAAAAACATGATTCAGAATATATGGAGGAGAAACTGATTATGGATGGAGGATGAGCCAAGCTTTAAAATCATAACTTCTGTCTTGTTTTTATGGTTAATTTGCTTGAAGTACTCGAGTGGTATATTACTAAGGCTTCTTGGTTGGCTTTATCTGCACTAGTGATACATTGTTTTTTATTTTAGCTATGGGAATGTATTGTGTATGAATGTAATATCAATCTGGGTGTGCACTGAAACACTGGGTGTGATTGCCCCACACTAATTCAATGGAACTCCTCAATGATCATGGCCTGAAGCATATAAAATATAGAAGAGTAAGTAGGGCAATATACCAAAGAGACAATTATTAAAAAAAACCTCTCATGTCCTGAGTTTCTGCAACAGATACTTACACAGCCACACACCTTTATGGGTTGTTATGTAATGGAGCAAGGCTATAGCAGCTATATCTTGCCAATAGTTATACAAGTACTGAGCTTACATTTCAACATTTTCATGCTGCACCTATCAGCTGAATTAATGTGTTTATTATAACCTACCTTTTAAATGATTAGCTCTATTATATATCTGAAAAAATGTTGAAAAGCAGCTATTTGCTTTAAAATGTTATACAAAACATTATTTTGTCTAAAGATCGCAAAATAAGATTGGTGATGATTTAGAGGAAAGAGAATGCATACATACATAAACACCCTTTAAATTTAAAGGTGTATCAAAATGCCACATGGCTTATTCCATGTACCAGCACCCTACAAACAATGTAATCCTTTCCTTTAAAAATAAAATAATACTGTCATTTAAGGTCACAATTTCAAGATTGTTTTAACAATTTAAGATTGAGTCAATTATTTGTTTAGGGACATCTAATTATACCAGAATAATAGATATATTCTAGGTTTATAGTTATACGGTCAGAAGACATATGTTGGGGAAGGTCCCATCACTAAGCACTCACTGTTGTTGTTGTTGTTGTTCTTCTTCTTGCGAAGAATGAAGAAGATGGTGAGAGGTATCAGTGCTACAACAAACAGGACAGAGATCACAATGCCGGCTATTGCACCAGGAGACAGCTGGTTTGAACCTAAAACATTGAGAACAGAACATGGAATTGGTTATTAATAGGCACAATTTTATCACAAGGAACAAGAAAGCCAGCGATTCTTCAAAAATTGTATTTTTGTTATAAAGAAGTCACAGCACTATGTATGTGTTATTATGTTTCCTTAATAATGACTTGTCTTGCTGGATTTGCAGTCTAAAAGAGACAATGGCAGCAGAAATTAGTTTTTAATATCTATCATAACACAGTCTTTGCTTTATAATTGTATTAAAAGACATCATTAAAATGCATCTGTTCTTCCTACTCTGGGGCAAGAGTTTTGGAGGGCCCTATACAGTTTCTACACAATAATAACCCAATAGACAAAGTAGGGTCCATTCAAAATGTATTCGCTGAAATGAGAATGAAAGACCTTGATTCTCCTGCACAGAGCCCTGCAACCAAATGGAATGCCTGTGTTAAACACCAAACCCTCATCGTCCAAAATCAGTGTCAACCTCTGATGTATGAATGAAAGTAAATCCAACCCAAATGGTCCAGCATCTAGTGAAAACCTTCCCAGAAGAGTTAAGGATAAACCAGGACAACCTTGATTTCTGAATGAGATGTTGACCAGATGGGTATCCGCATATTGAGTATATACAAGGTATGACCTGTTAAAGTAAATCAGACAAGTTGGGCCTAATTACACCTCTTCTATTTGTATTTACACTGTTTCCAAATCGAGGGACAATCAAAGTTAAATGTGTGTGCCTTATTTTTCTGCTAACTTGTTATTTTTGCGGATGATGAAATGAAAGCTGGCTAATAGAAAAATGATAAATCTGCTTTCATGCTGCAGTTAAACCTGTACTGTATCACTTTTTCTCCCATCTGTGTTTGTTACTATGTGTAAATTTGGGAATCTGTCCTGTAGTCACACTGTAGAATAGTAGCAAAGTGTTGTATATAACAGGGCCCTCGTGGCTAGTGGGCCCCTGTCACTCAAAGTACACATGAAAAGCCTTTGCTGCTCCAAATAATCCATGGCCACAATAAATGCGATGAGCACAAAACACTTTTTATTGCAGGGGGCACAGTATGCAGATCAGACCGGGGCTGGCTAAACCTGCATAATGCTAACTATATACATTATGGGGCAGATGTATGAAGGGTCGAATATCGAGGGTTAATTAACCCTCGATATTCGACTAGGAACTAAAATCCTTCGACATCGAATATCGAAGTCAAAGGATTTAGCGCAAATCCTACGATCGAACGATCGAAGGATTATTCGTTCGATCGAACGATTAAATCCTTCGAAATTCAAAGGATTTTAATCCAACGATCGAAGGAATATCCTTCGATCAAAAATTCTTAGGCAAGCCTATGGGGACCTTCCCCATAGGCTAACATTGAGTTCGGTAGCTTTTAGCTGCCGAAC
Source organism: Xenopus laevis (assembly GCF_017654675.1). NCBI lineage: Eukaryota > Metazoa > Chordata > Amphibia > Anura > Pipidae > Xenopus > Xenopus laevis. The sequence continues at coordinate 113,620,567 of NC_054383.1, forward strand.
TAGGGGGTCGAAGTTTTTTTAAAGAGACAGTACTTCGACTATCGAATGGTCGAATAGTCGAACGATTTTTACTTCGAATCATAGTCGAAGGTCGAAGTAGCCCATTCGATGGTCGAAGTAGCCCAAAAAACACTTCGAAATTCGAAGTTTTTTTAATTTGAATCCTTCACTCGAGCTTCATGAATCGGCCCCTTAAAGAAGAACTAAACCCTAAAAATCAATGTGTCTAAAAATGCTGTATCATACATAGTGAACTTATTGCACCAGCCTAATGTTTCAGCTTGTCAATAGCAGCAATGATCCAGGACTTCAAACTTGTCACAGGGGGTCACCATCTTGGAAAGTGTCTGTGACACTCACATGCTCAGTGGGCTCTGAGCAGCTGTTGAGAAGCTAAGTTTAGGGGTCATCGCAAATTATCAAGCAGAAAATTATAATAAAAATAATATAAGGTGATGCTACAAGGCTGATTATTAAATGCTGGTGCTAGTTGCACTGGTTTCTGTGCTGCCATGTAGTAATTATCTGTATTAATTACTAATTAGCCTTATATTATGATATTTCTATTATGTACTGCATATTGTGAGTGGGTCCCTAAGCTCAGTAAGTGACAGCAGCACAGAGCATCTGCAGTGAATCAGCAGAAAAGAAGATGGGAAGCTACTGGGGCATCTTTGGAGACACAGATCTTTACTGCTAATGGACTATGGTTGCCTTGGGCTGGTACAGAAGCCCAAAATGTAATGTACAACATTTCTAGCCTACATCTTTTGTTAGGCTTTAGTTCTCCAGGTTAGCACTGGCCATATTGTTTAACTTTAAACCTAATTTTCATTGCTCTAGTGCAATCATTAACAGTTTCTAGCAATACAAATGCTTTAAAATGGAAAGATGCTACATTCTAAGTTATACCTGAAGTCACACTGAGTTGAAAGGAGAATGTTGAGTTTCCTAAAAAGTTTTTGGCTTCACATTCATAAATTCCATTGTCACTGGAAGTCACTGAAGAGATCACCAGCTCTGATTTATAATCACTGGAAATGACTGAGATCTTTCCTCCACTGACTGAAAGAGGGCGGTCAGAACTACGATGGAACCAGGAGAATGTTGCAGGAAGGGTTTGAATTCTGGGAGAAACATTTCTGCTCCAGTTTAAGTTGACAGACATGGAGACATTTTCTCCTTTTGTCACTGAAGAGACAGTGTTACTTTGTGACCCGATTGGAGTTCCTAAACAAAATAAATTAATGCAATTTGAATAAGAGACTGGAAAATGAGAGGGTCTGAATAGAAAGATGAATAATAAAAAGTAGTGATTGGGGGTATTTACTAAAACTTGATTTTTTTTCTCATAATAAAGAAAAAAAATCAGCCAAACTCCCAAATCCCACACTCGAAAAACACGACTTTCGATTCGATGCTCAAAAAACTTGACTTTTCCGATTTGACGCCTGAAAAAGTGACTTTTTCAGATTATTGAATGAAAACCACTGTGAAACCCATGAAGATTATGAAGGCAAGAAACATTTTCCAATTGTTAAAGGGACATCTGCCATTGACTTCTACATGACTTAGACAGGTTTTAACTGGAGTATTTTTTTTATTTGGATTTGCTGCAGTTTTGTCTTATAATAAATGCCGAAAAAGTTGCGCTTTTTTTTCAGCATCAGAAAATTTCAACCTTTAATAAATGTGCCCCAAAACCTTTTTTCTTTAATTATTGCACAGAATAACCTGTGCAGCATATTTGCATTACATCATTTGCCTACCTAATTCTTTATCCTAATATTACATACAAATAGAACAGGCATAAATGATGTATCTGACACACAGTCACACCACCCACCCACTGAAATTAGTCGTTTACTGACTACATTCTCTTAATATTGTTTTATTAAGATAATGTAGTTATGAATGAAGGACAGGCAACCTACCCACAACTGGAAAGCAAGAGTCTATATTCTATTGTATCACCTAAGCCCTATTTATAAAGAATCAAATTGATAAGGATTTTGACACAATTCTAGGTAGAAATATAGATGATTTAACTACTTCAGTTCTTTATAAATAGGCCCAAGCAACTTTACCAATACAGATTCTACCTTACAGGTTTTTAATGTTCTGACATATCTCAGTGGCTTACGACATCTCTTACCCAAGATCATGGTGCTGGCCATATCCTGCCCCCCTTGTGCACCCAAGCAGGTCAGTTCTGCCCCAGAGGAGATGACATTAAGGGGTACATCCCTAGTCACTGTATCTTGTGCTGTGTATTTTGTATTCTGAAATATCATGGTAACATTTGCAGCAGGGTTGCCTCCAGGCCAAGAACAGCTCAGTGTCACTGTCTGGTCCGATCTGGCTGCATTACACTGAATATTTCTTTCAGGAAACCCTATAAGAGAGGATTGAGAGATATAGGGTTAAAGATAAATTGATGACATACAAAAGGGCACATTTATGAATAGAGGACACCGCGTATGCCGCCACAGTGTACCAGGGCACAAAACCTCCTTGGCCACTCAACTCATTGTGATAAGCTGGTAGGCCAAATAGTGTTCCCGCAGGAAGTGTTGGCCCAGTGAAGCAAAAGGCCACTCTATACTGTTATTACTGCCTTCTACTGGGAAAGCCTTAATGGAGAATGAAAGGCTAAAGTTATGTAAGCCTTATCAGAAAGGTCTATATAAATACACCAGTAACCCCTCAAAGTAATGCTGCTCTGAGTCCTCTGTCAAAAGAAACAGCATTTCTTTCCTTCTATTGTGTACTCATTGGCTTCTGTATCAGACTTCCTGCCTTCAGTTTAAACCTCCAGAGCTAGGGCTTGAGCATGCTCAGTTTGCTCCTCTTCTCTGTTGTAATCTGATCACAGAGCTATAAGTGAGAGACTTAGGCAGGAAGTGATGTCACACCAAGCTAATACTGCAGCTGCTTTCCTTAACAAACAGAGAGCTTCTAGAGCTGTTTACTCAGGTATGGTAAAACATTCTACAGAATACATATAGCATTCTAGCTTGCACTATTGCAGCTAATCTATTGGCAATAAAATGCCTTCGTAGCTTTCCTTCTCCTTTAATTACATAACTTCCTGTTTTGTGGTATTCATTGCTGGCATTTTTTAAAAAAGGTTATTTAACATTTTCTTAACCCAACGACACATACCAATAAACTTGCATTGCTATGAGCCGGGCAATAGTAAGTTATACACAGCAGGAATATAGAGCAGGACATACACCAATAGTCAATGGGAGGAACCTTGAGGGGAATTAATGTTATTTGGAGGTTGGTTATGTGAAGTGAATGTACTTGTATTTTTAGGGAGCTATCCTTGGATTGACCTCCAGCCAGGGGTTCCAAACCTTCTCAAACTTTTGGGTGTACCATCTGGCCAGATAAGTTTGTTTGATAACTGGCAGCATATTTTTTATTAGTTGGACCCATTTTTGAACCTGTGGAGAAGAGAGCTCATTCATTTCATTGCCACATGTTTTTTGGCATAGAAGTATAGTGTCTTTAGTAGGGTTCTGGTCTTATTCAGTGGAACCGTATCCTTTATAACTCCCAGCAAGCATACCTCTGGGCATTGCTGGCAAATTTACAGAAAAGATTTATACTAACTTGCCCTTTGTGCTGGAGCAGCAGGGCATTGGTTTGGCTTGTACGGCTACCTGTAACTCCATGAAGTGATACTAAAAGGTCCCTCACATCAGGAAGTTGAGGTGCATAATAGAACAAGAGATGGAGCACACTCTTACATAGCTGTAACATATATGGCTTCAATTAATTCACATAAGAAACAAGGTTCTTTTTTGCCAGTTTCTTTAGTTTCCCTGCTTTTTCTCCAACAGTGTCAGACTGCTTATGGAACCTTTTGAGCTCCACTTCCACCTACAATTGCTGCCGGGGCGTTAAAGAGAGGGGAACACAGTACAGCCCACCTACTCCTCTGTGAAACCAACCATAAGGCCAGAATTAGGGGAAAACTGGCTGGTACAATAATGCTTCTTTTGGTGTGATGGTTCTGCTGCTCAAGAGCAGTCCTAGGGATCTGCACAGGTTGGGATCTGAATTGTTTATTCATAAAAGAAAAACTGCATGTGTTACTATGGATTTGATCAACATCTAGTAATGAAAATCATAAAGCAGAAATAGTAATTAAAAGTGTCCAGTTGCTAAAAGTGTGCTCCAAAAAGCAAACAGTTTTTTCTAGGGATGCACTGAATCCAGGATTTAATATGGGATCAGCCAAGATCCTGTCTTTTTCAGCAGGATTCGGATTCAGGCAATCCAAGTGCCTGGCCGAACCAAATCTGAATCCAAAAAAATCACATGGCTTTTCGTCACTCAAAACAGAAAGTTAAACATTTTTTAGCCACGCACTGCGTGATAGATTCTGTGGATCCCTAGTTTTCCCCAAGTACCTCAGCCCACTGTACAAATAGCAGAGAGTGAGACTGTTACTTGATTAGTTGGCCCCTAAACAGAACTAGAAAACCAAGGCTTCCTATAAAAATTTAAGATTCATTGTCTCAAAAATTAAAACCTAGAAATAAATCTGTTTGGCTAATTGTCGCCTATTTAATCAATGCTACTGTAGAGTGCTCAGTAATATGTATGTACTATATTAAGGAGAATTATACATTTTAGAATTTTCAAATGTATATGCATTTAGTAAATGATGCTGCATTCCTGGGTTCTCCTTTGAACAATTTATTAAACAAAGAATATGTATTTATATATAATGCACTGAATTATTAGGTAAAATAATCTGACTAACAGGTTTTGCTACAAAATGCACTATATTAGAAGTTATTTAACAGCTTAATAGGTTTAAAATAAACAAATAAATTAAATAAATGGCATATAAAGTGCAAAGAAAAGTACCCTGAGCAATTTAACTTAATTTTAAGTTTTTCTTATGCTTTAAAATTTAAAATTACTTGAAATACTGTACTTTCATAACATAAAAGGACATCCAGTAACTGGATCCTTAAACTCTGCAGGTAATTACCATATCACAATATAATCACCAGTGTATGTGTATATTATTAAATTAGAGTTCATATGTTTAAATTACATACAATATAATGTTTATTGTATTCTTACATTGGTGTATATATCATGAGGATATTGTGCGTGTGGGGTATGCAGACTCTTTAACCTTTAAATTACTGTTGCAGTTAGAGCACCACAGGTAGCGGAATTGTTTTTTTTGGATTTAAGAACATTTCATTAACTTTATAAGCAGATGCAAACTAACATCCACATTTATTGCCCGAGCTACAAGAATGGCCGTTACTCTTTTAACTAGGGATAAGCAAGTATTTTCAGCTGAGCCTGATACCAATTCATGGTGAAATTCCTGTTGTTACTAGTGGTGAAACTTTTATCAAATCTGTCCCAGGGCCCCCTCCAGACCCCCGCCCCCCCACTGTGCTGGTGTGCTGCATGTGTGCTGCATGTGTGCTGCATGTGTGCGCAGGTGTGCAATGTCTTTGCTGCGACCGTCTGACAATGGGAGGTTACGGCAGGAAGAAGCCTCCAAATCGCAGATCAGGGCCGGCGTCCCACAAGGCCTCACCAGGTTTTTTTCCAGTCTGACCCTGGGTGAAATAAGTAACGCAAGAAAAACTGCAGTACATTTGGTGCAAGAAAAAAACACCCATTGAGAAAAAAAATTGAGAAAATAAATGCCCGTTGACTATAATGAAATATGGATTTTTTTATGGATTTTTCCCAACGGTTTCACACATTTCTCAACAAAGACAAATGGGCCAGTTTTGCACATCACTACTTACTACTACTTTTCCCAACTTAGCAAGTATGGATATAAGATTTATATAGAATACCTATTCAGTGCCCCATTGATCATAAACATCCCATAATACTTACATCCAAGTCTGAGAGTCAGGAGGTTACTGGTCTCACTGTTCAGACTGTTAGAGGCAGTGCAGGTGAAGGGTCCGTTGTCTGTCCTCTCCACAGGGCTGATAATGAGGCTGGAGTTGGAATTCATTAAGTGATATCTGGAGTCTGGAGGTAATGGTGCTCCATCCAGGTACCAGGAGAAGGTGGCAATAATGCCAAGAACTGAACATGTTAGATTCACTGAATCCTTTCCTGCCCACAGCAGCCTTGAAGATGCATTACTGCTCAGTGTCACATTAGATACATTTGCTGCCAACCAGAGAACAAGATAATGGTTATATGATCTAGTGGCACAAGTGGACAATATTATGTTTATGTCTGACAGTGCCTGCTATTGATTAGATATAAAACCATTATAGGTTGACACATTATTTAATGTAAAGTAAACCTTTAAAATAAGTGAATGTAAAATTGATGAGATTGCTATTCTAAGCACTTTTACAATTTACATAATTTTTTTAAATGTCCAAGATATTAAATAATAAACACTTATATTGTAATACATGATATGAAAAATTGCAATAAAAACATTGTTTAAAAAAATACACACACATAAACATATATAAAAACTTATATTTACAGGCAGAACTCCTCTCAGTGTGTATATATATATATATATATATTGTCGAACAACATACCTATGACTGTTAGACTGAGCGGCTGGCTGGTGTTACTGCTGATAGGATTCTCTATTTTACAGGTGTATCTCCCGGTGTCACTCATCGTGATTGGCTGGAAGTACAGGAAGTCTTTGTTGCAGGTCACATGGGGCTGAGAGCAGGCATCAACTACACCTTGGTAAAAAGTGTAATTAACCACATTCTGACCCCCAGAGTCACAATGGAGGGCCACATTGGTGCCATTAACAGGATAAGCATTGCCATAAGATATGTTCACTTTGAGAGTTGGAGTGGTAAGTGGACCTAAATGACAAGTAAATTGTGTTTTTTTTCTGGCATATGTATTACATAACTTCTATGAAAACAGTACATTATTAAATAACCCATATTCATTAAAAACAACCTTTATACTTGTGTAGGGATGTGAAAATGTAGACACCCTTACACATTATTGACAGGCGCATCCCATGTAATATGGATGACTAAGTGGGTTCTAAAGGGGAACTTTTGCTTATGTAACCCCTGCAGTTCTCACAGTGTACACTAGATGGTATTGTGCAGTAGTATAAAGGTTTTGGGAACCATGAGGTCTGGGTCCATTACTTTAGCCCAACCAAGCAGGCTGGAAGGGAATGGATAGTGTGATCCTAGGTGCATTGGCCCTAGTAAATAGATTAGCAGTACTCTGTCATAGATCACTCTAGGAGTGATAGATAGCTGAGGTAGTTGAGCAGCTCAAAGCTCTGATGAGGAGACATTAGTACTAATAGCCCAGAAGTAGGGACAAAGTGTTGAGACTAGGGATGACAGGAATTCCCCTAGATGCCAACTAAAGAGATTCTGAAAGCTGGTTGTACCTTTCACATTTCTGCTACCTCTGCCTGTAGGGACCGAGCCCAATGCATTGTGCTGTGAGTATTTGCTTCCCTTATGCTACTTGTTCTGAATACTCCTTTGAGGATTTGTGCTTCGCTATGTAAATAGTAAATATACTGTTCTGGTTTAGCATTAAAGAACTACTGGCACCCATTTATTGTGCGATTGCACCTGGTTACAGTTACACTACACCCTGCCTCCACCCCGTTGAGAGGGCTTACCCCTGAGAGAGAGGGCCTCATTTGTGGCATTGCCCCACACTGAAACTAGCAGTAAACTGACCACAGTAAAGTCAGTTTACTATAGTGCTACATTCGGAAAGGGTTTTTCACAGTGAGAGCTGTGAAGATGTGGAATTGTCTCCCTGAATCAGTGGTACAGGCTGATACATTAGATAGCTTTAAGAAGGGGTTGGATAGCTTTTTAGCAAGTGAGGGAATACAGGGTTATGGAATATAGCTCATAGTACAAGTTGATCCATTTTGGAGTTAGGAATGAATTTCTTTCCCCTCTGAGGCAAATTGGTGAGGCTTCAGATGGGTTTTTTTTGTCTTCCTCTGGATCAACTAGCAGGTTAAAAAAAGTTAAAAGGTTGAACTTGATGAATGTGTGTCTTTTTTCTGTCTTCAGCTTGGGTTAGTCTCTGAGATTGGTTAGTTATTTGTTTCTGAGGCAATTTTTTAGTCCAGCAGCGGCCCAAGAGTTTGAACTAGATTTGTAAAGTTGGTGGGTCTTTTTAGGTTTCTTGTGTATCTGGATCACTTTCTCTTTGGTTTTAGTTTTAGCTTCTTTTTGTGATATAGTTCTTGATTGTCCCAGACATTTCGCCATACCTTGATATAATTAATGGTTAGTGTAGCATTTGAGACGCAGTTTAAATTTGTGTTTGTTCCTTTTAATTCAGCATAGCTATGTTATTTATACTTAGTTCTTTATGGTTTGCTTCCAGGCATGTTTCTGCAGGGTTGTGCCTTGGCTTTTCTCTGTTTACATTATGTCATTAAGAGTGTGGTAAGTATTGTGAAGATTTAGTCCAGTATGTTTCCACTACGTATTGCCAGAAGATTGACGGTGTTGAGGCATATACGTTGTGTTATTTATACATTTTGCTGTATGATTGGTAATTCGTTGAAGTTTAGGGAGGTGCTGCACTCTTGTGGGGTGGACTGGTATTGAGACAAGCATACTAGACTGGTATTTTGCAGGTTCCGGTGCTTATATTTGTTTTGGCTTAGAAAAAGAGTGTCCTGTTATTTATTTTGTTGTTTCCTTTCTTTTAGTAGTTCAAACTATTTTTTATGTTTAAATTTGCTCTCTGTTGTGGAACACTTATTATACAGTAGGTGGGACCAGAATGTTGTGGAGGCCTCCACCTGTTCTCATTAGGTATGAAACAGTACACGCTGTCTTCCCGTGACTGATATACAGTACTGATTTAAGTCCCAGGCTGTTTCAGTGCTTTGTACCTGCTTGTGTAAGGTTTGTTGACTGCTGTATGTGGTCTGTGAGTAGGATTGGTCTGGATCCGCAGTAGTGCATGCATGCTAGCTTCTGGGGATGCAAAGTAGGGGAAAGCCGGGAGTTGCCAGGTTTGTCCACTTGTATTCCATGTTAGCTTAAATTAGGTTTTTGGAGCGGAGCTCTTTTAAGATATGGGCCATCTTTTGTGCACACCCCCTGGAAGTCAACTTTTGTTATTTTTTATTTCAAAAAGGTTTCTGTAACATTTTAACTGGCATATTGGCATTTGAAACAAAGGTTTATGCAGGTTTCACTTGAGGTCAAATAAGGTAATTCTGCAATGAACGTTGAGCTGCTTAAGCCCCAGGGGCCAGAATAATAATTATTTAGGAATGAGTGTCTGTAGTACTATTGTATACACATATCTAGCAGTTAGCAGGAGCTGAGCTGAAAGGGTTAAGCTCCCACTGCAGACAAAGTGCAAACGTAAAGAGGTTGGTCACCTTTGAATTCACTTTTAGTATGATATAGATAGTGATATTCTAAGACAATTTGCAATTGGTTTTCATTTTTTTGTTATTTGTGGTTTTTGATTTATTTAGCTTTTTATTCTCCAGTTTGCGGTGTCAGCAATTTGGTTGCTAAGGCCCAAATTACCCTAGCAACCATGCAATTATTTGAATTAGAGACTGGAATAAGAATGGGGGGGCTAAATAGGAAGATGCATACTAAAAAGTAGCAATAGCAATGTGTAGCCTTACAGAGCATTTGAATATTAGATGGGGTTCGTGAAGTCTGAAGAAGGCAAATAGTTTAAAAAAAATTGAAAAGTTGCTTAGTATTGGCCCTTCTATAACAAAGTTAACTTTAAAATGAACCAAGCCTTTAATGAATCAGACAAACACTTTCAATGCTTAGTCATACAGACCACAACTAGTTCTATCTGCAGATCTAGCTGCAACAAAGTATCTGGAGAACTCTAGGTAAATACAACAGGTGTTTAAAAGTAAAACTTAAGAGAAAACAAACACTTTCCAGAGCAGCGTAACAGTATCTGGGAGCTAAGGAGATTCTGAATGGAGCAGTACAAATAGGTTTGAACAGACTAAACTCAGAAACCTGCCAAAACTGTAACTAAAGCAGAGTCAGGAATCAGACTCGGTAACTGGACATCTCACATTATACTTTAGCAGAGTTTCTAGAACTCTAATCCACTTCTCACTCGCTCCACAACCTGTAGATCAGGCAGGGTGATCATATGACCAAGGGATATTTATAGCTAAAGGTGGCTATAGACGTAGAGATCTCCAAATGAACGGATCTCTCCCCGATATGTCCACATTGAGGTGGGCGATATCGGGCTGATTCGATCGTGGGCCCTAAAGCTCAATGATCGGATCATAATGGATCGATACGGGCGGTTGGATCGCGGGACGCAGAGGCGTTACTATAGAGGAAGCAGACCCTGCGGTTGCAGGGGGGCCCAGGAGTGTAGGGGGCCCAGTGAGATCCTAATTAATATATTTTAATATATCTTGGTAAAATAGGCCAACTTATAAATATTTTGGGGCCCTAAATTGAATTTGCTATGGGGCCCAGTACAACTAGTTATGCCACTGGTGGGACGGGATTTTTTAACCTTCCTGATCGAGATCTGACTGACTTTCGGGGAGATATCCATCAGCAGCTTTTATCAGCCCCTGTATGGGGGCCGTAACCCTAAAACTCGTAGATTGCCATGCTTGAAAAAATTAACACTTCAATTGCTGGAGAAAACAAGAAAGTATGAATTGCCAACAATAGCCTAGCAAGTGATAAAAAGGTTTATTGAAAATAGCTCTTAGGACAAGTTCACCCAGGCACCGGTCCAATTGCAATCTTGGAGTCAGGAAGGAATATTTTTCCTGCCGAGACAAATTTGGGAGGATTCAGTTGTTTTTTTTGCTCTTCTCCTTTCAATAAAGTTGAAGTTAATGGATGTGTGTCTTTTTTCTAACCTCTTGTACTATGTATGTTTCTGTGTATGTGCTCACCCTATCCTGCCTTATAAACTTTATGAAGAAATAATCAATTGTGACACATTTTAAAGGAATTGTTCATTATAAAAATAAAAACTGGATAAATAGATAGACTGTGCAAAAAACAAAATGTTTCTAATATAGTTAGTTAAATTACAAAAATGTAATGTATAAAGGCTGGAGTGACTGGATGTCCCACATAATAACCAGAACACTACTTCCTGCTTTTCAGCTCTCTTAGTTTTCACTGATCTGATAAATCTGAGCTGAATGCTGAGGATAAATTGCAAACTCACTGAACAGTTATGTCCCATGTGGCCCCCCTTCAAGTCGCTGACTAACTCAGAGTTATAGAGCTGAAAAGCAGGAAGTAGTGTTCTGACTATTATGTTACACATTCCGTAACTCCAGCCTTTATACATTACATTTTTGCCTATTAAAAACATTTTTTATTTTGCACAGCCTATTTACCCAGTTTTTATTTTTATACTGAACTGTTCCTTTAAATGTTTAACAAGCATTAAGTCTACATGTATTATCGTTAAATAAATTACACAATCCTCTCATGGAAAGAATATCCAGACTAGGAACCACCATTCCTAATTAGTAATTATTTTTTGTGATTAATGTTATTGACAGAATATATGATTATTTAAAATGGGAACAGTATCTGAGCACATCTGTTCACTCTGACTGGTTCTTGTTTATATTCTGTGAAATTTACTTTGGGTCTACAGATGAACTGGCGAGACGCCACAAAACGTGTTAGATTCTACGTTCTGCAGCATTTCAGGGTTAGGGAACGGAGGAGCGGCTTTTCAAGCTGCTTGCTCCGTTCCTCTTCGTTCCCCAGCCCCAAGGCAATGAGCAGGGGCCGGGAACGAGTGGCCGCTAAGGCGCGATCGCCCAGGGGCCCCAAATGCAGCAGCAAACACGTGCAAAATGCGTGTCCTGCTGCTGCTTTCACTTCCTGAGCCGAAGCTCCGCCCCCTCACAACGGATCTTCCTGGGTGATGCAGCGTTTTCTTCCTCCAGCCCTGCACAACGATCTGGACCTGCTTCCCCCAGGTTAGTGCCCATCCACACACAGAAACACACACTTATTTTCCCATTACACACTTACATTCACACTTACACACAATCACATACATTTTTGGGGGATCAGGGGGGTCCCACACATTCACAGCACCCCCACACGCTTGCACACACACACAGCATGCAATTGGTCAGTTGTACACACACATACACACTTACACTGTTGTGCCTTTTTTTTTTTCCTTATCGCATCGTCTGTTTTTTTTGCCTGAAAAAACTGTTTTATTGCCATTGCGAATAGCGTATTCGCTAATTGCACTGTGCAATACCTTTTGTATGTTATTTTGGTGATTATACTGCAATTTTGGTGATTTTGGTGCATTTTTAGACATTTAATTGCATGCTTTGCCATTTTATTACATTTTCAGCTTTGCAAAGGTGTTGTTCCCCTTTTTCTAAAACCTATTTGGCCATGCTAAAATAATCAAAAATTGACTCTGACTGCTGATTACAGTAGGCGAAAAATAAAAAAGCATTGATTTTTGCGGTTTTGTTGGATTTTAGTGATTTTTGTTACTTCATTTTGACCTTGTAAATTTTGTCTGCTATATAACCATTTGGAGGTCTCTGTGTACAAAATAGTTTGGTAAATCTTTTCATATCAGGCATCAAACTGTTCAGTATACCCCTGGCGTTCATATTTAGGATGACTTTTGCTGGTACGTTACAAAATGTGGGGTATATAATGGGGTAAAATGTAAGCTTTGTGACTATTTTCAGAATTTCCATAAAAAGCGTTATGTTTAGCATTGCTTTGCGGTTTGGTAGTTTGCAGTATAAAATTGTAATTACCTGCTTTAGATGCGTCTGAATGTGTACTTTCAGAAAATATATGGGTTTCTAGGGTCTCCATACTGTTAGGGGGTCTTATGGTGCATAATGCACATACCATGTGCTTGTATTGTAGCAGTCAGAGTGTCATATGTGAAAATTCATATGTACTATTTTCATTTGGACGTCTCTGTATGCCACCTAGTTTGGTAAATCTTTTCATATCAGACATCAAACTGTTCAGTACACTCCTGGCTTTCATATTGAGGATGACTTTTGCTGGTACGTTACAAAATGTGGGGTATATAATGGTGTAAAATGCAAGCTTTGTGACTATTTTCAGAAACTTAAAAAAAAAAAGACTTATGTTAAGCATAGCTTCGGGGTTTAGTAGTTTGCAGTAGAAAGATGTAATTACCTGTTTTAGATTCATCTGAATGTGTACTTTCAGAAACTATATGGTTTTCTAGGGTGTCCATACTGTTAGGGGGTCTTACGGTCAGGGCTGATCCTATCAAATGTGGGGCCCAATTGGAACCATGTTGGCGGGGCCCCTAGACAAAGTGTTGCTGGCTACTGACACACCAAGTATTTAGGAAAATAAGGGCATACAGGCACAAAATAGAAAGGAAGGGGGCAGACAAGGTAAGAGAGTGAGAGGGATGAAATAGGGGCACATAATAGGGGCACACAGGGTAAGAGAGAGAGAGAGGAAATAGGAGAGTGGACTGGGCCAATTAGTTTGGGGCAGGCTGGGCCGATTCAGCTTGGGAGCAGGCTTGGTTGGATTGGGGGCAGGCAGGGCCTATCAAGGTTGGAGGAAAGCTGGGCCTATGAGAGTTGGGGGCAGGCTAGACCTATGGAGCTGGGGGATAGGCATGCTTATCAGAGTTGGGGGTGGGCTGGACCTATGGATTTGGGGATGGGCTGGACTCTCAAAGTTGGGGGCAGGCCAGGCAGCATCATGTGCTGAGGGAAATATTATCTGTGCTGCCCTGTGGTGCAGGGCTCCCAGAGGTGCGGGCCCAATTGGTCCAATAGGCCTAAGGCCGGCCCTGCTTATGGTGCATAATGCACATACCAGGTACTTGTATTGTAGCAGTCAGAGTGTCATTTGTGAAATTTCATATGTACTAGTTTCATTTGGGCGTCTCTGTATGCCACCTAGTTTGGTACTGTGGCGTAACTTCGGATGCCAGGGCCCCCCTGCAAAAAATTTTTTCAGGGCCCCCTCTGCACAAAATAGTGGGAGAATTTCATGTATAATATCCCCAGAAGTCATAGAAGAATGTCACAGTCGCAATTTCATATATAAATACCCCAGAACTATAGAAGGATGGTACAGTATCAATTTCACATATCTCTCTGTAAAGGCTATGAGCAAACTTAAGGGCTGTTACTGCAGAAGTAAGATCGTAAGATTCTAAGCAACTTAGAACTTCAGTTGGTTTATATTATTTATTTTTTATAGTTTTATAATTATTTGCCTTTTTCTTTTGACTCTTTCCAGCTTTCACTGGCCCTATCTAAAAAGCAAATGCTCTGTAAGGTTACACATTTATTGTTATTGCCAAATGTTAGTTCTTAGCTTACTAGTAAGGTACTCTACTATTCATATTCCAGTCTCTTATTTAAATCAGTTCATGGTTGCTATGTAATTTGGATCCTAGCAACCAGATGGCTGAAATCGCAAACTGGAGAGCTGCTAAATAAAAAGCTAAATAACTCAAAAACCTTAAATGACAAAAAATGAAAACCAATTGCTGTTTTGAATCAGGCTGCTGACAGGTTTAAAGCAACTTAAAGCAAACAAATCATCTGAAAAGGATAAGTATTTCTTAACTGCTTTTTTATATTAAGGTTTATATTTAACTACTGTGGTTTAATTTTTTTTTAAAAGGTTTTTTTTTTTAAAAGGTTTTTTTTTTTAAAAGGTTTTTTTTTTCTGTCTTGGGTGCTAAACAGCAAAGTTTGGTGTGCTAGTGTGCTTACAGCAAGTTTGTCACAACCTGCTTTACTTTGCAGTTTTCCCTCCGTTTGAGGGGGTGGGGTTTGATTAGTTGCACCTGAACAGACTGTATAAATAGAACCCCTGGCACTCCAGTGGAGCTTGCTCTAGTGTTAGCTTCTCTTAAGTGTTTGCTCGTTAAGTGGGGGTTCTGTAAGTGGAGTTACAAACACCGGAGTTTCAAACTAAAGGAGGTTCAAACTAGGTCAAAAGTTTTGTTCTAAACCCTCATTTTTATTTTATATATTTAAATTTTTCCTGTTTTGATCTGTAACTGGGATAATGAGTGCTAGCAAGATTGAAGGTCTGACTCAGTGCACAGTCTGCCATATGTATGCAGATTTGGAACAAGAGATCCAAAATGCTTACCTCTGTGGTGGTTGTGAGCAAATTGCCACTTTGGAGGCTCAAGTTAGAGCACTAGAGCAACAAATTGCAACACTGCGGTCGATTGACAATCTTGAAAGGAGTCTTTTGCTCACTGAGCAGGACCTAGCGGGGTCAGATAGTTTGGGGGGAACAGAACAGCAGCAGGATGTTGAGGCAGCTAGCTGGGTGACAGTTAGAAAATCTAAGGTGGGCAAAAGGAAAATGGAGGCTGATCCGGAGATTATACATCGCAACAAATTTGCCAGATTGTGTGAAGATGATGGGAGTATGAACTCTGGATTGGCAATTCTAGATGGGGCTGATCTCTCTAACAGCCGGGAGACCAGTTTCTCTAGTAGTGGTGGGGGGGAGAGTAGAGTCAGGCCTAAGCAGATTGTGGTTGTAGGGGACTCAATTATTAGGAAAGTGGATAGGGTAATTTGTCGTCCGGATCGCTACAACCGAACAGTTTGCTGTCTACCTGGTGCCAGGGTTCGGCATGTGGTTGATCGGATAGACAAATTATTGGGTGGGGCTGGGCACGACCCAGCTGTCTTAGTGCATATCGGTACTAATGACAAAATAAATGGTAGATGGAAGACCTTAAAGAATGATTTCAGGGATCTAGGCTCTAAGATCAAGGAAAGGTCTTCCAATGTAATCTTTTCTGAAATTTTGCCTGTGCCACGTGCAAGTTTAGGAAAACAGCGGGAGCTTAGGGAGCTTAATGCGTGGCTAAAGTCTTGGTGCAGGAAGGAAGGGTTTGGGTTCCTAGAGCACTGGGCTGACTTTTCGTTGGGGTACAACTTATACAGCCGTGACGGTTTGCACCTCAATGGAAGGGGGTCCGCGGTGCTAGGGGAAAGAATGGCTAAGAGGTTGGAGGAGTGTTTAAACTAGGCAAGGGGGGGGTGGGTGAGAGAAAGGATTATGGGGAAGCTAGTGTAGACGGGGCAGTGGGGTTAGTAAGGGGTCATGGGGGAGGAGTGAGGGGGGCATACAGTTTACCAGCTAAGGAGGTCCCTCTGTTACAAGGAAAACAGAATAATACTAACTTAACGTATAATTCTTTACCAAGTAATGCACATTTCAAAAGTAAAAGTAATAACCTCCGCTGTATGCTGGCAAATGCACGGAGTTTGTCAGGTAAAATGGGAGACCTAGAATTAATTGCATGCTCTAAACATTATGATATAATTGGTATCACTGAGACCTGGTGGGATGAAACATGTGACTGGATTGTGAATTTAAATGGTTACACCCTTTTTAGGAGGGATAGAGGGATTAAAAAGGGTGGAGGAGTGTGTTTGTATGTAAAGCCTGAATTAAAGCCATGCGCTAAAGAAATAAAAATAGCTGGCACTGGTGAGGGTGTAGAATCACTCTGGGTAGAGATTTCGACTGGGCAAAAGGTATCAAAAAGAATTATCATTGGTGTATGCTATAAACCACCTCGTATAAGTGTCGAGTATGAAGCCGAGCTACTCTTGCAGATACAAGCGGCTTCACAGCTGGGTCAAGTTGTTGCTATGGGTGACTTCAATTATCCAGACATTGACTGGGGTAATGGGGTTGCTAAGACAGAAAAAGCTAGTAGGTTTGTAAATATGCTGAATGACAACTTTTTATTCCAGCTCGTTCAAGAACCTACTAGGAATAACTCTCTTTTGGACCTTGTAATAACTAACAATACTGAACTCATCTCTAACATTTGTGTGGGTGAGCATTTAGGGAATAGTGATCATAACATGGTCTCCTTTGAGATTCTGTTGCAGAAGCAATTCTATAAGGGAGTAACTAAAACACTAAATTTCAGACGTGCAAACTTTGACAGTATAAGGGCATCTCTGCAACATATTAAGTGGGAAATGCTTTTCACAGGGTTAAACACAGAACAAAAATGGGAAGTCTTTAAAATGCTGCTTAATAAATATACTTGTCAGTATATTCCGCTTGTAAGCAAGGAACGTCGTTGCAAAGCAAAACCTTTTTGGTTCAATAGAAGCGTTGGTGTTGAGGTGGGTAAGAAAAGACGTGCTTTTAAGGCTTTCAAGTTAGCTGGTACAGCCGAAACATTTATAAGGTACAAGGAGGCCAATAAATCATGCAAAGAAGCTATAAGGCAAGCTAAAATTGCTATAGAAAAGGATATTGCAGCAAGCAGTAAAAAAAATCCAAAATTATTTTTTAAATATGTCAATAGTAAAAAAATGAAGCAGGAAGGGGTGGGACCCTTACTATCAGAGGGGGGTCAGCTGGTTGATGAAAACAAAATAAAAGCGCAGATTCTGAACTCGTATTTTTCATCTGTCTACACAAATGAAGAACCAGTAAGTGAAGGTTTCCTTCTTAACACTCCCAATTCTAGTAATACAACTAATGATGCATGGTTCACACATGAAGAAATTCAAAAGAGACTTGAACATGTTAAGATTAACAAAGGTCCAGGGCCAGATGGTATTCATCCCAGGGTAATTAACGAGCTTAGCTCTGTGATTGCCAAACCTCTTTACTTAATTTTTCAGGATTCATTGAGATCTGGCATTGTGCCGATAGACTGGCGAATTGCTAATGTGGTGCCTCTATTCAAAAAAGGATCCCGTTCTCAGCCTCAAAACTATAGGCCAGTTAGTCTGACGTCAGTATTAGGAAAGCTTTTCGAAGGGTTATTAAAGGATAAGATACTGGACTTCATAGAAAATCATAATACTATGAGTTTGTGCCAGCATGGTTTTATGCGTAATAGATCTTGCCAGACTAACTTAATTTCTTTTTACGAGAATGTAAGTAGAGACCTCGATTCTGGGATGGCAGTGGATGTGATTTACTTAGACTTTGCTAAAGCATTTGATACAGTGCCACACAAAAGGTTACTGGTTAAATTAAGGAATGTTGGCCTGGAACATAGTATTTGTACCTGGATAGAGAACTGGCTAAAAGATAGACTACAAAGAGTGGTGGTAAATGGAACATTTTCTAATTGGACCAGTGTTGTTAGTGGAGTACCGCAGGGCTCTGTACTAGGTCCCTTGCTTTTCAACTTGTTTATTAATGACCTGGAGGTGGGCATTGAAAGTACTGTTTCTATTTTTGCAGATGATACTAAATTGTGCAGAACTATAGGTTCCATGCAGGATGCTGCCACTTTGCAAAGTGATCTGTCTAAACTGGAAAACTGGGCAGCAAACTGGAAAATGAGGTTCAACGTTGATAAATGCAAGGTTATGCACTTTGGCAAAAATAATATAAATGCAAGTTATACACTAAATGGCAGTGTGTTGGGAGTTTCCTTAAATGAAAAGGATCTAGGGGTCTTTGTAGATAACACGTTGTCTAATTCTGGGCAGTGTCATTCTGTGGCTACTAAAGCAAATAAAGTTCTGTCTTGCATAAAAAAGGGCATTAACTCAAGGGATGAAAACATAATTATGCCTCTTTATAGGTCCTTGGTGAGGCCTCATCTGGAGTATGCAGTTCAGTTTTGGACTCCAGTCCTTAAGAGGGATATAAATGAGCTGGAGAGAGTGCAGAGACGTGCAACTAAATTGGTTAGAGGGACGGAAGACTTAAATTATGAGGGTAGACTGTCAAGGTTGGGGTTGTTTTCTCTGGAAAAAAGGCGCTTGCGAGGGGACATGATTACACTTTACAAGTACATTAGAGGACATTATAGACAAATGGCAGGGGACCTTTTTACCCATAAAGTGGATCACCGTACCAGAGGCCACCCCTTTAGACTAGAAGAAAAGAACTTTCATTTGAAGCAACGTAGAGGGTTCTTCACAGTCAGGACAGTGAGGTTGTGGAATGCACTGCCGGGTGATGTTGTGATGGCTGATTCAGTTAATGCCTTTAAGAATGGCTTGGATGATTTTTTGGACAGACATAATATCCAAGGCTATTGTGATACTAAACTCTATAGTTAGTATAGATATGGGTATATAGAATTTTAATTAAAAGTAGGGAGGGGTGTGTGTATGGATGATGGGTTTTCATTTGGAGGGGTTGAACTTGATGGACTTTGTCTTTTTTCAACCCAATTTAACTATGTAACTATGTAACTAACTATGTAACTGCAAATTGTCTCAGAATATCACTCTCTACCTCATATTAACAGTTAACTCAAAGGTGAACAAGTGGTTATGGAAGTCCAAGATGACTTCTAATATCCTATTATACAACTGTATTTACTGTATTATAATACACTAGCGTGAGTCATGTAACAGAAATTACATCATTAATTGATGACCTCAATAAGCTCCATTTATAAGGATATAATTTAAATGATAGCCATGGCAATTGTGTTATATATACTGTATATCTCCTAAGCAAACAGTTTCCATGGTTTGGTTGTTACCTGTTATATTCCTGGGATCAACTTGAATCAGTAGTAATTAGGAGGCGGAAGAGAACGGAGCGGGAGGCAAGACCGGATTTTTATTTTATTTTTTTCAACGCGGGCTGTTGGTTCATCTCAAGAGGCGATAGGGCTTCGAGTGTGAAGAAGTGCTTGTGATGCTAGGCCTTACGCATCCATTGTGTTGCCAGGCCTAGAAGCGAGAAGCACAGTGAACGCGGAGACGAGGCGTACAAGTACAACTTACGCTCTTTACCCAACACGCCGAGGGAGTGAAGATCT
This sequence comes from Xenopus laevis, assembly GCF_017654675.1. Lineage (NCBI taxonomy): Eukaryota > Metazoa > Chordata > Amphibia > Anura > Pipidae > Xenopus > Xenopus laevis. Next base: position 113,640,355 of record NC_054383.1, read on the forward strand.
GTAACACTTAGTGAGCCTTCTGGGAGCCGGACTGTACCATCTGGGACCAGGGCCGGAACTAGGGGTAGGCAGAAGAGGCACGTGCCTAGGGCGCAAAGGTGGAGGGGCCCAGGCACGTACCTCTTCTGCTGTCTTCCCCTAGCTCAGACCCTTGTGTCTCACATCTCAGGCAGCTCCTCTTGTGTTTTTAGTGTTTGCCTGCCGCTCCTGTCCCCCACTGCCTGCAGCAGCTCTGATATCAACGTTGATCGCGCGCCTGAGCAGCTCCTCTTGTGTTTTTAGCATGTGCCTGCCGCTCGTGTCCCCCATAGCCGCCAGCAGCTCTGATATCAATGTAGAATGCGCGCGCAAGTGCGCACACGCGCTTGAGTCTGGAATTCCTGTCACATGCGTGCACACTTGAGAGGAGGGCTACATAGTCAGCTGGGTTGCCCGGCACTGTCTGGGACCCGGACTGTACCATCAGGGACACGGACATCAGAGCTCTCGGGGGCTCTGACCAAATCGTCTCGTAGACGGATTAGGAACGGGTTTAACATTTTGGGACACGAACTGAGGGAACCTTCCGGGACAAGGACTTATTTTCCTGGGGGCCAGGTTGGACCACGTGGACCGTAGCCTAGGGCGCCTTGTGGGTAATCTGGCACTACTGAGGAAGCAGGCCCCGGGCCCCCCAGCGACTGCGGGGTCTGCTTCCTCGGTAGTTACGCCACTGGTTTGGTAAATATTTTCATATCAGGCATCAAACTGTTCAGTACACCCCTGGTGTTCATATTTAGGATGACTTTTGTTGGTACGTTAAAAAATGTGGGGTTTATAATGGGGTAAAATGCAAGCTTTGTGACTATTTTCAGAAAATTAAAAAAAAGCCTTATGTTTAGCATAGCTTTGCGGTTTGGTAGTTTGCAGTAGAAAGATGTAAGACTGCTTTAGATTCGCCTGAATGTGTAATTTCAGAAACTATATAGTTTTCTAGGGTCTCCATACTGTTAGGGGGTCTCATTGGGTGCTTTTTTTGTAGTAGCCAGTGTCATACTTGAAAATTCATATACCCTATTTGGATTTGGGGGTCTCTGTATGCCACATAGTTTGGTAAATCTATGTTTATTGGGTATCAAACTGTTGAGTAGACCCCTGGCATTCATATTTAGGATGCTTTATGCTGGTAATGATACTTGGACGATACAATGCTGGAAAGTTGAAGCTTTGAGGCAATTTTCAGATATTTCACCAAAACCGACAAATTTGGCAAAGCCATGCGACTCAGTAGTTTGGAGCAGAAAGGCATGGGTACCCATTTTAGATTTGGTAGAATGTGTACTTTCCAAAAATATTTACCCCACAAAAAATGCAGTCAATGTGTTGATTTTTCATTAGCTGAAGTTACCCACAGGACTATTTACCGGTATATGCACTAACTTCATTTTGGGGCCTCTAAATGCCAGATTCTTTGGTAATCCTATGAACAATGGCCACAAAACTGTTTGGAGGAACCCTGGCAATCATATTTAGGATGCTTTTTCTTGGTACGTAATGATACATGGGTGATATGGTGCTGGGAAGTTGAAGCTTTGAGGCAATTTTCAGATATTTCACCAAAACCGTCGATTTTGGGAAAGCCATGCGACTCAGTAGTTTGGAGCAGAAAGGCATGGGTACTCATTTTAGATTCGGTAGAATGTGTACTTTCCAAAAATATATGGTTTCATGGTGTAAACATATATTTCTGTGTTTTTACCCCACAAAAATGCAGTCAATGTGTTGATTTTTCATTAGCTGAAGTTACCTACAGGACTATTTGTATGCGATAACTTCATTTTGGGGCCTCTAAATGCCAGATACTTTGGTAAACCTATGAACAATGGCCACCAAACTGTTTGGAGGAACCCTGGCAATCATATTTAGGGTGCTTTTTCTTGGTACGTAATGATACATGGGTGATATGGTGCTGGGAAATTGAAGCTTTGAGACAATTTTCAAATATTTCACCAAACTCGACAATTTTGGGAAAGCCTTGCGACTCAGTAGTTTGGAGCAGAAAGGCATGGGTACCCATTTTAGATTCGGTAGAATGTGTCCTTTCCAAAAATATATGGTTTTGGGGGGTAAACATATATTTCGGTGTTTTTACCCCACAAAAAATGCAGTCAATGTATTGAGTTTTCATTAGCTGAAGTTACACACAAGACTATTTGTATGCGCTAACTTCATTTTGGGGCCTCTAAATGCCAGATACTTTGGTAAACCTATGAACAATGGCCACCAAACTGTTTGGAGGAACCCTGACAATCATATTTAGGGTGCTTTTTTCTTGGTATGTTATGATACATGGGTGATATGGTGCTGGGAAGTTGAAGCCTTTAGGAAATTTTCAGATATTTCACCAAAACCGACAATTTTTGGAAAGCCTTGCGACTCAGTAGTTTGGAGCAGAAAGGCATGGGTACCCATTTAGATTTGGTAGAATGTGTACTTTCCAAACAGAAACCAGGTGTGGGGATACTGAGCAAAGTACCCCATCTATTGCCCACTGGTCAGCAAATTCTTTCAACCGACCAGTAAACACTGCTTGGGTGTACTCTGCTCGGATGCGGGAACGCACCAGCACTTGGAACAAGACCTCTGCTGGCAGAGGATTCCCACCTTCCAAACATTGCTTTCTAGATTTATGGATGACTAATTTAGCTAAAGCCAAGATCAAGATTGTGTCCTTGATTTCCTTGAGCAGACGGTGTGGAACCCTAGTGGTGAGGAATCCCATGCGTTGCATAACTGCTTGAGAGTCCACCCAATCTGATTTCTCAAAATCCAGGAGATCTCCAACTCTGGTTAACCGAGCCTGGCAAAGGCGACGGCAGATGCTGATGGATTCCAACATCCTAGTCTTAAAAGATGGATTGTAAAGTAGGGGCTAATTTAGAATGTCTTCCCCTTCAATGGCTCCTTGCCTTAACACGGAGACCATACTCCAGGTCTTTAGAGTGTCTTGCTGGTAAGCCGGCAGGGTTGAAAGGTTTCTTAGGAAACCCTCGGGTTCAATGATAAACAATTGCCGGTCATATCCCATATTTCGTACCTGGCGAAAAAAACTTGATGCTAAAGTACACCACTGTGGAGAAGGATCTGCATACAAGTATCTCTGTATTTGCTGGAGACGGAAGGTGTGCACTTGAGAACGTATACACATGACTCCCTGCCCTCCCTCTTTCAATGGGAGGCTTGAGACACCTGCAGAAACCCAATGCTTTCCTATCCAGAGAAAGTCCAGTAATCTTCTCTGGATCTTAGCAATGAATTCTTGGGTTGGGCTAAGACATATCAGCCGGTACCAGATCCGAGAGGCCACCAGCTGATTAATCACTAAAGCCCTCCCCCTCATAGAAAGTACTTTAGCAAAACCCTTCCACTTTCCAAGGCGCGTTAGAACACACTCCTCAAGTTCAATGAAATTCTGTGAGACAGGATACTCCTCAGCTGATAGGTAGACGCCTAAATATTTAATGATTTTACTCTCCCACAAGATGTCACGAAAAGCAGGAGGCAGGAATTCTACCTTTAGAGAACCCTCCAGAAGGCCTGAGCTCTTGGACCAGTTGATCCGGGCAGATGAGGCAGCAGCGTAAACTTCTTGACACTCTTGTGCCACTCAAGATCAACTAGGTCCTGTGCCACAAGAATTACATCATCAGCGTAGGCTGAGAGAACCACCCTCATGTCAGGTTCTTTGAGCACCAGTCCCATGAGCCTTTTGCTTAAGAGACACAGGAAGTGCACAATGGCCAGTGAGTACAGTTGTCCCGACAAGGGGCATCCTTGCCGAACTCCTCGTCCAAAGGCCAGAGGTGCAGTCAGAGACCAGTTGATTTTAACTAAACACTCTGCAGAGGCATACATTGTTTTCAGGTAGCCCACAAACTGTGGGCCAAAGCTATAGGCTTGCAGAGTGCCTATAAGATATTGGTGATCCACCCTGTAAAATGCCTTCTCTTGATCCAGAGAGAGAAAAGCAAGAGATAGACCAGTCAATGTAGTAAGTCTCGGATTAAAAAGACATTATCAAAAATTGTCCGACCGGGGACTGTATAGGACTGGTCAGGATGAATCACCTCTGCCAGCACAGATTTGAGCCTAAGTGAGATAGCTTTGGCCACGATCTTATAGTCTGTGCTAAGCAGTGAGACTGGTCTCCAGTTCTTAATAAGACGGAGATCCCCCTTCTTAGGAAGTAGTGATAACACTGCTCGACGACACGAAAGTGGCAACTCACCTTTCTTGAAGGTCTCAGTTAGGACCCTATGGAAATCAGGGCCCAGAGTATCCCAGAATAACTGGAAGAACTCTATGGTCAGTCTGTCAAGCCCAGGAGATTTATTGTGGGGCATTAAACGGAGTGCTTGAGAGAGTTCATCTAGAGTGACTGGTGTTTCCAACCTCTCTTTTCTCCTCTCACTGACCACTGGAAGCCCATCCCATAGCTCCTCACAGGCATCTGGAGAGATGGGATCTGGAGAAAAAAGGTTTTGATAGAAGGACCGGGCTCTGTCCCGGATAGCCTCCGGATCCTCAAGGGGGGTTCCAACCTCCGCAAAAAGGCATGTGATTTGTTTTCGATTCCCCTTCTTCTTCTCCAGAGCATAGAAGAATCGCGAACCACGATCCATATCACAAAGTAACTGCATCCGGCTTGCACAAAGGCACCACGAGCCTGTCGTTGTTCCATGTTACGCAGCGCTTCTTTCCTTTCTAGATATTCACACTGAAGGGCTTGGTCTTCAGAGCCTGATAGTCTTTGCTCAAGATCAAGCACCTCCCCATTCAGTGCCTCAATCTCTGCATTGTGCTGCCCGCTCACACTTTTGGTATACTCTTGACACAAGAGCTTTAGGTGAACCTTGCCTACATCCCACCACTGGTTCAATGTGGCAAATTCATCCTGAAATGCCCTCCAGCCGCTCCATGTATCCCGGACTGACTTTGCAAAACCCTCAAATTTTGAGGCAGATACTGCACCCCTGACTCTTTGGGGAGACCAACACTGCCATGTTCAAGGCCATGCAGACCATTAACCTCATTATTCCCCACCTGGTATGGAGGCAAGAGTGCATGGTCTGACACTGGTTGATCGTGACCAACAGTTGGGCCAGACAATGTCACCACATGAGGAGCAGAAGTTTTGCTGCCCTTTTTACCCTTGGAGGGGGGTGCTCCATCATTCACCACTGATGCGCATTCCTCAGGTACCAGCCAGTTTGATTTAAATTTCCTCTTTTTCTTGGCATCTGAAGAGGAAAGGCCACTATCTGCCCCAACCCCCACAGGTGTTTCAATCATGGGTACCCCCACACCCTCAGGGGTGCCCATAACAGGGGTACACTTTTTGTGGTAGGAACAACTGTGACCCTGGGGGAAGCTTTGACATGTTTCCCCCCTTCTCTTTTGCCGCAATTGTAAGACATGCTGCAGCCTTAGATGTCTTCAGTGAAGAAGGAGGAGGTTTGTATGTTGTAGAGGTGGGTTGTGTAACAGCCACCTTGAGGTTCTTTAGTGAAGGAGATATCACCTTTGAGGACCCTGCTGAAATAGTCCCAGCAGGATAAGATGTTTTATTTGAGGCACTGGGAGCAGGAACAGGGGCTGTGGTCTTAATTTGCCCTTTGGGGCAACTCTGGCAAGTGTGCCCCAGGTTCTTGCAAAGGAAGCACCTCACTTCCTCTGTGCTGTAAAAATTTTTTATACAGCACCCCTTCAAATGGAACCCCGAAAGACCCCTCAATAGTGTCTTGCCCCCGAGGTAAAAGTAGTTGCACCTGCCTTTTAAAGGAAAGGACGTGCCCCAGTCTGCTCTCCTTACATCCCAGGGGAATTCTAGACATATTTGATTTTAACTCCCCAAGGGCTTGCAGGTGGGGGTACAATAAGTGGTCTTGCAGGAAGGGGGGCACATTAGATAAAACCACCCTTGTGCCCAATCCTTCTAGTGGTTCTACAGGGACATAACTCCCTCCCACTGTGATACCCCTCTGTACCAGAGCATGCACTGCAGTTAGCGTACGGGCAAAGATTATGGCTTTCCCATACATTCTACTTGCTGCCACTACTGCAGAGTGGCCCACCACTTCAGCTGCAGCCTTTATGTAAGCCTCTAGGCATCTGACCCCATGCTTCCTTGTAAGCTTCTCTACCCCAGCAGTGACTTGGCTTGGGTTGCTGCCAGTAGCTACCGCGTGTGAAAATGTTTTAGCAGGGGTCACATTGGCTGCAGCAGCAGAAGTAGAGGCAATGGGGCTTTTTGACATGGGCTCTGACTGGTGTTTCCTTGCAGAGCTACAGCTGGGTTTTTCTGGTCCTTTTGCTTTAGAACCCAGAGATGTTTTTTTATAACTTTCCTTTTTATTCCCTCCCATTATTTTACAAAACACCACACAAAAAGAAAGCTTTATACTATTGATCAACAAAAAAGTAAGTTTTAAAGTTGAGAAGCTGTGGCAGGGAGAGGGTTAATGTGAGCAGGTGCCTGGGAGCTGCACTGCTGCTGCTGGAAAAGATTTTATATTTATACTTACATTAAATCCTTCTCCCTTTAGCTTTCTCTCCTCACAGAACTGAGTGCAAAATCAAAATCCCCACTCAATCTGTACAAAAAGTAAACAATTTGTGCTGAAACAACAGAAAAATGCAAACGAAACTGACACCCAGGTGCGGGGGAGGGGTAGGGGATCTAACAGTGAGTTTGTAGCCCAGAGCAAGTGAAGGGAACTGGGCTAGGAATCACTCACCTTCAGGGTCAAAAGTCGATTTTTAGCAAAGAAAATCAACTTAAAACTTCCCAAATTTTACACACCAAGTGGACAACACATTCACACACCAAGTGAAAACATAAAATCCTGTCTCAAACAGGGATTTGAATGCTTAATTCAGCACCAAACAGAGAGCTTTCTCCTGTGTGTTGGTTTTTCATTAGATGAAGTTACCTACAGGACTGTTTGTATGCGCTAACTTCATTTTGGGGCCTCTAAATGCCAGATACTTTGGTAAACCTATGAACAATGGCCACCAAACTGTTAGGAGGAACCCTGGCAATCATATTTAGGGTGCTTTTTCTTGGTATGTTATGATACATGGGTGATATTGTGCTGGGAAGTTGAAGCTTTTAAGAAATTTTCAGATATTTCACCATAACCGACAAATTTGGGAAAGCCTTGCGACTCAGTAGTTTGGAGCAGAAAGGCATGGGTACCCATTTTAGATTCGGTAGAATGTGTCCTTTCCAAAAATATATGGTTTTGGGGGGTAAACATATATTTCGGTGTTTTTACCCCACAAAAAATGCAGTCAGTGTGTTGATTTTTCAGTAGCTGAAGTAAAGTCCTGAACAATTTGGATGTGCTAACTTCATATTGGTGTCTCTAAATGCCAGATACTTTGGTAAACCTATGCACAATGGGGATCAAACTGTTCAGTGGACCCCTGGCAATCATATTCAGGGTGCTTTTTCTTGGTATCTAATATAGTGTGTGATATGCGGAGCAGCAAAATAAAACCTTTGAAGTGATTTTTCAAAATTTTGATACATTTTGATAAAAAACGCTACGTTCAGACAAGCTTTGATGTTTGGTAGTTAGGAGTAGAGAGACACAATTACCCATTGTGGAATCAGCAGAATGTGTACTTTCCAAAAATATATAGTTTTCTGGGGTAAACATACTGTTTCAGGATTTTGTGGCCTTGGAATCAAAAGTATGCCGTTTTCTGCCTTCTGCTTTCAAAATTCGGTAATATACTGCCGGGAGTTTTTGCTGTACAGATGTCCTAAATCTGCCTAAAACTATACATATTTGGTATTGGCACGTTCGAGAGACATGAGGCTTTCCAAATCAGTTGTTTTTTAATGCGTAAAATGAAATATTTTTCAGGTATAAGTTCATATATTGTGAAAAATAGGAATTTTTCATTTTTTTTTGTATTTAGCACTATAAATCTTTTTGCAAAGGTGGAAATACATGAAAACTCAGGCAGATTTAGAAAGCTCAGTTTCTCCCAAAAAAAACAATGTATAGTTTTCCTAGGTAAACTATAGGTTTCCCCTCAGAAAATGCCCCTAAAGTGAGAGAGCACAGAATGTTTCAAAAACGTCTGGCATTTCGCGTAAACCAAAATGGTCAATTCTGCTGGCACTTAAAGGGTTAATAAATTATAGTATTTTTTTTATTGATGCACATTAGTCTCTGTGGTGCTCTGTTTATTGCTACACGCTACTTAAGAGCAACCTGATTTTATTGCACATTATTAATTAGTGATTGCAAAATCAGCTGTCAGTACTTACTGTAAACTGTGAGATGAAACTGTTCTGTTTGTTGCTGAGAAGTGAGTATGTTGAATACAGTGACTGTATATTCCCCTGTATCTGCAGGAGTGAGATTGTCCATCTGGAGATTAGCGTTTCCATACAGGGAGCATCTGTCTGTGCAGCTGTTATTATAAGTAGGAGGGTTACCCAGTACTGCAGTTGCAATTGTACTGACACCAAACTTCCATGTTACGGTCCTCTCATTCTGTGCAGGTAAATTCAGCTTCACTGTGAGAGTTACAGATCCACCCTCATTCCCTGATACATTCTGTAGGCAAGATACAGAGCCTGTGAGAGGAAAAGCAACGTTTTAATGAACAAATTGTTATTTCTTGTGCCTGATGTGTCTTTCTACAAATTATTCATGAAATGAATGGACATTGCTCTCTGTTCCTCTTGCCTCATTTAGGTCATTATGAAAGAATAATGTTATGTCTGTGTCCCGTGGAATCCTTACCAAGCAATGAGAACAGCAGCAGTATTGGGGCAGACAGGTGCCAGTAGGATCCCATCATTGCAGTATCAATGCAAGGTGTGTGTCTGTGTCTGTGCGTCTTACTTGCTCTGATCTGCTCGTCACCCTCATCCTGAACTTTTCCCTCTGCTCATTATAGGGAAGTAACACAGAGTTGTTAGAGGCAGGAGCTTAAAGGAACAGTAACACCAACAAATGAAAGTTTTTTAAAGTACAGCAATGCACTGTTGTTCTGCACTTGTACAATTGATGTATTTTCTTCAGAAACTCTATTATAGTTTATATAATATAACTGCTGTGTAGCCAGCTGAAAAAGGAGAAAAGGCACAGGATACACAGCAGATAACAGATAAGCTCTGTAGTGTACAATAGGATACTTCAGAACTTGTTTTTGATCTAATGTGCATCCTGTATTTGAATGGCTGCCCCCATGGCTACACAACAGCTTGTATAACAACAACAGCTTATATAAATGATAGTAGTCTTTCTACCAGTTTTAACAGTGCAGGACAACAGAACATTACAGTACATTGCAGTTCCTTTAAAATTAATTTTGGTGTTACTGTTCCTTAAATAAACTCTGACACAAAATGTAAACAAGATAAAAAAGCCTGTAAGAAAATACATTTAAAAAAGTATATGTTGTATGCCCAACATTCAAAGAAAATGTAGACTGATCATGCTACAGTATGACACAATGTTAGGAAACATGTTTATAATCAGCAATACAGGAGCTCATTGTTTGTACTACATCCTCTGTATACACAGATTTGGGACAACCAGTTGTATGACATTCACATGGAAAAATCTTAATAAACTGCATCTGGAAACGGAATTGTTCAGGAGCTTATTCTCAAAGAAAACGTGTGTTAGTATGAGATTCATCCTCTGTTTGCTACTATAGAAGCTTTTCTGAGAAGGCTTTCCTCTTGATGTTGGAATATTGTGGAATATACTTACATTCAGCCACAAGAGCCTGAGGAATCATGCATGCAGTCTTGTATTATAATTCATTCCACAGGTGACCCGTTTGATTTTGATCTTGGCAAAACAATTCTGACCTCACTTTGTGACCAGGGGCATAAATTATTGTGTGGAAACAGGAAAGGGTCTTCCTCAATAGGACAAGAGTTCTTTAATCCCCTACACTCTCTCTTTGGATAAACCAGCAATGTCCATGCTTGCTTTATCTCTGTATCACTACTGTTACTTGAGAACGTAACAGTGGCTTTACCTGGAGTCAGTAGTGTAACAGCAATGGACCTGACCCCCCGGAACGCAGAACCTTCTACCCAGCACTTAGTCCACCTCTGCCCGGTTGCATCCCCCCCACTTCCTGGCTGTTTGTGCTGGTGTAAGTAAGAGCTGCTGGGGATATGGAGTTTGTAACTACTATAAGGGAAGCAATCCCTGCATTTGCCCCCCCTGTTCCCCCACAACCATAGGGTCTGCTTCCATTATAGTTATGCCACTGCCTGGAATTCTGCACTTACCCAGACCTGGTCTCTTATATATTTAACAGGGATGTCAGAGGTCCCAGTGCCCACATTCGTGCCAACAGGTTTCTTCACAGTGGTCTTCTCTTGACTGAACACCTCATCTTCTTCAGGTAGGTCACTCTCATATATATAAGGCTCATAATAGAGCTTCTGAACTGATTATAAGCCTTCCAGCTCTGGGCCCAATGACCCACTATTTGGCACTTCCATAGAATTTTCAGTGCCCGTGGTGTACCATACACAGTGCAGTTTGGGTTGTGGCCTCATCAATAACAGGACAGTCCAGCCATATGTGGCCAGTCTTCCCATGCTGATAATATTTAGGAACCTTCTTAGTCTAGTTGGGATCCTGGGTCTCATAGTCAATTGTCAAACTCCTCCAATGCTTTGTGAAGTTTCTTATTCTCTTCCAAAAAATTAGGATTTCGACATTTATCATACTCTGGCCCTTTAAGAACTCAAATTTGACCTTTTCCACCTAAAATTACTATATAAGTCAATGGGAGAGGTCCAGGGATCAATTTGGTGATGTTTGCAGCCTTCCAGTTTTTTGAAATTCGATTAGAGCTTTTCTAATTCGAATCAAATTAGATTCCAGTTTTCTGGTTAATTGAATTCCTCCGAGCTGAAAAAAATCAGATTTTATTAATACATTTCAATTGGTTTGAATTTCGAGTTCATGAGTTAAAAAACTCACATGAATTTGAAATTCGACCCTTGATAAATGTGCCTCCTATTATGCCACTTTTGTAAGTTTTTCAAGTTTAATAATGTTGTCTACTGGCTATGTGGCTCTTTATGAAAGAAGATGGTATGGTTTAAAAAATGCAGTAGACACTTAGAGGCAAATTTCCTAACCGGCAAAAATGCGCCAGGGACGTCTTTGCAGCCATCGCAACACTTCGCCAGGCGTAAATTCGCTGGGACAATACTAATTCACTAAAGTGCAAAGTTGCAACCAGGGTGCCGAACGCTGGCAAATTTTCACTAGCGTTACTTCAGCAATCAAAGCAAAGATGCGCTAGCGTTGTCTAATTTGCATACAGTGGGAAAATACATCAAATACATTATATTACACAAGTCCAGGGAACCTTAATAAATAAAATAGAGTTATTATAATGCCCTACACATGAGCCCACTGTATAGTTAATGTTCTATATGTTAGAAAATGGAGGGGAGAACCCGGTTACCCAAAAACATGTTTACGGAACTTTGCAGGCTATCACTCTGAAAAAAGGAAAAGATGCCAGTGTTTTTTGGGGCTTAGAACATTTTTGAACTAATAATTGAGAAAGTCCTTTGCACTCCATTGTACTTCACCTGGTCTGAGCTGGCCAAGGCAAATCTGGCGAATTAGGTAAAAATCCGCATCTTGCTGAATTTGCGGCGTTGCGTCCATTCGCCAGAGTGAAAAATTGGCTGTCGTGCGAATGATCGCTAGCGTCTATCTCCTTCGCTAGCGAAGTGATGCCTGTGCCCGTTAGGGAATCGGCAAAGTTACGAAATGACATCACACTGGTGACTAGCGTTAGTCACTTCGCCCTTTAGGGAATCTGCCCCTTAGTCACCATTCCTTTCTATTTTAGATCATCCTAAGCTCAGTTTTTGGCGAATTTTGCACTGCTCCCATTACTTTATGGTGACCTTTGTCAGCCATTGTGAGAAACAGCACAAATAGAAATACACTCTTTGTTCTGATAAATAAGCTAATTTCCTGCAATAAATAATATATACCTTGCACTACATTTGTTAAATGCAAGTTGAGTTAGTTTTATGCAAGTGTCTAAGGACTATGGTACAAGTAGCATTTTTAATTCTCAGAGTGCTAGCAAGAAGCCCTGTTACAGACATCAAGCAATGTAGACTCAATTTTTAATTGGCTACATCCAAATGAAAGGCAAATAGTTGCTAAGAACAAGAAATGCAACAGCCTAGGCAGTCAAAGGGTTAATGCATGTCTGTTTTAAGGGGAAAGGTAAAACTACAACTCAAACACATGCTAACATGCCAGCAGACATCAGAATTGTTTTCCTCACCAAATCTGTGAGATGGTACAGCCCACATTACAGATGAAGGTAAACTAAACAGTACTATCATTGACAGTAGTAATGTTACACTGGATGAGGATATAATATAGAACATTATGTACAAGTGCATATATATATTTCTATATCTCCTTTACTGTACTAGCGTTTTAAGGCTAATGGCATATGGGGCAGTGTTTCCATAGTGTATTTTAGCTGGCAGAGAGATGCCTAAAGCCACCCTTATTTATTTCGAGACATTGGGGCCTATTTATCAACACTGGGCAAATTTGCCCATGGGCAGTTACCTATAGCAACCAATCAGTGATTAACTTTTTGAAACAAGCTGCAAGTATAACAATGAATGCTGCAATTTGATTGGTTGCCATAGATTACTGGCCATTATTATTATTATTAACATGTATTTATATAGCGCCAACATGGGCAAATGTGACATGTGTTGATAAATGACCCCCACTATAGGCATTTTTGCCTGTTCACCCACTTGCTAAAATTCAGTAGCAATAGTGCTATTAGTTCATCAAGGCCCTATCAGGCAGCTGAACCCTATAGCAGAGATGTCAGGAAGCTGCTATCTGATAAGCTGCACGTTCTGTTGATATTCTGCTGATGGGAGGAGGAAGGGAGAGGTGATATGCAGTGCAGCAGTAAAGAGTCAGCGCACAAGTCACATTTCTGGGGGCACCTGTGAAACTAAAATCATACAAAATGTCAAAATTACATGTAAACAAATCAAATTGCTCTTTTATGAAATGGATTTCAGAGCAGTATTCTGCTGGAGCAGCACTATTAACTTATGTGTTTTGAAAAACACATGTATCCCTTTAAACCTCCATGTTACCTGCCGCTGTGTAGGCAGATAGAGATTAACAAGGAGTCTCACAGATCAACCCTAAATCTCTTCTACAAACATAACGAAAGATAAAATTCTGGGTAGATACATGTTTTTACAGTATTATTATTAGTACTAACAATTAGACACATTATTGAAATATCTTAATATAATGACAGATAGAGAAATGGGAGCCCCTGGCAACAGAGTATGTGGAGACCCCTTTCTGTAGGGTAGGAAATTACATATATCAGTAATACTCTTCCTACATTCCTTAAGCCATTAATGAGCTTCAGCTCTTAGCTTTCCCATGAGAGCATTTGTTTGCAGTGTTCAGCAATAACTAAAGGGCTACAAGTAAGAAATCCTGATTATATACAGTATGTACTGAAAATATTTAATATAATTAGTATCAACAGTATAATGCTCTGCAGGGGCCCCTTTGTTACTAGAGTCTATGGAGCTCTGGGAGCAGCATCTTCCCCATAAATCCAATGTTATTGTTTCTGCAAAGGGAATATGATCCTGACAAAACTGTGGTCTACAGTATGTGCCAAACTGCACTTAATTGGACATCAGTGCAAATCAGCTCCGAGAGTACGCTACTATGTTTTGTAGAGGGAGGGCCCAGTGGGGGGGCCGGGTACACACCCTGCACCTGGACCCACTGCTCAATAGGTTTGCTGATGAGTGGGTCAGTAAACACACTTTCACACGTTTTGCAACAGAAGGCAGGACCGATGTAGTGATGCTGAATGTAACCATGTCCCTGAACTACATTATTCCCCAGTAGTTATGACACTGGCTGGAGACAAAGCATCATTGTTCCCCCTACACAAGAACTTTATTCTACACCATGATAAGGTTCTAAAAACTTGGGTGTGATCCTAGAGATACGTAATGTTTGTCTTGAATTGCAATTATATATTGCAAGTCATTAGTGTATGTTTGATGAAAATATAATCTGTTGTGGGTCCCAGAGTTGTTGCCTGACTAGTACCTTTTTCATTGATGTAAGAAGTAATTACTTTTGTCTATCCACTTCATAGGACTCTTGATGTTTTACCAGTGTCCTAAGCCTTTTTCTTGAAATAGTAAAGCATTTGTATTTGTCTTTCCTGTGCTTAAAGTGTGTCTCTTATTAAGTGTTTGTATTTTTTGTGCTTTCGAAGTTCTGAAGTTTTGAAAATCTCTTTGTTGGTTAATTTCAGCCCATTGCCAGCTGGGTAGGAAATGCATTGGAAATAAATGAAAAACTACTGGAGTAATGCATGATTTGCATAACAGTTCCTTGTAAAAGGCTGGTAATTTATTTTGTGACTTATTTGCAGCTTGACTTTAAGATAAGTTAGACTTTCTGCAAAGGCTAAGACAAGCCGCCTCCAGCTAGAGAGAAACACTAGTCACGGGTGCCAACGTCACTGCTTTTATTTGCTTTGGCAATAGGGCTATCTTAATTCATGCCTCGTCCAACATAACAGGAATGCACCTAGGGCAGATTGAGGAACATATTTATTTAAATGTTGCCAACATACTGCTGCCTATAAATGACCCCATATCAAACCTACAAGCAGTCCTGGCAATAACAAACGAATTTTGGAAATATTGCAGTCTATTGGTAAACTGGGCAAAGTCCAGTATCTTCCCAGTTGATGAAAGAATTAACCCCAGTATCTTCCCTTCAACCACATTAGTTTGGGTTGTTAGGTATTACAATAGCCAGGGAAAGTGCTACATATACAGACATAAACCTCTCTCTATTCACTGACAGTATGACATCTAAGCTCAAGGCCTGGGACAACCCCCACCCACTAACAATTTGGGGCAGGATCAATCTGCTAAAGATTGTTTTTCTTCCTAAATACCTATATGTTCTACATAATTCTCTCATCTATAGTCCTAAATCTACATGAACAGGTATTGAACAGAATCAATTCTCATTTGTCTGTAGATAGAAATCACCAAGCTTTGCTAATTCCAAGTTAAAAGCCCCTCTCAATAAAGGGGGAATGGGACTCCCAGATCTCTGTGTTTACTTCCTGGCTTCCCAATTTTACTACATAGGTTGGTGGTTCACGCTGGATTTCAACAACCCTAATTTTCAACTTCAAGCCACCCTGGCCATCTGAGTGGAGACACTGAGATACATCCCATATAGGAAAATTTCCCATCTACAGGTTAAACATCCAATGTGTGCAGCCTTGAACAGTACACTCCACCATCAGCCACCTCCACACCCCACTACTTACAGCTGATATTCCCTTATGGGGTAATTCCCACTTCCAGGGATTTCTCACATACATGAGATAGCCTAGAGCCAGGATAAAGATGCTAGTGAATGCAGCATATCTGCAATTCAAACATGCCTTTCTTTTACAATTTTCAAATACTCAGGTACGCCTAGTCTCACCCTCCCTATATGGGAACTTGCTGTCCACACTCTGTTCGCCATTCTCTAAATCTTACATTAAACTGATATCCTGTCCTTATTGCTACTAGACCTAGGCTCATTCAATTTAAAACACTGCATAGTTTACACCTTACCCCTCTCCATCCTTAGAAGAATGGGTGAGGTCTACTGGCTAACTATTGTCACATGATGTGGAAATGTCCTGACTCCTGATTTAAAATATTCTGGGATAGAGTAATGACTCATGTACATGATAGAACCACCTTCCCCAAAATAATGTCACCAAATGTTTTTCTGTTTGGTGTTATAGATGAACTTGTCTCACAGAAGGCAAAGCCGGACTTCGGGCGAGCACTACTGTTCTATGCTAGAAAAGCTCTCCTCTCAAAGTGGATAAACCCACACCCTCTACATTTCTGGCTGGACCTAATCAATAAACACCTACCACTAATACAGCTGACTTACCTGGTTATGGGATGCCTGATGAATATGACAACATTTGGGAGTACTGGAGACAGAGGCCAACTCCTAAATGAACTGCCCGATTGAAACTCCAGAGACAGGAACTATAAACTGTAAGATTCAATTTTGGGAAATTGGTAAAAAATGAAAAGCAACCAGTGAGCAATCTGAAAACAGCTGAACTGGAAATGGTTTGGAAGGTGAGCAACTCATTTAGACATTTACTGATTTGATCTTACACCACCTAAGTGAGCACCCACCATTTTTGAAGTGTATGCATTAAAAATAAATAATTCACCTGTTTTTGAAGAACTACTTGCACCCAAGTTTATTTGAATATTCTGTGTATTAATGAAGATACAGTTTGGCTTACCCTTCCTCCAACAGTAATCAAGGGCCCACCTGAGTAAGGAGAGGCTTGTATAACACCTACGGTACTGGGAGTTGCTGGGTGTTAAGCCCAATCAGACGGTGCCTTAGGTAATCTATTTGGGGTAACAGTGATTTTAGGGTACCCCATTTCATATATCTGTTACATATAATTGCACTGTTCAGTCCCCTGCAATATGTCCCTTCCCCAAGAGTTCTTAATAACCCAAGTAGCAAGACCTGCCCAAAAGTAGCAGGCTCACACACAAGACCTGTCCTCACACATGGGCCACACTTCAAATTTGTTGCCTTTGGTGGGTCACTCACTGGGAATCACAAGGCTGGCACACTGGGCTCACATGCAGCTTTGCAGGGAATAGGATGGGATCTCTCTGTATCGTTCCTCCAAGCCGAGCTCTCTACAGACTACTGCAATATCCTGTGTGTTTCTGGGTAGTCTCTCTTTTTCTGGCTTTGAGTATCTGCAGGGACTCCTTAAGCCTCGGCTGGCCATCCTGTAGATTTGGGTTTGTAGCAAGCCTCAGGCCATTCTCTCATCTCCCCGGCAAAGGTAACTAAGGCACAGGAGCTGACTGGCCTAACAGAATAGAACACTCTTGTCTTGGACAAACTAACAACTAACTGTATTGCCTCATTCAAGAATCTCTAAGTTACTAGAGTAGGCAACCTACTAGGCTTATGTTAAAGGGGTGGTTCACCTTCAAACAACTAGTTGTTTTCAGATAGATCACCAGAAATAATGACTTTTTCCAATTCCTTTCTATTTTATATGTGTGACTGTTTTTCTAATATTGAAGTATCAAGTGTCTTTTTTCACCTTCTGAAGCAGCCCTGGGAGGGGGGTCGCCGACCCTGTAAACTGATGATGGATACATTTAATTGATACATTTCTTATCTTTGTCTCTCTGGGTTTCATTACAGGCAGCTGTTAGAATTGATACAATAGTTGCTAATACTGCAAAGATGCTGCTGAGAAATGTATCAACTAAATGTTGCAAAATTGTAACAGTTCAGAGTCTGCACCTAAAAAAAGACTAAAAAAAGTCTAAAAACAACTGAATTGAAAAAAGTGTTTGTTAGGTGAACAACCCCTTTAATAGTTGATGTTGTCAATTTTACTCATGTATTGTATTGTATTACTTGTAAACATCTAACTTTGTCCAACTGAGCTAAGCTGTACAAAAAATTCCAATGTAGAGTTATACAACTGGCAATAAATTCCTACTTGATTTGACTTATGGTAGTATCTGGTCTGTTTGTTTCTTGGAGCAGGAATTCTATGCTGCAAGTTATATTTGTTGTTGGGCTTTATCTCAATGATATGATTATGGTGATAATTCAATTCTTTATCCGAAGTGCTTGAAGGTCAACATTAGTAAATCAGTGAGTAGTGATGTAGGAGGATAACTTTGCCATTCACATTCTAAATTCATTAAATTTTTTTTGTCTTGTGATAGGACTATTAAGATTCTGTCTAGCAGTTGTATTTATAGTGTATACAAATACATTACCATGAATGGACTACATGCCATGATAAACCCACAGGAAGCTGACATTCCAGTGTAATGCCAGTATAGGTATACTGATGCTAAAGTGTCACTATGCCAGTTCATATCGATGCACATTAAGAACAATGGGATTTGCATAATAGCTTGTAAACTTGGCTGAAATACAATGGGCTATTCTAAAATGGTGACAAAAAGAACAGGCACTGGCTTGTTTATTTATGTGTATAATAATGATGCACATGTAATGCTTGAACAGGATTGTGGGGAACAGGAACAGGGACAAGAAGTATAGAGAAATACATCTGGTTAAGGAATGCATGAAGTCTGTTGTTGCCAGACTGATATACAGTATTTACACCAAAATCGGCATTTCAAAGATCCAACGTCAAAATACCTTGTGTGCCGTTATTCTAAGCAATCAAACTAAACACATAAAATGATGTGGTAAGTGTTAGTAGTTGCTCTATGTGTATTTATGTTTTTTTCTTTGCTGGTGATTTCACCTACAGCCCAGCATTAATGTACTGTATGTAATTTTACTACATGAATAAAAATACCCTATCGTTGTCCAGAAAATCAAGATGAAGCTGGATACAGTCCTAATAGATCTGAGCTGAGCAGAGCCCATATGTATATCATTAAGCATTTTTCCAAACTATGCCCTTCCCATCTATCTGCATTATTCATTGCAGCAGCATAGCAACTATATCAGTAAGTATGGGAGGAAGAAAAAGCACAAAACTCGACATGAGCCATATAAATAATGCATGCTTTGAAAATGTCTTCTGCCTATATTTGAACTAATTATTAACATAATTTCTTATTTTATTTAAAAAAAAACGGATGGATAATAGTTTTATTTTACATTTACTACCCCACATTCACGCTGAAGAAGAGGTGCTTAAGGGGGTATATGATAACTATATATACATAAGAGAATCATATAATAATCTGTCTAATGCTTTATTTATCAATAGGTCCTTCCAGCTGACAAGAGGTCACCCATTCCAATTAGAAGAAATGAGGTTCTGCCTAAATATTCGGAAGGGGTTTTTTACAGTGAGAGCTGTGAAGATATGGAATTCTCTCCCTGAATCAGTTGTACAGGCTGATACATTAAATAGCTTTAAGAAGGGGTTGGGTGGCTTTTTAGCAAGTGAGGGAATACAGGGTTATAGCAGATAGCTTATAGTACAAATTAATCCAGGGACTGGTCCAAATGAAATCTTGGAGTCAAAAAGGAATTTCCACCTCTGAGGAGAGACTTCAAATGTTTTTTTTTGCCTTCCTCTGGATCATCTAGCAGTTAGGCAGGTTATATACAGACTCAAGGTTGAACTTGATGGATGTGTGTCTATTTTCAACCTAACCTTACCATTTTACACTCTAACTAGGGTAGTTTGGTAGAATTGTGTTGATTAATTGATGGGATGCAGTTTTATAATACAGGTATCAAATCTCTTATCCAAAATGCTTGAGACCTTTGGTATTCCAGAGAAGATATATTTCTGTAATTTGGATCACCATACCTTAAAGGAGAATGAAAGTGTACATCACTGGAGGGGGCAGCCAATGATTGTGTTCACTTACCTGATACCCTGAACTGTTCTGACTGGTGGTATTTTTATGTGAGCACCCCTGAGCAATCCTCTTTCTGCTTCTTCTTTCTTTGTGCGGGTGGACATGCTCAGTTGAGTAAAAAGCTCAACTTTAACAAAGAAGCCATTGTTTTCACACCTGTACTCTAAATACTGTATCTTGGAGAATCTGGGGATCTGTAGCACTATTTCATTGTTAGGTCAATCATTATTTACACCCTACACAGCAAACATGTGAGCTATTGTGAGTAAAGTGCAACAAGTCTACCTGGCATAATAGCTGCACATTGAGGTCAATGACACACAGAGAGATTTGTCACCCACGTTATATATTTACTACCAAAGGTGACAAAGCTCACTGAAAAGATGTCTGCAAAAGGCAAGGCATTTTTGGGGAGATTTTTCTGCCCACTGTAACAAAATCTGACAAATGTATTTGTGTGTCATTGCCCTAAAAACAAAAGACATTCAGTACCAAAAGGATTTACACAAGGAACCAACCTTCGTAGTTTAATATAATGAGAAGCAGCCACTATTAGTGATGGGCGAATTTATTCGCCAGGCGCGAATTTGCGGCGAATTTGCGCGTTTCGCCGCCAGCGACTAAATTCGCGAATCGCCCGCGAAAATTCGCGTCAAAAAATTCAGCAAAAAACAGGCGCCGGAGCCAAAAACGGGCGCCGGCGTCGAAAAAACGGGCGCCGGCGTCAAAAACGAGACGCCGGCGCCGTTTCGCAAATTTTTCGCCATTTCGCACGAAATTCGTGAATTTTTCGGCGAAGCGAAACGGCGCAAATTCGCCCATCACTAGCCACTATCAGTATGAGTATTATAGGGCTTGTATGAGTGTCACAGTAAATAAAATAATTCAGTATAGTAGGGCTGAGATGTTTGTTTTTGTTTAATTAAACTGTTACACTGAACAATTACACATACATTTTAAATATCATTTAAATATCATTCACTGACATATCTCACTGGAATGCATTAGAGATTGTTAGAATTTCTGCCCTTACTTCCTGCTGACCTTGTACTAATTACTTTGCATTTCATATCAGCTGCAAAAATAATTTAAACCTCTTTCTTTTACAAAAAATCTTATTTTTTCCTTTAAATGCCTGTATAGGACATTTGTCCATATTTACACAGATTAGGTGGGATTCTCATTAGACGTTTATTGTACACTTTAATGTAGCATCTCTGGATCTGGATAGGCGGGGTGAAGTTTTATTGGGCCATAATATTTTAAGAAGTATATCTGTGATGTTGCTGGGCTGCAGATGCAAATATGTTTTAACCATTGAAGTGAAAGAATGCAGCTACTATATGTTCTACTATATGTACTTTGCATTATAGGAATATTTAATAAGCTCTTTAAAAAAGTTTTGTAGAAGATTTATAAGTATCACAGCATAGTGCTGAGCACCTTTTAGAGATTGTACATCATTCACATCAGTCCCTGCCCCAGTGGAGTTTATAATCTAAGGCAGGTGTCCCCAACCTTTTTTTTACCCGGGAGCCACATTCAAATGTAAAAAGAGTTGGGGAGCAACACAAGCATAAAATAGTCCCTTGGGAGCCAAAATAAGGGCTGTGATTGCCTCTTTGGGTGCCCCTATGTGGACTGGCAGCCTACAAGAGGCTCTACTTGGTACTATACTTAGTTTTTATGCAATTAAAACTTGATTCCAAGCCTGGAATTCAAAAATAAGCATCTGCTCTGAGGACCTAGAGAGCAACATCCAAGGGGTTGGAGAGCAACATGTTGCTCGCGAGCTACTGGTTGGGGATCACTGATCTAAGGTCTCTATCATATTCACACAAACTAGGGACAGTTTTATCAGGAGCCAATTATCCTGCCTGTATGTTTTTGGAATGTGGAATGAAACCAGAGTTCAAACCTCCTCCTTGTTTGCTCTAATGGTGATGTGTATACTATAATGTACAAGTGAATACACTGTAATACATATACAGTATGAGACCTGTTATCCAGAATGTTTGAGACCTGGGGTTTACTGGATAATGGATCTTTCTGTAATTTGGCTCTTCATACCATAGCGTCTACTACTAAAATAAGTTCTAAACATCAATAGGATTGCTTTGCCTTCAATTAGGTTTAATTATATCTTAGTTTAGATCAAGTACATAAGTTTTATAATTACAAAGAAAAAGAAAATTATTTTTAAATAATTTGGATTATTTGGATAAAATGGAGTCCATGGGAGACAGCATTTCTGTAATTCAGAGCTTTCTGGATTATCAGTATCCGGATAACAGATCCCATACCTCTCCAGTCTATAATGAACACTGCTGCGAGGCTCATACACCTCAGCAACCGCTCCTCCTCTGCCTTGCCATTCTGTCAATCTCTGCACTGGCTTCCACTACCTTTCAGAATCAAATTCAAATTAATGACACTGACTTTCAAAGCACTTCAAAACTCTGCCCCACCCTACATCTCTGAACTCATCTCTATATACTCACCCAACTGCTTACTACACTCCTCTACTGACCTGCTACTCAATTCTTCTCTCATTACCTCCTCACATGCTCGCATTCAAGACTTTTTCGCCATTTCGCACGAAATTCGTGAATTTTTCGGCGAAGCGAAACGGCGCAAATTCGCCCATCACTAGCCACTATCAGTATGAGTATTATAGGGCTTGTATGAGTGTCACAGTAAATAAAATAATTCAGTATAGTAGGGCTGAGATGTTTGTTTTTGTTTAATTAAACTGTTACACTGAACAATTACACATACATTTTAAATATCATTTAAATATCATTCACTGACATATCTCACTGGAATGCATTAGAGATTGTTAGAATTTCTGCCCTTACTTCCTGCTGACCTTGTACTAATTACTTTGCATTTCATATCAGCTGCAAAAATAATTTAAACCTCTTTCTTTTACAAAAAATCTTATTTTTTCCTTTAAATGCCTGTATAGGACATTTGTCCATATTTACACAGATTAGGTGGGATTCTCATTAGACGTTTATTGTACACTTTAATGTAGCATCTCTGGATCTGGATA
This sequence comes from Xenopus laevis, assembly GCF_017654675.1. Classification (NCBI taxonomy): domain Eukaryota; kingdom Metazoa; phylum Chordata; class Amphibia; order Anura; family Pipidae; genus Xenopus; species Xenopus laevis. The sequence goes on from NC_054383.1 coordinate 113,662,959, forward strand.
GGCGGGGTGAAGTTTTATTGGGCCATAATATTTTAAGAAGTATATCTGTGATGTTGCTGGGCTGCAGATGCAAATATGTTTTAACCATTGAAGTGAAAGAATGCAGCTACTATATGTTCTACTAACCAGTGGTTTCAACTACAAGGTGCCCATCTCATTCTGATAAGAAAAAGGTTTGTGATTTAAGCGTTCCAATAAAACCAGTATGGCTGCAGATTATGGGGCAGATTTATCAAGGCTCGAAGTGAATTCGAGGTCATTTTCGAAGTAAAAAAATTTGAAGTAATTTTTTGGATACTTCGACCATCGAATAGGATACTAGTTTTTTGAAGTCGAAGAAAAATCGACGGATGAACGATTTTACTTCAACCTCAAATGGCCAAATTCGATGTAAAAAAAACTTTGACTTCGATATTCGAAGTCGAAGTATTCCAATTCGATGGTCGAATTTTGAAGCTTTTTCTGCTTCGAAATTCGACCCTTGATAAATCTGCCCCTAAGTGCCTATGTTACATCTTGAGCATAGTAACCAAAAACAAGTGAAAGATCAAACAGCTCCAAGCAGAATAAATAAACTAAAAGTAATTATTACAATGAGTGCCTACACTGCTAATAAAAACTCTTTCAGTTTATTAATACTGCTTTTAGTGGGTTTGATTTTTCTCTTGTTTATAGTTACCTTGCCAATCACATTCCAACAGGTCTGGGTCTAACTAACCCACCATATCCACTTGATCATATGTAGTATTACAAATGATCTTTTCAAAGCTACATTTTAAATGCTCTCTCATATATTTCACAGTTTTTGCTCAATGTGTCTTGTTGGGTATGATCAATTTCTTTTATTTCAGTTTTCAACGCCATAATGTGTTTTCTTCCAGCATAAAGACCTTTCTTTAACGTGATTATTAGAAATACATTTAGCAGTTAAAATAGAAGTAAAACGTAACAGATGGCTAAGGAAGACATGAGTATGTCATACACAGGGTATAATGCACCAACCTAGGAATAATGTAAGCCTATGGTAGTAAAGATCTTTGCCACTGATTCTGCCCACGAGTGCCTCATATTTCTTTTCAGGAAAACAGTTATATAAGTTGGTGTCTGGTTTAGGGCGTGTGGCCACATTTCAGACTGATCAGAAAGTACAGAAGTATGTTTGGCAAATAAAATTCCCTCTGAACACAATTGAGGAATAAATCAAATATTAATGGATGATTCACATTATATATCACAGCATGTGATACATAAATCATAGTTTCATTCCCCCCTCTATGTTTGTGTCTATGTACAATGCTTGTAAGGCCATCGTTGTCTCCTGCAGCACTTTACAGAATAAAAAGGATAAAGAATGTATAATGTCACACATTCAAAGTATAACATTTCACTAAAACAGAGCAGAATAGGTAAAAATACAACTGATGTCTCTTTAAATACTGTCTGGGGAGGTGAATAACTTTTTCTGACTCTCTTTTTGTCCCGCTGTGTTCTGGCCCCCAGTTTGTGTGCTCCATTACTAGGAACTGGGTTGAATTATCAGCATTAAGACTAATCTAAAAGACAAAATATCACAAATATATATGAGTGAATATATGAGAATAATCGGTTTCATGTAATTAAGACATTTATTTAAAAAAAAGATACAGATCAAGCATAGGAGTCACTAATTTTAATCTGCATAAATATAAAATTTTACCAAAGTTACTAATTTCTAAATTTCAAATTTCACAAAATTTCAAATTTCACAAAATTTCAAATTTCACAAAATTTCAAATGGGGCTCACTGACCCTATCTAAAACAAATGCTCTGTAAGGCTACAGATGTATTGTTTTTGTTACTCTTTATTAACCTTGTTTCGATTCAGGCCTCTCCTATTCAAATTCCAGTCTCTTATTTAAATCAATGCATGGTTGCTAAGGTCATTTGGACCATAGCAACCAGATTGCTGCAATTGCAAACTGGAGAGCTGCAGAATAAAAAGCTAAAAACTCAAAAACCACAAATAAAAAAATAAAAACAAATTGCAAATTGTCTCAGATGATCATCCTATGTACAGTATTACATACATCTAAATACAAGTTTATTTAAGGGTGTACAACCCCTTTAAAGAGACCTGCAGAGAAAAAATATTTCTATGTTCTATAAGTGAAAGATCTTATGCAAAAATTATTACCTGCATTATTATCTGGGAGTTTTCTGCAAATGATTATACACATTATTATTAGGTAATTGAAGTTCCTTTTTATGTGAGAAATAGAAATAAATATTATACATTCAAATGTACTTTGCATTATAGGAATATTTAATAAGCTCTTTAAAAAAGTTTTGTAGAAGATTTATAAGTATCACAGCATAGTGCTGAGCACCTTTTAGAGATTGTACATCATTCACATCAGTCCCTGCCCCAGTGGAGTTTATAATCTAAGGCAGGTGTCCCCAACCTTTTTTTTACCCGGGAGCCACATTCAAATGTAAAAAGAGTTGGGGAGCAACACAAGCATAAAATAGTCCCTTGGGAGCCAAAATAAGGGCTGTGATTGTCTCTTTGGTTGCCCCTATGTGGACTGGCAGCCTACAAGAGGCTCTACTTGGTACTATACTTAGTTTTTATGCAATTAAAACTTGATTCCAAGCCTGGAATTCAAAAATAAGCATCTGCTCTGAGGACCTAGAGAGCAACATCCAAGGGGTTGGAGAGCAACATGTTGCTCGCGAGCTACTGGTTGGGGATCACTGATCTAAGGTCTCTATCATATTCACACAAACTAGGGACAGTTTTATCAGGAGCCAATTATCCTGCCTGTATGTTTTTGGAATGTGGAATGAAACCAGAGTTCAAACCTCCTCCTTGTTTGCTCTAATGGTGATGTGTATACTATAATGTACAAGTGAATACACTGTAATACATATACAGTATGAGACCTGTTATCCAGAATGTTTGAGACCTGGGGTTTACTGGATAATGGATCTTTCTGTAATTTGGCTCTTCATACCATAGCGTCTACTACTAAAATAAGTTCTAAACATCAATAGGATTGCTTTGCCTTCAATTAGGTTTAATTATATCTTAGTTTAGATCAAGTACATAAGTTTTATAATTACAAAGAAAAAGAAAATTATTTTTAAATAATTTGGATTATTTGGATAAAATGGAGTCCATGGGAGACAGCATTTCTGTAATTCAGAGCTTTCTGGATTATCAGTATCCGGATAACAGATCCCATACCTCTCCAGTCTATAATGAACACTGCTGCGAGGCTCATACACCTCAGCAACCGCTCCTCCTCTGCCTTGCCATTCTGTCAATCTCTGCACTGGCTTCCACTACCTTTCAGAATCAAATTCAAATTAATGACACTGACTTTCAAAGCACTTCAAAACTCTGCCCCACCCTACATCTCTGAACTCATCTCTATATACTCACCCAACTGCTTACTACACTCCTCTACTGACCTGCTACTCAATTCTTCTCTCATTACCTCCTCACATGCTCGCATTCAAGACTTTGCAAGGGCTGCACCCCTCCTCTGGAATGCTCTCCCACGGTCTGTCCGACTTTCTCCCAACCTTTCTGCTTTCAAAAAATCTCTGAAAACGCACTTCTTTCGAGAAGCCTACCCTCACTCTGCTTAACTACCAAACGCAATACCACATTTCTCACCCACTTAATTCGATCTTGCCCACTCCCACACCTTGTGTATTACTCCCTTCCCTTTAGACTGTATGCCTATGCATAGGGCCTTACTCACCTTTTTGTACCTGTATTGATTGTGATGTTTGTTACTCCATATATTCTATATATGTAATTCATGTGATGTAGTTGTATAATCACATTTACTTTACAGTGCTACGCAATATGTTGGCGCTATATAAATACATGTTAATAATAAAATAAATGTTAATAATACCTGTATCAATAAAACAATGGCTAAAATAAGGGGTAGCTCTAGAAGTTCCATGACTGTATTTAAGCATTATGCTTTTACACAGGTCATGGAACTCTAAGGTAGTATTATTATATATACAGTAGTTCACCTCCTGCAGTGTTTTACAGAGTGAGAGAATACAAACCTAAGGTGTAACATTTTACACATACAAGCAAAAATATCCCACTGAGCAGACATACAGTGCTGTTAAGCCATAATAGAGGGATAGCTCTACTTTTGGTGTGTTACAGAATGGCCATTTCTAAGCAACTGTTCAATTGGTCTTACAGTTTTTTTATGATTTGCCTCCTTCTTCTGACTCCCCTCTCCTATTCATATTCCAGTCTCTTATTCAAATCAGTGCATGGTTGCTAGGGGAATTTGGAACCTAGCCACTAAGATAATCATAGCAAGCTTTCATAACAGTTTAGTTCTTTTTTCAAGCTGAATATAATGCAGCTTGAAAAAGGAACTAAAATGTTCTGAAAGCTTGCTATGATTATTTTACTTAGCCAATAAAGGTATCGCCTTTATACCACCTTTTTGTTATTTTTTGCCCTGTGACTGGCTAACATGGTATAACAATAACTTTACCTAATCATAGCAAATAAATGTCTGAAATTGCAAACCAGACAATAATAATAAAAATAAATAAATAAATACATAATGAAAACCAGTTGTAAATTGTCTCCGAATATCACTCTCTACGTCATACTAAAAGTTAACTCAAAGGTGAACAACCCCTTTAATACAGTTCTCTGTAATCTCACTACTGGGCTCTTCAGTGTAACAAATATTTATGTTCACTGTATGACCTGAATGTGCCACTCCTTGTCCATTTATCTTTGGTAATTTCCACTTCTTGAACTTCCTTCTTTAGTACACTTAGAGAAGTAACTTTGATGGCTCCAAAATGTCAAAAGGCCCCATATTATAATTCTGGTTATGCTAAAATCATATGTTTTACGATATTAATTGCCATGAAGTATAATGATATTAATTGCCATAAAATAATTCATCAATGTACCAGATTAATGAGGCTTACTTCCTGCCATATTCTCCTGTCAGAAAAACAATATAATCAAATTAATATTGTGGTTCTGTGGATCAGTAACACATAATGTTCTATGTGGGAGACAGAAACAAATCTACGCTAAACTGGGATACCATTTTAGATAAGCTCAGACACATGTGATATTGCGTTGTTGTGAATATCTTGTCTTGAATTGTCTTTCTTCATCCCAGACAGGTACATAGAGATAATGGGTTGGTTTTTTTTAAAATTTACTTTTATGTTTACTACTAGCCAACTAAAAGGAGATGAGGTTATTTAAGTGCATATCATTCTCTGTAAAATATTTGATTAATGTTAATGTGAGAGAAAACCTATTGGTTTGTGGGGTGATCCAGACAGGCAAAGTGTGGGCAAGTTAATAAATGCTTTGAGAATAATTTTCACTTTGCTAACAAGTCTCTGCACTTTGACCCAAGTTTGCAACAAAGAAGCTATTATCCAACTGAATGGAAAACTTTGCAAAGTAACTTGAGTTTTTGTTATATTTTGTGCAGTTCTATAAAGTTGAATTTTGAGGCTGTCAGAATAAGTCAGAATGAGGGTCAGAGTGGCCCACCGGGCTACTGAGAAAACTCCTTTTGGGCTACTGCCTGCCCTTAAGACAACCAACTTCAGAAAGATTCAAACAAAATGAAAGATGGCCATGAATTCCAATGTGGAGAAGCTATAAGAAACTAATTTATCTGATATTTCTGAGTACAATCAGGTTTATTTATAGAGCAACATTAGTAGATTGAACTTGAAACAGTTTTATTCACAATCAATTCAAATTGAATCTTTCAAACTCTAGTCTGAATATAGAGGTTTTAGCTACCACATTTTTTTTATTTGAATAGTTAAGCTTTTTCAATTAGATAAATCTTAAATCACAAATTTGAAAAACTTGAATTTGAAAATATTTGAATTTGCATCCCCCTCCATGATCTTCTAGTTTTTTGACAAACATTTAAATTTGAATTTATTTGTTCATTGGAGCAGATAACGGTGCTTTATAAAAACATGTATTCAATTTGGCCATCTTTTAAAATGAAAGTCATTAGATAAATTTAGAAACATTGGTGTACAGTAGCTTCTCCAAAATCAGATTAACTGTATATTTATATAATGATCAGCCCTGCAATGGAAATCCTTCTATTCGTAGCCTTCCCAAACAAATATGCTTGTTTCTCTTTTTAGAAATAAAAATATGCCAGTATAGTTATGGCTACTCTTAGAGCCTTGAGTGAATCTGTTCATGGAAAAGTCAACTGCACATCACTACTTATGATTAGTTGAAGTTCAAGATATAGTTACAACCAGTTACAAGATTATGAGACACAATGAAATCCCTATTTATTTTTTTATATTTTAAATATAGTTGCATTGACATGTTATTAAACTGCATCTAAAAAAATCTAGTTATCACTTTCAACACTTTAAACACTATAATAATAGTGCAAAAGTGTAGCAATACTGTAAATAGTAATTGCTGTTGATATTGAACAAAAAAGTCCACCAAAAATGAGTACAATGTCAAAGGTTTCAAGGAGAAATACATCAGCTGCAGACTAATTATGTATGCGCCATTGTGATTAGGCTTGCTTCTTCAAGGGTGAGTGTTCGATATAAGTCACAGATAATGGTAATTGAAGTAGTGACACCCTCGAATATATCCTATTATCTTCCTTCAGTAATTTTTGTTATTCTAGCATTTCCAACACTATTAACAAATTTTCTGATGCTTGGACATAGTTTGGCAGTTAGCAGGATCCTTGAATAGCCACTGATTTTATATAACCTGATTGGCTGTGAAATGAGCACAGACATATTTGATCTTTTCCAGTTATTTGGAGAAGCAGAAGAGAACAGATTGTACCTTTGATCCTGCAATGACATAAGTGTTTGTTGCTTGAGGGCCTGTATTCTCATATACAGGATTTGTGGGAGTTGGAGTCTCTGTAAAGAAGAAAAAAGTTTTATTCAGAACAAATTAAGTACTGATGAGAGTTTGTTCATGGCTGCTAGTTGGGATCTTGCTAAATGGAGCGAGTCCCAATTGATGATAGCTGCTCCCTTAGCATAATTGAAAATACTGTAGCCTGCTCCTATGTTTTCTATAACCCTAATTTGTCTACTGTCTCTTTAAATAGCAATTAACCATTGACAATCCAGGGTCCGAGTCCCTTTTGTGTTTGAAAACTATTGGGAATTTGGATTTACAGTGCAGTGCCTCCACCTAGGGAACACTGAGGAACACACCTCAAGGGGTTTCCACTAGGAAAAATAAAACACCCAAGTTGCAGTAAAACAAATACAGATGAAGCCACTTGGATTTGTGAGATAAATGCATCATGACTCAGGGTTAATTGAAGAAACTGCGTTATCTAAAGTCATCTTAACTCATTTAGTGCATTTAACCTTTCCATTAGCATACCAAAGCACCATTGTGAACAATGGTGAATGCTTTAATTAGATGGGATGTTGTGACACAGTTTTCTGTGTTAAATGAGATAAATGGGATATCTGTGTTTAGTTATTCTGTGTCAAACAGACAAACCAAAGTGGCTGCATAAGCTATATGCAATAACTGTAAATGTAAATCATACAATATCACTTTGCTCTGGGGAACCTATGTGGTCTATCAACTCCTGGCACAATCTCACACTCCACACTGGGTTAGATAAATGTAGAACACATTTGGTCAGTTTAATGTCCCTACACCAACAGCTGTTATGTCCCCAGGTAGTGTTTCCTGCCCAAGGTACCTTTCACTTTAAAAGTAGTAGCCACTACCACATGGCAAGTACACAAACAAGACCTGTCCTCACCCTGGGGAAACACACTTCCTCAAAGCAGAGCAAAATGCAACCCTTTCCTTTTCTTTCTCGCTGGAAAATCCTTTCAAGCAGCACTGTCAAACTCCACAGATCTGGATCCTCTCCCAAGGATGCACTGGTTTTCCCAGCTAATCGATGGTTCTCCAGCCTGTAACTGGGCTGGATGATATCACAAACATGATTCCCTGCAGTTCTATTATGTGTAGAACCACTTTTCCACCCTATAATACATGTTGTTGTCATCATTAAGAAGACAAATCTGTGATTCTGTCAATTTAGATCTTAATTGCACTCAACAATATCAGACAAATACTAGTGCATTTTAGGTTTATGGTTATATAGTGAGAAGACAGTGGGGCTCATTTATAAACACTGGGCAAATTTGCACCTGGGCAATAACCCACACCAATCAATCAGTGATTATCTTTTTATAGTCAGCAGCAGGTTGAACACTGAAAGAAATAATCTAATTGGTTCCAATGGGTTACTGCCCAGGAGCAAATTTGCCCAGTGTGTATAAATGAGCCCCAATTTTGGGCAGATGCCATCACTAAGCACTCACTGTTGTTGTTCTTCTTGCGGAGAATGAGGATGACAGTGAGAGGTATCAGTGCAACAACAAACAGGACACCGATCACAATGCCGGCTATTGCACCAGGAGACAGTTGGTTGGAATCTGAAATGTTGTGAACAGAACATGGAAATGAGAAAACATGGAAATTAGAAGTCACACCAGCATATTTTTATATCTTAAGTAAGGAATTATTTGTGAAGGCAGTTAATCTTATAAACATATGTATAACAAGGTTAACATACAAAAATGTATGCATCGTTGTAGAATGATAGAAAACACAGAATTCTGGTATTTGAATTCTTTATTTTTAATCTCTGTGACAGGAGAAACAGCACACTTCACAAAGTTTTGAAGAAGGGATGTCTTTTCTTTTTCTAGTTTTCTGCTTTTCTGCTTTATTCCGTGCCTTCCATATCTTTAATTCCTGTACACTAAGGGGCCGATTCATCAAGCTCGAGTGAAGGATTCGAAGTAAAAAAACTTCGAATTTCGAAGTGTTTTTTGGGCTACTTCGACCATCGAATGGGCTACTTCGACCTTCGACTACGACTACGACTACGAATCGAACGATTCGAAGTAAAAATCGTTCGACTATTCGACCATTCGATAGTCGAAGTACTTCCCCTTTAAAAAAAACTTCGACCCCCTACTTCGGCAGCTAAAAGCTACCGAAGTCAATGTTAGCCTATGGGGAAGGTCCCCATAGGCTTGCCTGTGATTTTTTGATCGAAGGATTTTCCTTCGATCGTTGGATTAAAATCCTTCGAATCGTTCGATTCGAAGGATTTAATCGTTCGATCGAACGAAAAATCCTTCGATCGTTCGATCGCAGGATTAGCGCTAAATCCTTCGACTTCGATATTCGAAGTCGAAGGATTTCAATCCGAGGGTCGAATTTCGAAGTATTTTTAACTTCGAAATTCGACCCTTAGTGAATCGGCCCCTAAGAGGCACATTTATCAAGGGTCAAATTTCGAATTCATGTACGTTTTATTAAACTACCATAAATTTGAAATTCGACCAATCAAAATTTATTAAAACCAAATTTCTCAGAAAAAAACTCAAATATCCACATGTCTATCAGAATTTAGTGAAAGGGATGTACACTTTATGGCCAAACTACATAGACATACTTCTAATTATTGGAACTGAAATACATATTTTTCTTAATATTTTAATAAAAAAAGCCCAACCAAACTCCCATCCACGATTTTACCTTATTGATCATTTTAAAAACTGGAAAAATTTGGATTATAAAAAAACTCAGATTAAAACAAAAATTTGTGGAAAAATAATTTTTTTTTTTTTTTTTGAGTTTTATGCCAGCAAAGCTTACATTTTTCATGATAGTACACAAAAAAATTTGTGAATTTGAATTTTTCAAGTTATGGTACGAAACCCAGATAATTTTGTGCTTTCTGCTTTGGGATAGGCCTTTCCTGTTTCAGCAGCATAACAAATATCTGTGCATTTAGAAAGGTCCACACAGAACGTTTTCAAGGCACCAAAATGCCATTCAAACTAGACTTGAAGCAACAGAGAGACACACCCAATATTTAATGTGTTAATTTAATATTTAATGTGTTTTTCTGCTAATGTAAAATTATTGTTTTATAGATAACCAATATTGGCTAAAAATAAAAGTGATTGCCCAGTCTTCATGCTGCAGTGCCCAGTAATGCTTACCCTTGTTTTGTATCATTTTGCCTTCTGTGCTTGCAACACATCTGTATATTTAGGATTTTCACTTCACATTTCACTTTCACATTTTTTTTTCACTTTCACATGTATAACTCCATGTATCAGGCGGTTAGGGTGTACCAAATAGATTTTCTTTTCTGGGAATGATAAGCTTAAATCCCTAACAGCCATGAAGTCTAACTACAAATACAATTTATATTAATCAAGTGTAGGCATTAATGCAGCAATGAAAATATTTTAAAAAAGATACTGTATGTGCTAATATTCAATACAATACCTGCAGTCACACTGAGTTCAAAGAGGAAAGTTGATTTTCCTACAAAGTTTTCAGCAATGCATTTATAATTTCCACTCTCATTGTCAGTCACTGAAGAGATCACCAGCTCTGATTTATAATCACTGGAAATGACAGAGATCTTTCCTCCACTGACAGAAAGGGGGTGGTCAGAGCTACGATGGAAACAGGAGAATGTTGCAGGAATGATTTGAATTCTGGTTAAATATTTCTGTTCCAGTTTAAGTTGACAGACATGGTGACATTTTCTCCTTTCGTCACTAAAGAGACAGAGTTACTGGTTGCCCCCATTGGAGTTCCTAAATAAATAAAATAACATAAACATGATGTCTTGTGCAGAGATGGAGTACGGAGCTTTTCAATGGTTAGTAATGTGTGCTACTTCCAATTTTAATTTTATAGATATATACACACACACAAGACAAGACAGCCACTTTACCCCTTCTTCCAATTTCTCATCTACTTTTCTCCCACCTCTCTTCAGATCACTTCTTTTATAATCTCTCCTTTTCTCTTCTCTTCCATTCTGAATTCCCTTTGTTTTGTGTTTTGTATTCTCTTCTTATTCTCTTAGGTTTTCCTCTCCTTTGTTTTCTGTTTCTCTCACCCTTCCATTTTCTTCTCTGTTTCCCATATCATTTTCCCTGTTGAATTCACTGTTTAGTGTTCTGTGCTTATACTTGTATTTTTTCCCTTTTTCTAATTTTTCCCTCTACTATTGGGCTTCTTGTCTTTTTCATCTCTTCTCTGTTCTATCACCCAAATTTCCCTGTCTGCTCTCCACTTGTATAAAGAACAATTAAAGAAAACTCCATACACCAACACATGAATGTAGAAGGTGCACTGCACCATAGTGCATAACACAATGATTATTCCTTCCTGTACTTTGAACCCGGCTTGGCTGTGCCAATATTGGATGGTTTTAAAGTTCTCTTTACATTAATCAATCACTGCACGACTCATAGCATAGACAAAGGAAACAGGAAGTAGAGCTATGTGGGGGGAGGGTTCAGTAAAAGATTCAGTGGAAAACAGGCTAGATTAGATAGTGGGCAAAGAAAGGGAAAATAGGGGAGGAGATTTGGTTGGAGGTACTATTAAGGATAGGGAGGACCACATGTCATATGTTGAATATGGTGCCAGTATTAAATGTATGTTGGCAAATGCAAGGAGTTTGACTGTTAAAATGGGAGAGCTGGAGGGAAAATATAATGTGATTGGTGGGGCCGAAACATGGCTGAATGAGTCGCATGACTGGGCAGTTAATATCAGTGGCTATACTTTGTTTGGGAGGGACAGAGGCAATAGTAAAGGAGGAGGGGTATGTCTGTTTGTTAGGCAGGATTTAAAAGCATATATAAAGGAGGAGGTTGTGTTAGAAAATGAGGGGGCAGAAATCTTATGGGTAGAGTTCTTCACCAATTGAAATGAGTCCAGCAAATTAATTGTAGGCGTATGCTATAGACCCCCTAATGTAAGTGAGGAGGAGGAGGCTAAGCTCCTGATGGAAATAGAAAAGACTGCTAGTTTGGGTAAAGTAATGATAATGGGGGATTTTAATTACCCAGATATTGACTGGAGCAACAGTACTGCCATCAGTTAATGGGAACAAGTTTTAAACTTGTTGCATGACAATTTTATGGCACAGGTTGTTGAGGAGCCTACCAGAAAAAATGCTATTCTTGATTAAGTGATCTCAAATGACCCAGAACTTATAGCAAATGTGCAAGTCATTGAACCCCTGCGTAATAGTGACCATAATGTTATATCATTTAATGTCTGGTGCAAAAAACAAATATATACTGGGGCAACAAAAACCATGAATTTTGGAAAAGCTAATTTTAGTGCCTTGAGGGCTGCCCTACAGAGTATTGATTGGGGCATTAGGTTTTCAGCTAAAAACACAGAACAGAAATGGTTGTCATTTAAAATGATATTAAATCATTACTGTTCTCAATTTATTCCCTTAAGGAGTAAATGTAGAAGCTCTATGAATCATCCTATGTGGCTTAATACAGAAGTAAAGAACTTAATAGGAAAGAAGAGAAAAGCATTTAAAAACTGCAAATCTGTTGGGACAGAAGCTGCATTTAATAAATGAAAAAAAAGAAAGGAAATGAAGAGTTAATTGCGGTGGAGGTGAAAACTAATAGTGATGGGCGAATTTATTCGCCAGGCGCGAATTCGCGGCGAATTTGCGCGATTCGCGTCCAGCGAATAAATTCGCGAAACGCCCGCGTTTTTTTTTTCGAAAAACGGACGCCGGCGTCAAAAACGGGACGCGGGCGCCGTTTCGCGAATTTCGCGAATTTTTCGGCGAAGCGAAACGCCGCAAATTCGCCCATCACTAAAAACTAACCCTAAAAAGTTTTTTAAATATATTAATAGTCAAAAGATGCAGGTTGAGAGCGTTGCTCCATTAAATAATGGTACCAGTATGGGATATAGAAAAGGCAAATGTGCTAAATCAGTTCTTTACTTCAGTGTATACAATAGAGGAGTCTGGGTTTCCAGGCTCACTTCATAGCTGTACTGATGGCTCAGCTCAATCTAGTCAGTGGCTGACTCAAGCTATGATTCAAAAAGCTTTAATAAAAATTAATGTAAACGAGGCTCCAGGGCCTGATGGCATACACCCCCGGGTTCTAAGAGAGCTTAGTTCAGTTTTAGACCAGCCCCTATTGCTGATATTCTCAGATTTACTTTAATCTGGTATGGTGCCTATGGATTGCTGATGTTATTCCAATATTTAAAAAGGGATTACGATCTCAGCCTGGCAATTATAGGCCAGTATATTTGACATCTGTGGTGGGCGAATTATTTGAAGGCTTGTAAAGGGATAACATTCAAAATGTTGTCCTAGTGAATGGCATTATGAGCAGCAATCAGCATGGCTTTATGAAGGATAGGTCATGTCAGACACATTTGATTGATTTTTATGATGAGGTAAGTAAGATTCTGGATAGTGGGGGGTAGTAGATGTGATCTATTTGGATTTTGCCAAAGCGTTTGATACCATGCCCCACAAACGACTGCTTTCTAAACTAAGGTCTGTTGGGCTTAATCAAGTCGTTTGCACATGTTTAGGAAACTGGCTACAGGATCGGGTACAGAGGGTGGTTGTTAATGGGACATTCTCTACTTGGAGTAAGATTCTTAGTAGGGTCCCTCAGAGCTCGGTATTGGGTCCACTTTCATTTAACTTGTTCATTAATGATTTAGGGGAGGGTGTTGTAAGTAATGTATCAGTGTTTGCAGATGACACAAAATTATCCAGCCCAATTAATTCCATCCAGGATGTGGCATCCTTGCAACACGATCTTGACAAACTGGCAATCTGGGCAGCTAAGTGGCAAATGAGATTCAATGTTGATAAATGTAAAGTCATGCACCTGGGATGTAAAAATATCCCAGCCACTTATACCCTTAATGGGACTGCACTAGGCAAATCCATTATGGAAAAGGACCTTGGAGTCCTTGTAGATGACAAACAATGCCGTACAGTTTTGGTCTTCATCACTCAAACAGGACATTATTGTATTAAAGAGGGTACAGAGAAGGGCAACTAAGCTGGTAAAAGGTATGGAAAATCTTAGCTATGAGGAAAGACTGGCCAAATCGGGGATGTTCACGATGGAGAAGATAGGATAACTATGTATAAATATATAAAGGGATCATATAATAATCTCTCTAATGCTTAATTTACCAGTAGGTCTTTCCAGCTGACACACAGTCACCCATTCCGATTAGAAGAAAAGAGGTTCTAAATATAGGTCTTAATATTCGGAAGGGGTTTTTTACAGTGAGAGCTGTGAAGATGTGGAATTCTCTCCCTGAATCAGTTGTACAGGCTGATACATTAGATAGCTTTAAGAAGGGGTTGGATTGCTTTTTAGCAAGTGAGGGAATACAGGGTTATGGGAGATAGCTCATAGTACAAGTTGATCCAGGGACTGGGCGATTGCGATTTTGGAGTCAGGAAGGAATTTTTTCCCCCTCTGAGGCAAATTGGAGAGGCTTCAGATGGTTTTTTTTTTGCCTTCCTCTGGATCAACTAGCAGTTAGGCAGATTAAAAAAAAACTAAAAGGTTGAGCTTGACGGATGTGTGTCTTTTTTAACCTTACTTACTATGTTACTATGTTACTATGTAGAGAAGCAACATGCCTGGAACTTGATACCAAAAGTCTTGGCTGTGCCACTGACATGATTGGATGGGGGCACTTTTAACATGCACTTTACATTAATCAATCATTGCAGGACTTATAGATTCATGACATACAATAGAAAAGAATAAAGGAAACAGGAAGTAGAGAAGCAATGTACCTGAAGCTTGATATCAAAAGGCAAATGGTTGTCCTAAGAATCATAGGAGGGCATAAGGGCCTAGAAACAATGGAGACCACCAGGACCTTATCCAGTATCCTGGCAGGCCAGTCTGATAATGTAGGTAATGTTTTCAATGTACTGATATTTCTCAGCTCTCACCTAATATCATTGCGCTGAATGAAATGTGTCCTTCTTGTGTTCCCAGACAGGTCAGTTCAGCTCCAGAGGAGATGACATTAAGGGCTACATCCATAGTCACTGTATCCTGTTCTGTGTATCTGGTATTCTGAAATATCATGGTGACATTTGCA
This sequence comes from Xenopus laevis, assembly GCF_017654675.1. NCBI lineage: Eukaryota > Metazoa > Chordata > Amphibia > Anura > Pipidae > Xenopus > Xenopus laevis. Next base: position 113,677,985 of record NC_054383.1, read on the forward strand.
GCAGGGTTGCCTCCAGGCCAAGAACAGCTCAGTGTCACCATCTGACCCAATCTGACTGCATTACACTGGACATTTCCATCAAGCGTACCTATAAGAAAGAGATATAAGGTAAAGGTTTTCAGCTGAAATACAGCAGGGCACATTTATGAATGGAGTTCAGAATTCATGCCTCACACAAGGCCTCACATAATTGCATATTCCTTGGCCATTGACCACACACACATGCAAAATGCTAAAGTGCTCAGGCTGCCGGTGTCCCCTACATACTCTGCTGTAACCAACCAGAAGCCTAGAACCAAGAAAATAGCTGACTGGTACATTAATGGTCCTTCTATTGTGATGGTGCTGATGTGAGACCCTTTATCAGGAGGAACACAAAAAACAGATAGAAGGTGGATTGCTAAACCAGTATATTAAAAGTACAATTTATTACTAATATAATCTCTAAAACACTGGCCGCCCGGGAAGCACAATGAATAATTTAAGAATAAATATACATAAAACCAATAATATATTCAATCCAGGTGGGTAATCACTTGTCCTGTAAAGAAAATTCAAATAACTGTTTATTGGATGTAGTGTATGCTTGTAATTTAAAGGACAAGAAAAGGGTTGTGAGTTGTAGTTCAGCAAGACCGAAAAGTTATTTCAGTTGGGATTATTGTCAAAATTTTCCCAATATGGTGAAGCAATGAAGTATGCAGAGTGCTTTACTGAATACATTTTACAGGCAGATCAATGAATGGCTAAATATAGAGAGCAGATTTTTTAAAAGGGATGTATTGGGCGTCCCCCACTCGCTCCTCCTTGCCAGCTGTAGAAACCCCCCAAAAAGAAGTTGGAATAATCTCACCAGATTCAAAATTCCGGAATCCATCCAGGATGTGGCATCCTTGCAACATGATCTTGACAAACTGGCAATCTGGGCAGCTAAGTGGCAAATGAGATTCAATGTTGATAAATGTAAAGTCATGCACCTGGGATGTAAAAATATCCCAGCCACTTATAACCTTAATGGGACTGCACTAGGCAAATCCATTATGGAAAAGGACCTTGGAGTCCTTGTAGAGGAGGGGGTCATTGTTCCACTTCATAGAGCACTTGTAAGGCCCCTCTAGAATATGCCGTACAGTTTTGGTCTCCATCACTCAAACAGGACATTATTGTATTAGAGAGGGTACAGAGAAGGGCAACTAAACTGGTAAAAGGTTGGAAAATCTTAACTATGAGGAAAGACTGGCCAAATTGGGGCTGTTATACGATATGATGATATGATAACTATGTATAAATAAATAAGGGGATCATATAATAATCTCTCTAATGCTTTATTTACCAGAAGGTCTTTCCAGCTGACACAAGGTCACCCATTCCGATTAGAAGAAAAGAGGTTCCGCCTAAATATTCGGAAGGGGTTTGTTACAGTGAGAGCTGTGAAGATGTGGAATTCTCTCCCTGAATCAGTTGTACAGGCTGATACATTAGATAGCTTTAAGAAGGGGTTGGATAGCTTTTTAGCAAGTAAGGGAATACAGGGTTATGGGAGATAGCTCATAGTACAAGTTGATCCAGGGACTGGTCTGATTGCCATTTTGGAGTCAGGAAGGAATTTTTCCCCCTCTGAGGCAAATTGGAGAGGCTTCAGATGTTTTTTTTTTTTGCCTTCCTCTGGATCAACTGGCAGATAGGTAGTTAATAAGAAAAAAAAAAGGTTGAACTCGATGGACATGTGTCTTTTTTCAACCTTACTTACTATGTTACTATGTTACTATGTAATTTCTCAATGGCACCGCCAGGTTTGAACTCTGAGCAGCCTCAAGCCTGTTTCACGAATTCGCTTCTCTGCAGACGTCTTTTTCACGAGGATCAATGAACAATAAAAAAATCTTGAAAATCTGTAATCTGCCGGCTCTTTGTGATCCGCTAGTTCGTGAAATCGGTGAAGCAGTGTAAGATCGTGAAAAGGAATTGGAGCTTGCATTCCACTGTGGAGCGCACACACTAAAACAGACAATGCGCCATCTTGGATACTCGTGTGGAAACTCAATGTGTTTTGCAAATTTTTCGCCATTTCACAAATTTTTGAGTCGTTTTGCAAATTTTTCAGCAAAGCGAAATGGGACAGATTTGCCCAGCATTGCTCTTCAATATACTTGTGATATTAATCAGCAACTGACTCCTGAACCAAATTTGTATCTATACTCATGCCACATTTATTTGACAGAACTGTGGAATAAGTTGGTACATAATAATAATAATAACAATAATTATAATAATAATTATAATAAGCAATATGTCAGGCTGTTAACATTCTTTGCACTCCAGGCTCTGACTCCTGAAACAATGTTGCAAGCCAGCTGACTAAAGCAGACTGAAAGACCCAGAGAACAGAAAGAATAAACAAACACTGTATTTAATAGCAATTACATTTATTATCATTTTAAAACAATTAAAAAACTTTACTAAGTATATATTGGAAAGTTTCTCAAAAAATATATATTCTTTAAATAGGCAAAAATAGTTTTGGGGGGAGGATCCCTTTAAAAATACTAGTCCCAATGATATTTTTAATGATATATGAACCTTACACCTTGCTCTGACCACCATGTTTTAGTAGTTCTCCAATGTTGTAAAATGTTGCAAATGAATTGGTCAGACAGGTAAACTGGACTGGGGAGCTACTGGGGCATATTTGGAGGCACAGATCTTCCCTGCTAAAGAGATGTGGTTGCCTTGGGCTCATATAGAACCACAAAACATAATGTGCAGCATTTTACACTAATTCTTAGGGTACATAGTTACATAGTTACATAGTTAAATTGGGTTGAAAAAAGACAAAGTCCATCAAGTTCAACCCCTCCAAATGAAAACCCAGCATCCATACACACACCCCTCCCTACTTTTAATTAAAATTCTATATACCCATACCTATATTAACTATAGAGTTTAGTATCACAATAGCCTTTAATATTATGTCTGTCCAAAAAATCATCCAAGCCATTCTTAAAGGCATTAACTGAATCAGCCATCACAACATCACCCGGCAGTGCATTCCACAACCTCACTGTCCTGACTGTGAAGAACCCTCTACGTTGCTTCAAATGAAAGTTCTTTTCTTCTAGTCTAAAGGGGTGGCCTCTGGTACGGTGATCCACTTTATGGGTAAAAAGGTCCCCTGCCATTTGTCTATAATGTCCTCTAATGTACTTGTAAAGTGTAATCATGTCCCCTCGCAAGCGCCTTTTTTCCAGAGAAAACAACCCCAACCTTGAAAGTCTACCCTCATAATTTAAGTCTTCCATCCCTCTAACCAGTTTAGTTGCACTTAGTCTCTGCACTCTCTCCAGCTCATTTATATCCCTCTTAAGGACTGGAGTCCAAAACTGCACTGCATACTCCAGATGAGGCCTTACCAGGGACCTATAAAGAGGCATAATTATGTTTTCATCCCTTGAGTTAATGCCCTTTTTATGCAAGACAGAACTTTATTTGCTTTAGTAGCCACAGAATGACACTGCCCAGAATTAGACAACGTGTTATCTACAAAGACCCCTAGATCCTTTTCATTTAAGGAAACTCCCAACACATTGCCATTTAGTGTATAACTTGCATTTATATTATTTTTGCCAAAGTGCATAACCTTGCATTTATCAACATTGAACCTCATTTTCCAGTTTGCTGCCCAGTTTTCCAGTTTAGACAGATCACTTTGCAAAGTGGCAGCATCCTGCATGGAACCTATAGTTCTGCACAATTTAGTATCATCTGCAAAAATAGAAACAGTACTTTCAATGCCCACCTCCAGGTCATTAATAAACAAGTTGAAAAGCAAGGGACCTAGTACAGAGCCCTGCGGTACTCCACTAACAACACTGGTCCAATTAGAAAATGTTCCATTTACCACCACTCTTTGTAGTCTATCTTTTAGCCAGTTCGCTATCCAGGTACAAATACTATGTTCCAGGCCAACATTCCTTAATTTAACCAGTAACCTTTTGTGTGGCACTGTATCAAATGCTTTAGCAAAGTCTAAGTAAATCACATCCACTGCCATCCCAGAATCGAGGTCTCTACTTACATTCTCGTAAAAAGAAATTAAGTTAGTCTGGCAAGATCTATTACGCATAAAACCATGCTGGCACAAACTCATAGTATTATGATTTGCTATGAAGTCCAGTATCTTATCCTTTATTAACCCTTCGAAAAGCTTTCCTAATACTGACGTCAGACTAACTGGCCTATAGTTTTGAGGCTGAGAACGGGATCCTTTTTGAATAGAGGCACCACATTAGCAATTCGCCAGTCTCTTGGCACAATACCAGATCTCAATGAATCCTGAAAAATTAAGTAAAGAGGTTTGGCAATCACAGAGCTAAGCTCGCTAATTACCCTGGGATGAATACCATCTGGCCCTGGACCTTTGTTAATCTTAACCTGTTCAAGTCTCTTTTGAATTTCTTCTTGTGTGAACCATGCATCATTAGTTGTATTACTAGAATTGGGAGTGTTAAGAAGGAAACCTTCACTTACTGGTTCTTCATTTGTGTAAACAGATGAAAAATACGAGTTCAGAATCTGCGCTTTTATTTTGTTTTCATCAACCAGCTGATCCCCCTCTGATAGTAAGGGTCCCACCCCTTCCTGCTTCATTTTTTTACTATTGACATATTTAAAAAATAATTTGGGATTTTTTTTACTGCTTGCTGCAATGGAAGGTAGATTTCTTTTAGTTTTAGTTCTTAGGGATTGTTCACCTTTGAATGAACTTTTAGTATGATGTAGATGGTGACATTTCTGACATATTTTGAGACAATTTGCACTTGTTTTAATTTTTTTATTATTTGTGATATAACATTTCTGCATTGCTCCCAAATTTCACTCATTACTCCAACTCATTACTAACATGCATTTTGAGAGCACTATTGCTCATATCCAAAACAGGACCTCCAAATTTTTGGCTATATGGGCCCTATACAAACTTTTGGGGAAACCCATGGACTTATAACTAGTGATGGGCGAATCTGTCGCGTTTCGCTTCGCCGAATAATTCGCGAATTTCCAGCGAAATTCGCGAAACGGCGAAAAATTCGCGAAACGAGTCGCGCGGCCCGATTTTGTCGCGCGTCAAAATATTTTGTCGCGGACGCAAGTATGTGCTTTAACGCGCGACGTTATTTTTGACGCGCAGTGCAATTTGATGAAGCCCATCTTCTATGGGTGTTTTGTTTGTATAACCTTTTTTCATCTTTGGGCCTACAAATAAAAATTTTCCCCTTAGTTTCAAGCTTTGTAGTCTGTGATGATAAATGAACATGGTATCTTTTGCTTTGTGTCTGAATGTGCTGAATTGGATTGGACTCCATGGGAAGACCAATACACATGCGTGTTTCACTTAGTATACTGCTACACACATGCCCTGCATTGTTAGAGGACTCCTATCTTGAAAAAATGGCTCCCATTTTGCAAGTTTCTTAAACTTTTAACGTTTGTGGATTTTTTCACATTACCTCTGGTCAACTGGTAATGGTATCTACTACTACTCTATATCTCTGTTTAACCAAAAAGTACCATCTGTACTTCATATATCTAATAGTAGATTACTAACACAAGTACAACTAATAAATCTGAACAGATAGTATCTGGATGCTTTGTATCTCAGATAAAAATGAATAAACCATATGTTTATGTGAATGAATAGGGATGGGCGAATAAATTCGCCATGGTTAAATTCGCGGCGAATTTCTGCGTTTCGCCGCGGGCGAATTTTTCGCGAAATTGCGGCAAAAATTCGCCTCGCGACTCGTTTCGCCGCGCGTCGAAATTTTCGTCGCGCGACGAGCCGCGACGCCGCTAATGCGCGTCAAAACAAAAAGACGCGCGACAAACTAAACATCACCCACAGCAGCCAATAAGATGTGAGCCATCCCTGAGCCAACCCACTGGCTATATAAGGAGCTGCAGAGGCGGCCATTACTCGTGGCGTTTCTGGTAGAGGTAGAGAGAGCAGGATAGTGAGAGATTTGTGTGTGATTTAGCTAGTGGAGATTGTGTAGAGAGCTTTTTTTTTCTGAGTCAGTGCAAGTGGAGGTTGTGGATTTCAGTTTACTGTTTTCCCTCTTCTGCTTGCCTGCTCACCACCCAATAGCCCTTTTTAGGGCTAACTGTCTTTGTCTTTGTCTGTGCTGGTGTGTGTACTCCTTGTGGGTACACACTTCTGCTGAGGGGATTTAGTTGAGGGTTTTATTTTTTTTCTCCTTTCCTTCCCCGAAATATCCAAACCCCCCCCTTATATATATATTTTTTTTTTTAAGTTTAGTTGCCCAATATGACGGGCCGTGGGAGAGGGGGGATGGGTGGTGGTGGTGGTGGTGGGAAGAAGGGTGGGTTAGGGATGGGTGGTGGTGGTGGTGGTGGGAAGAAGGGTGGGATAGGGAGGGGTGGCCGAGGAAGAGGCCGTGGTGCTGGCCGTGGGCATCCAACCCACAACAGCCATGTGCCATGCCCAGTCTGGGCACTGTAAATCAGTCGCAGCACAAGCTGCCATCAAAGCAGCTGCCATCACAGCAGCAGCTGCAACAACAACAGCAGCAGCTGCAACAACAACAGCAGCAGCAGCTGCAACAACAGCAGCAGCAGCTGCAACAACAGCAGCAGCAAATGCCACAGCAGCAGGTGGCTGTGGGTCGCAGCAGCGGGGGCAACTGGTTCACGTAGGACTGTGCCCGATTTTTTTGCCACTGCTTCGCGACCCATACGGTCGCAGCAGGCAGAGGCAGTGGTAGACTGGCTGACCCAGGCTACCTCATCTGCAGCAGGCACCAGTGAGCGGCAGGAGGTGGCATCACCTGCTAGCTCAGTGTGGGATGACACCCCATCCCTCTTATTTGATCCTGAGGTGGACTTGGGCCCAGACACCCTGGATCTTTTTGATGATCAGGCAGGAATGGGGGGGGCATTCATGTCTGATGAAGAGGAGGAGGTGGTCATGTCACAGCCCACATCAATAGGGGATATTGGGCAGGGTCCCCTTATGGCAGGGCAGCAGGTTGCTGGTGTGGGGTCAGACACCAGCATGCTGGATGTGGGTATTGATGCCATGTATGATGCAGGGTCTGGTCTGGGGGAGGACGATGACAGGGACAGACCCTGGGAGCCGGCTCCAGAGGATAACAGCAGCAGTTCAGGGGGGGAACTGTTTGTTGTTGATGAGGATGAAGAGCCGGCTCCACCGACCACTGCTAGGGGGGGCAGGCAACAGGGCAGCACTGCGCCTAGGTCCAAAGCCTATGTGCGTACGGGTGGGGACCATCCTCAACCCTCCACAGCAGGCAAGGCAGTGGCCCGCACTTCAGCAGTGTGGGCTTTTTTCACGTGCCAGGCAGAGGACCAGGCAATAGCAGTGTGCCAGCTCTGCCGGCAGAAGGTTCGAAGGGGGCAGGCAGGGTCACATATGGGAACATCAGCTTTAAGTTCCCATATGAAACGTCATCACAGGATGACGTGGGAGCAGCACCAAAGTGGCAGGGCACCGGGTGGCAGTGGTGCTTCCTGTCCACCTCCTCCCATTCCTCAGGGAAGAGGTGCTAGCTCCCCAGACCCTGCAGCAGGTGAAGAGGATTCTGGGGCTCACAGTCGGAGGCAGCCACTGTGTAGCTCAGCCTCTTCTGCAGCCTCCTCCTCCTCAATGCGGCCCCTGTCCCGCCAGGTTTCCCTCCCCCAGTTCCTCAGCCGCAAGACGCCTCTCTCCCCCAGCCACCCCCAAGTGCAGAGGCTTAATGGCTGCCTGGCAAAGCTTCTGGCAGTGCAGCTGCTGCCCTATCAGCTAGTCGAAGCAGCCCCCTTCCGACAGCTGATGGCTTGCGCTGCCCCTAACTGGCGGATCCCCAGCCGCCATTATTTTGCCAGGAAGGCCGTCCCTGCCATCCACCAGCATGTGGTTGAGAATGTGTCCCTGTCGCTGGATCATGCTGTTGGCGGCAGGGTGCACTGCACCACTGACACGTGGACCAGCAGGCATGGGCAGGGGAGGTACATAACCTACACTGCGCACTGGGTCACCCTCATGAGTGCTGGGGAGGGTGCAAGCCGGGGCGCTCCCCTCAGGCTACAGGTGCCTCCCCGTGGGGTACAGGGCAAACCCCACATGTCCACCTCCTCCTCCTCCACTATGGATGAGCCACCCCTGAAGCGTCCCCGCAGCTACGCTTCAGTGCAGCACAGGCGATGTCAGGCTGTGCTGCAACTCCTCTCCCTGGGCGAGAGGAGTCATACTGCACCTGAGCTCATGGCTGCCTTCCAGACTCAGGTGCAGCGGTGGTTCACTCCCCGCCAGCTCCAAGCAGGTAATATTGTTTGCGACAACGGTCGCAACCTGCTGGCCGCCATCCGCCTAGGGCACCTGACCCACATGCCTTGCTTTGCACATGTCCTCAACCTTGTGGTGCAGCGCTTCCTCAAGAGCTACCAAGGGTTGGGTGACATGCTGGAGAAGGTACGTAGGGTATGTGCCCATTTTCGCAGGTCCCCCACCGCCAGCGCGTCTTTGGCACGGATGCAGCGGCAGCATAGTCTGCCACCCCACCGGCTCATCTGTGACCTGCCGACGCGCTGGAATTCCACCCTGCACATGGTGGAGCGCCTCGTAGAGCAGCGCTGGGCGGTCAGCAATTACCTGCTGGAGCACAGTGCCAGGGGTACTCAGGGGGCAGATTTGGGGTACTTTAGTGCAGAGCAGTGGCAGCAAATGAGGCAGCTCTGCCAAGTACTTGCCCCCTTTGAGCAGGCGACACGCTTTGTTAGCAGGGACAATGCGTGTCTTAGCGATGTCATACCCCTGGTGTTCCTCCTCAAGCGCACGTTGGATGGGCTGCTAGAGGAGGGTGACGTGCCTGAGGAGGAGGAGGAGGAGAGTAGGCCCCGTAGGCAGGCAGAGGGGGCTGAGGAGGAGATGGTGCCCGATGAGGAGGATGAGGGAGAGGAGGACTGGGTGCCTGCGCAGCATGGGGAGCAGGGCACATGCCACCCAACCACCCCAGCTATTGTCCGCGGCTGGGAGGGTACAGAGCAGGGGCAGGTCGAGCCAGATGACCTGCTGCATCTGGAGGGCAGTCAAGAAGAGGTTGGTCGGGGGCACCTCTTTTACATGGCTGCCCATATGCAGACTTGCCTCCGAAGCGATCCCCGGGTCTGTTCTATCAAAGACCGGGAGGATTATTGGGTGGCTACTTTGCTTGACCCACGGTACAAGGGAAAGGTGGGGGAGTTCCTTGTACCCAGCCAGAGAGAGAGGAGGATGGGTCAATTGAGGAAGGCTCTGTGCTCAAAATTAGTGGAGGCCTTCCCCCAGTCTGACACTTCTCAGGCCTCCACTACTCCACACACCCAGCAGAGACGGGGGCCTAGCAGCAGCAGCAGCAGCAAGGGCGGAGATCTCATGGGTGTGTGGAAGAGCTTTTTCGAGCCTCAACGGCCAGCAGCAGGCCCAGTCAGCACCCAAAGCCACCACCAGCAGCGGGTGGAGCATATGGTGGCTGACTACATGGGGTCAGTCAGCGTGCAGGATGCCATTCGCCCTGACGATGACCCCATGCATTATTGGGTCTCGAGGCTCGACCAGTGGCCAGAACTGGCACAGTACGCTCTGGAGGTGCTGGCTTGCCCCCCTGCCAGTGTCCTGTCAGAGCGTGTCTTCAGTGCCGCAGGTGGGGTGGTCACTGAGAAGCGGACACGGCTATCCACTGGCAGCGTGGATAAGCTGACATTCATTAAAATGAATGAGGCATGGATAAGCGGGGATATCCAAGTGCCCATTGCAGACAGCAGAGACTAGCCTCCTCTCCTCCTTCTCCTCCATAGATTTATCCTCCTCTCTCCATTGCTGCCCATACTCTCCTCCTCAGTGGTATTGCCCATTCCCCATCTGTCTGCACCTGCTGCCCTTGCTGCTGCTGCTGCTGCTGCTGTAGCCTGCTACTAGCCCTAGTAGTACTGCTGCTGTGCTGCATTGTCTGCAATTTTTTTATGGTGGGGGCCTATCAAAGCTCCTACTGCTATCGTAGATACTACTGCTGCATTGTCGGCAAATTTTTTTAGTAGTTGAGGCCTAACATGGCCTCTAAATATGTTTCTTCGAATACTGCCACATTGTTGGCTAATTTCTTCTGGTTGAGGCCTAACATGGCTTCTAAAAATGTTTCTACGAATACTGCCACATTGTTGGCTAATTTCTTCTGGTTGAGGCCTAACATGGCTTCTAAATATGTTGCTTATAATTTTGCCGCTAAGTTGGCTAATTTCTTCTGGTTGAGGCCTAACATGGCTTCTAAAAATGTTTCTTTGAATACTGCCACATTGTTGGCTAATTTCTTCTGGTTGAGGCCTAACATGGCTTCTAAATATTTTTCTTACAATTTTGCGGCTAATGTCTTCTGTTTGGGGCCTGCCTCATTTAATTCTTCTGGCTCTAATATTGAGTTGATTAAAAGTTACAAGTTACAAAATGACTGTTGCTGCCACTGCTGTTGCTACTAATGCCTCGTTATTTGGCAAAAGTCTTCTCTGTTTGGGGCCTGCCTCATTTAATTCTTCTGGCTCTAATATAGAGTTGATTGAAATTTACAACATGACTGTTGTTGCCGCTGCTGTTGCTACTAATGCCTCATTATTTGGCAAACGTCTTCTGTTTGGGGCCTGCCTCATTTAATTCTTCTGGCTCTAATATAGAGTTGATTGAAATTTACAACATGACTGTTGTTGCCGCTGCTGTTGCTACTAATGCCTCATTATTTGGCAAACGTCTTCTGTTTGGGGCCTGCCTCATTTAATTCTTCTGGCTCTAATATTGAGTTGATTGAAATTTACAACATGACTGTTGTTGCCGCTGCTGTTGCTACTAATGCCTCATTATTTGGCAAACGTCTTCTGTTTGGGGCCTGCCTCATTTAATTCTTCTGGCTCTAATATTGAGTTGATTGAAATTTACAACATGACTGTTGTTGCCGCTGCTGTTGCTACTAATGCCTCATTATTTGGCAAACGTCTTCTGTTTGGGGCCTGCCTCATTTAATTCTTCTGGCTCTAATATTGAGTTGATTAAAAGTTACAAGTTACAAAATGACTGTTGCTGCCACTGCTGTTGCTATTAATGCCTCGTTATTTGGCAAAAGTCTTCTCTGTTTGGGGCCTGCCTCATTTAATTCTTCTGGCTCTAATATAGAGTTGATTGAAATTTACAACATGACTGTTGTTGCCGCTGCTGTTGCTACTAATGCCTCATTATTTGGCAAACGTCTTCTGTTTGGGGCCTGCCTCATTTAATTCTTCTGGCTCTAATATAGAGTTTATTAAAAGTTACAACATGACTGTTGTTGCCGCTGCTGTTGCTACTAATGCCTCATTATTTGGCAAAACTCTGGTGGGTGTCTATCAAGGCTCCTACTGCTGTTGCTGACACTACTGCTGCATTGTCGGCAATTTTTTTTTGTAGTTGAGGCCTATCATGGCTTCTAAAAATGTTTCTTCGAATACTGCCACATTGTTGGCTAATTTCTTCTGGGGGTTGAGGCCTATCATGGCTTCTAAAAATGTTTTTTCGAATACTGCCATATTGTTGGCTAATTTCTTCTGGGGGTTGAGGCCTATCATGGCTTCTAAATAGGTTGCTTGTAATTTTGCCGCTAAGTTGGCTAATGTCTTCTGGTGGTTGAGGCCTATCATGGCTTCTAAAAATGTTTCTTCGAATACAGCCCCATTGTTTGGCTAATTTCTTCTGGGGGTTGAGGCCTGCCTCATTTAATTCTTCTGGCTCTAATAAAATTCATTACAACAATGCTTGCTGCTTGGTTGTCAAATGTATTCACACTATTATTACCCCTGAAACGACTGCGGCCAAAAGTCCTTTGCCTCTGTCATTATTCTTTCTTTTGAAATGATAGGAGTGCTCTAAAAAATGTATACAGGGAGGGCATGTGTGTATAGCAGTAACTGAGTGGAACATAGGTGCGAATTGCTCTTCCCATTGATTCCAAAGCAAAACATGGCATATATACATTCATCACTGTGTACAAAAGTAAGGGAAATGTTTTAATGGTAGTCCCAAAGCCATGTCTGGTCTGGGAGTCAAAATAGGCCCTTGCATTCAAATTACACAGAGGCCCAAACAGGCCCCAAACATCAGCCTAGTAAATTTGACTGGAAACCAACCAACCTGGCAACCCTGGCTGACACAAACATAGCCATAAACTCTACTTAAATTCATGCTGTAAGTAATAATTTAGATTGAATTTGTCCTCTATGAATGCTTTTGTCCTTGAGTTAAATAAACGAGACAACACAGTTTGCTTAATGGAAAGAGGAATTTCATTCCTAGATGATGTCCATCTTACATCCCACTTTCAGCTGCATCTGCTATTTTGCGACTTTCAACTTCACAAGCAGTCTTGTCCCAGTTTGCTGTCCATAACCTTCAAAGAGAACAAACGCCATCCTTTGTTTCCAAACACTTTACACAACGTATTCATAGATCCAGTGCAAAGCCCTTAAAGGGGTGGTTCACCTTTAAGGAAACTTTTAGTATGCAATAGTATGGCAAATTCTAAGCAACTTTTAATTTGGTTTTATTGTTTGCCTTTTTCTTCTAAGTTCTGACTCTTTGCAGCTTTTAAATGTGGGTCAATGAGTTGACCCCAACTAAAAAGCAAATACTATGTCAGGCTACAAACGTATTGTTAGTCATTGCTACTTTTTTACATTTAGGCCTCTCCTATTCATATTCCAGTCTCTTATTTAAATCAATGTATGATTGCTAGGGGAATAATGTTACTTCTAATAGTGCCTAACTGCCAAATATAGTGTGACTTAATATCATAATTTATTTTAAAAAATCAATGTATTTGAGTGTTACAGTAGTCAATTTATCAATTTCGTCGCCGTCGCGACGAGGCTCGTCGCCGCCGCGACGAGGTTCGTCGCCGCGCGACGAGGTTCGTCGCCGCGCGACGACATTCGGTGCGCGCCATATCAAAACTGTGTTTGCGCATGCGCGCGCGTGCGTCATGTGACGCGCGTCGTGTGCGCGCACGCGTCATGTGACGCGCGTCATGCGCGCGTCAAAAATGGGCGTCGCCACTATAAATAGCCCCGCCCGTGCTTACATTTTTAGGAGTGCAGTTTGAAAATGGCAGGACCTGGCATGATGAACCGGGACCAGCTGCGGTACTTCGTCAGGTACCTGCACCAGGAGGGATACGACAATATCCCTCCTGGAGTGAGAGGAATCCAGGCGCTCCGAAGGAGCATAATGGATCGGCTGAGGCGCAGGCTGCGGAGGGAGTACCACCTGCGCTTAAGTTTGCGGGAGCTCCAGAGGATCTGGAGCGACTTGAAAAGGCGCCACAGCGCATTTGTAGATGAGCTGCGCGTGGAGGTGGAAGGTAGAGTTATTTAAAAAGAAAACATCTTATAATGATTTGCTATTTTACAGCAAAAATGTATTTAAGTGAATACTGTAATTAGGATTGGAACAGTTGACTTTGACTGACTGACATAATTGCAGACAAGTTAGATAACAAGTAAATGAGCTGTCAAATGGAGATTATTTAAAAAGATTATAATATTTATTTAAATGCAATACATGAGTTTCCCTTCTTAACTACAATAAAGCCACTTGATTCCTATTTATTTTGGTATTTTGGAGCAAATGTGTATTTGTTTAGGCCTGTGACAAGGCTAATAAGAATTTTACTTCACTTAAAGGTAGATTTATTTAAACATAATAAATAGGTTTCCCTTCTTAACTACAATAAAGCCACTTGATCAGGCTCGGATCTGTGGAAAGGTCACCAAGGCCCGGGCCTAGGGCTGGAAGATTTTAGGGTGGCGGCATGCTGCCCAACCACACCCATATTGGTTCAGAAAAACTGGGGATGCACAGGAGATACAATAGTTTCCCATGCAGCAATCCCCATTGCTCCTGTCCAGATGATAAAAATTTGCCCGAATAAAGGGGAGGGGACAGGGGCGACGAATGGCAGTGGGCCTAGGGGTGCCTACTATGTAAATCTTGCCCTGCACTTGATTCCTATTTATTTTGGTATTTTGGAGCAAATGTGTATTTGTTTAGGCCTGTGACAAGGCTAATAAGAATTTTACTTCACATAAAGGTAGATTTATTTAAACGGAAAAAATAGGTTTCCCTTCTTAACTACAATAAAGTTAATTTTCCTGTAGTTACAACATGACACCTTATCCTGTATAATTTATACTGTACAAATGCAATTGCTGTGTTACTCAAACTGAAATTTATTCATTGCCAGCTGAATGGATCCAAGATGATCCTGATGATGGGGAAGTACCACCACCACCACCACCACCACCTGACCAGGCAGCACCGGCTGCACCTGATGAGGCAGCACCGCCTCCACCTGATGAGGCAGCACCGCCTCCACCACCTGTCCAGGCGGCACCACCACCTCACCAGGCGGCACCACCAGCGGACGACCAGGGGCTCAGTGTAGGCACTCAGACAGAGCATGCCTACTATGACCAGACTGAGCTCCTGGTCACAATAGCTCATCAAGTAAATGCCATGCGGCAGGAGCTGGGAGAGGTTAGGGACATTGTAGACAACCTGCAGAGGGTAGTTGCTCCTCCTCCTCCTCCACTTTAATTTATTTATTGTTGGTTACAGCACCGTTGTGCTATATGTTGTAAATTAAAAAATTTTTTTATATCTTTATATTTTGAGTTCATTTTTCATTTGACTAAACTAATACTCACATGGTACTTGGAATTGTTTGGATTCTAATAACACAACGATGACTATTCTTAATCGGAGTCATTAAAATTACATTACATAGTATTTCAGAATCATTACAATTACATGATGTAAATATAAGGTTCATTCATAGTGATGGGCGAATCTGTCGCGTTTCGCTTCGCCGAATAATTCGCGAATTTCCAGCGAAATTCGCGAAACGGCGAAAAATTCGCGAAACGAGTCGCGCGGCCCGATTTTGTCGCGCGTCAAAATATTTTGTCGCGGACGCAAGTATGTGCTTTAACGCGCGACGTTATTTTTGACGCGCAGTGCAATTTGATGAAGCCCATCTTCTATGGGTGTTTTGTTTGTATAACCTTTTTTCATCTTTGGGCCTACAAATAAAAATTTTCCCCTTAGTTTCAAGCTTTGTAGTCTGTGATGATAAATGAACATGGTATCTTTTGCTTTGTGTCTGAATGTGCTGAATTGGATTGGACTCCATGGGAAGACCAATACACATGCGTGTTTCACTTAGTATACTGCTACACACATGCCCTGCATTGTTAGAGGACTCCTATCTTGAAAAAATGGCTCCCATTTTGCAAGTTTCTTAAACTTTTAACGTTTGTGGATTTTTTCACATTACCTCTGGTCAACTGGTAATGGTATCTACTACTACTCTATATCTCTGTTTAACCAAAAAGTACCATCTGTACTTCATATATCTAATAGTAGATTACTAACACAAGTACAACTAATAAATCTGAACAGATAGTATCTGGATGCTTTGTATCTCAGATAAAAATGAATAAACCATATGTTTATGTGAATGAACCTTATATTTACATCATGTAATTGTAATGATTCTGAAATACTATGTAATGTAATTTTAATGACTCCGATTAAGAATAGTCATCGTTGTGTTATTAGAATCCAAACAATTCCAAGTACCATGTGAGTATTAGTTTAGTCAAATGAAAAATGAACTCAAAATATAGAGATATAAAAAAAATTTTTAATTTACAACATATAGCACAACGGTGCTGTAACCAACAATAAATAAATTAAAGTGGAGGAGGAGGAGGAGCAACTACCCTCTGCAGGTTGTCTACAATGTCCCTAACCTCTCCCAGCTCCTGCCGCATGGCATTTACTTGATGAGCTATTGTGACCAGGAGCTCAGTCTGGTCATAGTAGGCATGCTCTGTCTGAGTGCCTACACTGAGCCCCTGGTCGTCCGCTGGTGGTGCCGCCTGGTGAGGTGGTGGTGCCGCCTGGACAGGTGGTGGAGGCGGTGCTGCCTCATCAGGTGGAGGCGGTGCTGCCTCATCAGGTGCAGCCGGTGCTGCCTGGTCAGGTGGTGGTGGTGGTGGTGGTGGTACTTCCCCATCATCAGGATCATCTTGGATCCATTCAGCTGGCAATGAATAAATTTCAGTTTGAGTAACACAGCAATTGCATTTGTACAGTATAAATTATACAGGATAAGGTGTCATGTTGTAACTACAGGAAAATTAACTTTATTGTAGTTAAGAAGGGAAACCTATTTTTTCCGTTTAAATAAATCTACCTTTATGTGAAGTAAAATTCTTATTAGCCTTGTCACAGGCCTAAACAAATACACATTTGCTCCAAAATACCAAAATAAATAGGAATCAAGTGCAGGGCAAGATTTACATAGTAGGCACCCCTAGGCCCACTGCCATTCGTCGCCCCTGTCCCCTCCCCTTTATTCGGGCAAATTTTTATCATCTGGACAGGAGCAATGGGGATTGCTGCATGGGAAACTATTGTATCTCCTGTGCATCCCCAGTTTTTCTGAACCAATATGGGTGTGGTTGGGCAGCATGCCGCCACCCTAAAATCTTCCAGCCCTAGGCCCGGGCCTTGGTGACCTTTCCACAGATCCGAGCCTGATCAAGTGGCTTTATTGTAGTTAAGAAGGGAAACCTATTTATTATGTTTAAATAAATCTACCTTTAAGTGAAGTAAAATTCTTATTAGCCTTGTCACAGGCCTAAACAAATACACATTTGCTCCAAAATACCAAAATAAAAAAGGAATCAAGTGGCTTTATTGTAGTTAAGAAGGGAAACTCATGTATTGCATTTAAATAAATATTATAATCTTTTTAAATAATCTCCATTTGACAGCTCATTTACTTGTTATCTAACTTGTCTGCAATTATGTCAGTCAGTCAAAGTCAACTGTTCCAATCCTAATTACAGTATTCACTTAAATACATTTTTGCTGTAAAATAGCAAATCATTATAAGATGTTTTCTTTTTAAATAACTCTACCTTCCACCTCCACGCGCAGCTCATCTACAAATGCGCTGTGGCGCCTTTTCAAGTCGCTCCAGATCCTCTGGAGCTCCCGCAAACTTAAGCGCAGGTGGTACTCCCTCCGCAGCCTGCGCCTCAGCCGATCCATTATGCTCCTTCGGAGCGCCTGGATTCCTCTCACTCCAGGAGGGATATTGTCGTATCCCTCCTGGTGCAGGTACCTGACGAAGTACCGCAGCTGGTCCCGGTTCATCATGCCAGGTCCTGCCATTTTCAAACTGCACTCCTAAAAATGTAAGCACGGGCGGGGCTATTTATAGTGGCGACGCCCATTTTTGACGCGCGCATGACGCGCGTCACATGACGCGTGCGTGCACACGACGCGCGTCACATGACGCACGCGCGCGCATGCGCAAACACAGTTTTGATATGGCGCGCGCCGAATGTCGTCGCGCGGCGACGAACCTCGTCGCGCGGCGACGAACCTCGTCGCGCGGCGACGAACCTCGTCGCGCGGCGACGAACCTCGTCGCGACGGCGACGAAATTGATAAATTGACTACTGTAACACTCAAATACATTGATTTTTTAAAATAAATTATGATATTAAGTCACACTATATTTGGCAGTTAGGCACTATTAGAAGTAACATTATTCCCCTAGCAATCATACATTGATTTAAATAAGAGACTGGAATATGAATAGGAGAGGCCTAAATGTAAAAAAGTAGCAATGACTAACAATACGTTTGTAGCCTGACATAGTATTTGCTTTTTAGTTGGGGTCAACTCATTGACCCACATTTAAAAGCTGCAAAGAGTCAGAACTTAGAAGAAAAAGGCAAACAATAAAACCAAATTAAAAGTTGCTTAGAATTTGCCATACTATTGCATACTAAAAGTTTCCTTAAAGGTGAACCACCCCTTTAAGGGCTTTGCACTGGATCTATGAATACGTTGTGTAAAGTGTTTGGAAACAAAGGATGGCGTTTGTTCTCTTTGAAGGTTATGGACAGCAAACTGGGACAAGACTGCTTGTGAAGTTGAAAGTTGCAAAATAGCAGATGCAGCTGAAAGTGGGATGTAAGATGGACATCATCTAGGAATGAAATTCCTCTTTCCATTAAGCAAACTGTGTTGTCTCGTTTATTTAACTCAAGGACAAAAGCATTCATAGAGGACAAATTCAATCTAAATTATTACTTACAGCATGAATTTAAGTAGAGTTTATGGCTATGTTTGTGTCAGCCAGGGTTGCCAGGTTGGTTGGTTTCCAGTCAAATTTACTAGGCTGATGTTTGGGGCCTGTTTGGGCCTCTGTGTAATTTGAATGCAAGGGCCTATTTTGACTCCCAGACCAGACATGGCTTTGGGACTACCATTAAAACATTTCCCTTACTTTTGTACACAGTGATGAATGTATATATGCCATGTTTTGCTTTGGAATCAATGGGAAGAGCAATTCGCACCTATGTTCCACTCAGTTACTGCTATACACACATGCCCTCCCTGTATACATTTTTTAGAGCACTCCTATCATTTCAAAAGAAAGAATAATGACAGAGGCAAAGGACTTTTGGCCGCAGTCGTTTCAGGGGTAATAATAGTGTGAATACATTTGACAACCAAGCAGCAAGCATTGTTGTAATGAATTTTATTAGAGCCAGAAGAATTAAATGAGGCAGGCCTCAACCCCCAGAAGAAATTAGCCAAACAATGGGGCTGTATTCGAAGAAACATTTTTAGAAGCCATGATAGGCCTCAACCACCAGAAGACATTAGCCAACTTAGCGGCAAAATTACAAGCAACCTATTTAGAAGCCATGATAGGCCTCAACCCCCAGAAGAAATTAGCCAACAATATGGCAGTATTCGAAAAAACATTTTTAGAAGCCATGATAGGCCTCAACCCCCAGAAGAAATTAGCCAACAATGTGGCAGTATTCGAAGAAACATTTTTAGAAGCCATGATAGGCCTCAACTACAAAAAAAAATTGCCGACAATGCAGCAGTAGTGTCAGCAACAGCAGTAGGAGCCTTGATAGACACCCACCAGAGTTTTGCCAAATAATGAGGCATTAGTAGCAACAGCAGCGGCAACAACAGTCATGTTGTAACTTTTAATAAACTCTATATTAGAGCCAGAAGAATTAAATGAGGCAGGCCCCAAACAGAAGACGTTTGCCAAATAATGAGGCATTAGTAGCAACAGCAGCGGCAACAACAGTCATGTTGTAAATTTCAATCAACTCTATATTAGAGCCAGAAGAATTAAATGAGGCAGGCCCCAAACAGAGAAGACTTTTGCCAAATAACGAGGCATTAATAGCAACAGCAGTGGCAGCAACAGTCATTTTGTAACTTGTAACTTTTAATCAACTCAATATTAGAGCCAGAAGAATTAAATGAGGCAGGCCCCAAACAGAAGACGTTTGCCAAATAATGAGGCATTAGTAGCAACAGCAGCGGCAACAACAGTCATGTTGTAAATTTCAATCAACTCAATATTAGAGCCAGAAGAATTAAATGAGGCAGGCCCCAAACAGAAGACGTTTGCCAAATAATGAGGCATTAGTAGCAACAGCAGCGGCAACAACAGTCATGTTGTAAATTTCAATCAACTCAATATTAGAGCCAGAAGAATTAAATGAGGCAGGCCCCAAACAGAAGACGTTTGCCAAATAATGAGGCATTAGTAGCAACAGCAGCGGCAACAACAGTCATGTTGTAAATTTCAATCAACTCTATATTAGAGCCAGAAGAATTAAATGAGGCAGGCCCCAAACAGAAGACGTTTGCCAAATAATGAGGCATTAGTAGCAACAGCAGCGGCAACAACAGTCATGTTGTAAATTTCAATCAACTCTATATTAGAGCCAGAAGAATTAAATGAGGCAGGCCCCAAACAGAGAAGACTTTTGCCAAATAACGAGGCATTAGTAGCAACAGCAGTGGCAGCAACAGTCATTTTGTAACTTGTAACTTTTAATCAACTCAATATTAGAGCCAGAAGAATTAAATGAGGCAGGCCCCAAACAGAAGACATTAGCCGCAAAATTGTAAGAAAAATATTTAGAAGCCATGTTAGGCCTCAACCAGAAGAAATTAGCCAACAATGTGGCAGTATTCAAAGAAACATTTTTAGAAGCCATGTTAGGCCTCAACCAGAAGAAATTAGCCAACTTAGCGGCAAAATTATAAGCAACATATTTAGAAGCCATGTTAGGCCTCAACCAGAAGAAATTAGCCAACAATGTGGCAGTATTCGTAGAAACATTTTTAGAAGCCATGTTAGGCCTCAACCAGAAGAAATTAGCCAACAATGTGGCAGTATTCGAAGAAACATATTTAGAGGCCATGTTAGGCCTCAACTACTAAAAAAATTTGCCGACAATGCAGCAGTAGTATCTACGATAGCAGTAGGAGCTTTGATAGGCCCCCACCATAAAAAAATTGCAGACAATGCAGCACAGCAGCAGTACTACTAGGGCTAGTAGCAGGCTACAGCAGCAGCAGCAGCAGCAGCAAGGGCAGCAGGTGCAGACAGATGGGGAATGGGCAATACCACTGAGGAGGAGAGTATGGGCAGCAATGGAGAGAGGAGGATAAATCTATGGAGGAGAAGGAGGAGAGGAGGCTAGTCTCTGCTGTCTGCAATGGGCACTTGGATATCCCCGCTTATCCATGCCTCATTCATTTTAATGAATGTCAGCTTATCCACGCTGCCAGTGGATAGCCGTGTCCGCTTCTCAGTGACCACCCCACCTGCGGCACTGAAGACACGCTCTGACAGGACACTGGCAGGGGGGCAAGCCAGCACCTCCAGAGCGTACTGTGCCAGTTCTGGCCACTGGTCGAGCCTCGAGACCCAATAATGCATGGGGTCATCGTCAGGGCGAATGGCATCCTGCACGCTGACTGACCCCATGTAGTCAGCCACCATATGCTCCACCCGCTGCTGGTGGTGGCTTTGGGTGCTGACTGGGCCTGCTGCTGGCCGTTGAGGCTCGAAAAAGCTCTTCCACACACCCATGAGATCTCCGCCCTTGCTGCTGCTGCTGCTGCTAGGCCCCCGTCTCTGCTGGGTGTGTGGAGTAGTGGAGGCCTGAGAAGTGTCAGACTGGGGGAAGGCCTCCACTAATTTTGAGCACAGAGCCTTCCTCAATTGACCCATCCTCCTCTCTCTCTGGCTGGGTACAAGGAACTCCCCCACCTTTCCCTTGTACCGTGGGTCAAGCAAAGTAGCCACCCAATAATCCTCCCGGTCTTTGATAGAACAGACCCGGGGATCGCTTCGGAGGCAAGTCTGCATATGGGCAGCCATGTAAAAGAGGTGCCCCCGACCAACCTCTTCTTGACTGCCCTCCAGATGCAGCAGGTCATCTGGCTCGACCTGCCCCTGCTCTGTACCCTCCCAGCCGCGGACAATAGCTGGGGTGGTTGGGTGGCATGTGCCCTGCTCCCCATGCTGCGCAGGCACCCAGTCCTCCTCTCCCTCATCCTCCTCATCGGGCACCATCTCCTCCTCAGCCCCCTCTGCCTGCCTACGGGGCCTACTCTCCTCCTCCTCCTCCTCAGGCACGTCACCCTCCTCTAGCAGCCCATCCAACGTGCGCTTGAGGAGGAACACCAGGGGTATGACATCGCTAAGACACGCATTGTCCCTGCTAACAAAGCGTGTCGCCTGCTCAAAGGGGGCAAGTACTTGGCAGAGCTGCCTCATTTGCTGCCACTGCTCTGCACTAAAGTACCCCAAATCTGCCCCCTGAGTACCCCTGGCACTGTGCTCCAGCAGGTAATTGCTGACCGCCCAGCGCTGCTCTACGAGGCGCTCCACCATGTGCAGGGTGGAATTCCAGCGCGTCGGCAGGTCACAGATGAGCCGGTGGGGTGGCAGACTATGCTGCCGCTGCATCCGTGCCAAAGACGCGCTGGCGGTGGGGGACCTGCGAAAATGGGCACATACCCTACGTACCTTCTCCAGCATGTCACCCAACCCTTGGTAGCTCTTGAGGAAGCGCTGCACCACAAGGTTGAGGACATGTGCAAAGCAAGGCATGTGGGTCAGGTGCCCTAGGCGGATGGCGGCCAGCAGGTTGCGACCGTTGTCGCAAACAATATTACCTGCTTGGAGCTGGCGGGGAGTGAACCACCGCTGCACCTGAGTCTGGAAGGCAGCCATGAGCTCAGGTGCAGTATGACTCCTCTCGCCCAGGGAGAGGAGTTGCAGCACAGCCTGACATCGCCTGTGCTGCACTGAAGCGTAGCTGCGGGGACGCTTCAGGGGTGGCTCATCCATAGTGGAGGAGGAGGAGGTGGACATGTGGGGTTTGCCCTGTACCCCACGGGGAGGCACCTGTAGCCTGAGGGGAGCGCCCCGGCTTGCACCCTCCCCAGCACTCATGAGGGTGACCCAGTGCGCAGTGTAGGTTATGTACCTCCCCTGCCCATGCCTGCTGGTCCACGTGTCAGTGGTGCAGTGCACCCTGCCGCCAACAGCATGATCCAGCGACAGGGACACATTCTCAACCACATGCTGGTGGATGGCAGGGACGGCCTTCCTGGCAAAATAATGGCGGCTGGGGATCCGCCAGTTAGGGGCAGCGCAAGCCATCAGCTGTCGGAAGGGGGCTGCTTCGACTAGCTGATAGGGCAGCAGCTGCACTGCCAGAAGCTTTGCCAGGCAGCCATTAAGCCTCTGCACTTGGGGGTGGCTGGGGGAGAGAGGCGTCTTGCGGCTGAGGAACTGGGGGAGGGAAACCTGGCGGGACAGGGGCCGCATTGAGGAGGAGGAGGCTGCAGAAGAGGCTGAGCTACACAGTGGCTGCCTCCGACTGTGAGCCCCAGAATCCTCTTCACCTGCTGCAGGGTCTGGGGAGCTAGCACCTCTTCCCTGAGGAATGGGAGGAGGTGGACAGGAAGCACCACTGCCACCCGGTGCCCTGCCACTTTGGTGCTGCTCCCACGTCATCCTGTGATGACGTTTCATATGGGAACTTAAAGCTGATGTTCCCATATGTGACCCTGCCTGCCCCCTTCGAACCTTCTGCCGGCAGAGCTGGCACACTGCTATTGCCTGGTCCTCTGCCTGGCACGTGAAAAAAGCCCACACTGCTGAAGTGCGGGCCACTGCCTTGCCTGCTGTGGAGGGTTGAGGATGGTCCCCACCCGTACGCACATAGGCTTTGGACCTAGGCGCAGTGCTGCCCTGTTGCCTGCCCCCCCTAGCAGTGGTCGGTGGAGCCGGCTCTTCATCCTCATCAACAACAAACAGTTCCCCCCCTGAACTGCTGCTGTTATCCTCTGGAGCCGGCTCCCAGGGTCTGTCCCTGTCATCGTCCTCCCCCAGACCAGACCCTGCATCATACATGGCATCAATACCCACATCCAGCATGCTGGTGTCTGACCCCACACCAGCAACCTGCTGCCCTGCCATAAGGGGACCCTGCCCAATATCCCCTATTGATGTGGGCTGTGACATGACCACCTCCTCCTCTTCATCAGACATGAATGCCCCCCCCATTCCTGCCTGATCATCAAAAAGATCCAGGGTGTCTGGGCCCAAGTCCACCTCAGGATCAAATAAGAGGGATGGGGTGTCATCCCACACTGAGCTAGCAGGTGATGCCACCTCCTGCCGCTCACTGGTGCCTGCTGCAGATGAGGTAGCCTGGGTCAGCCAGTCTACCACTGCCTCTGCCTGCTGCGACCGTATGGGTCGCGAAGCAGTGGCAAAAAAATCGGGCACAGTCCTACGTGGACCAGTTGCCCCGCTGCTGCGACCCACAGCCACCTGCTGCTGTGGCATTTGCTGCTGCTGTTGTTGCAGCTGCTGCTGCTGTTGTTGCAGCTGCTGCTGCTGTTGTTGTTGCAGCTGCTGCTGTTGTTGTTGCAGCTGCTGCTGTGATGGCAGCTGCTTTGATGGCAGCTTGTGCTGCGACTGATTTACAGTGCCCAGACTGGGCATGGCACATGGCTGTTGTGGGGTTGGATGCCCACGGCCAGCACCACGGCCTCTTCCTCGGCCACCCCTCCCTATCCCACCCTTCTTCCCACCACCACCACCACCACCCATCCCTAACCCACCCTTCTTCCCACCACCACCACCACCACCCATCCCCCCTCTCCCACGGCCCGTCATATTGGGCAACTAAACTTAAAAAAAAAAAATATATATATAAGGGGGGGGTTTGGATATTTCGGGGAAGGAAAGGAGAAAAAAATAAAACCCTCAACTAAATCCCCTCAGCAGAAGTGTGTACCCACAAGGAGTACACACACCAGCACAGACAAAGACAAAGACAGTTAGCCCTAAAAAGGGCTATTGGGTGGTGAGCAGGCAAGCAGAAGAGGGAAAACAGTAAACTGAAATCCACAACCTCCACTTGCACTGACTCAGAAAAAAAAAAAGCTCTCTACACAATCTCCACTAGCTAAATCACACACAAATCTCTCACTATCCTGCTCTCTCTACCTCTACCAGAAACGCCACGAGTAATGGCCGCCTCTGCAGCTCCTTATATAGCCAGTGGGTTGGCTCAGGGATGGCTCACATCTTATTGGCTGCTGTGGGTGATGTTTAGTTTGTCGCGCGTCTTTTTGTTTTGACGCGCATTAGCGGCGTCGCGGCTCGTCGCGCGACGAAAATTTCGACGCGCGGCGAAACGAGTCGCGAGGCGAATTTTTGCCGCAATTTCGCGAAAAATTCGCCCGCGGCGAAACGCAGAAATTCGCCGCGAATTTAACCATGGCGAATTTATTCGCCCATCCCTACTTATAACAAGAATGTAGTAAATCATTTATAAATATGATAAAGATGCCATTCTTGCCTAACGAACTGTAATGGATAACGGATCATCTAGAGATATAGCTGTACGACTACCTGGCTAAAATCCTTGTAAGCTCCACATATTAGCGAGAACAAGTTAACAAACACACTGAAAAAGTAAATAAAGGTAGACTAGTTGGTATGGTATTCTTTCTGTTTATTTGACATTATGTAATTTTATTAAATAAAAAATGGATAACATAATATACTGATGATGACATGTTAACAGTGAAAGGGGCATTGTGTGTACCCATAGTATGCAATGTTCTTATGCAATTGATGTAAACTTGATTTTATCCAATAAAAATCCAAGTTACAAAAAAAAAAGGAAATAGAGCATTATAATAATCTAATAGATCTGTACTAACTACAGTCTATATTATATTTTATTATACCTACAGTACTTGTTTTATGTTATTTGATTTTACTCATTTGTATTACTTCTAAACATTAATCTAATTGTGTCCTACAGTACTTAGTTTCACAAAAAAATCCTATGTATAGGTACAACTTATGACCATGTCTGGTCCATTTGTTTCTTAGAACATAGATTTTTTGCTGCATGTTATGTTTGTTGGGAGGATTTTATCTGAACAATCTCATTTTATTAGTTTGTACTTATGTTTAGGTTGATAATTCAGTTGTCTATCTGAAGCACTTGAAGGTCAACGCTATTTACTCAATGAGTAGTGTTGGTAAATGAGGTGGGGCATAGTTTTGTCATTCATTCACCTTCTAAATTTATTTAAGTTCATTAAGGGGCAGATTTATCAAGGGTCGAAGTAAAAATTCAAATTCAAGTTTTTTTATGGCCAAAACTATCAAATTTGACTAGGGAATTGTTAAAATTCGATTCAAGATTTTTTTAAATTCTAATTAGATTTTCAAAATTTATCATACACTGGCTTGTTAAAAACTTGAATTAGACTATTCACCACCTTAAACCTGCCAAATTGCTGTTTTAATCTATGGAGGATGCACTGGAATCAGTTTGGAGTTGTTTGCAGCCTTCTTGACATTTGATGTTTTTTTCGGAAAAAAACTTGAATCAAAATTGATTCGAGTTTGCTATTCACCCGAATATCAAAAATTAGATTTTTTTAAAAAATTGCAGTTGGTCGAATTCCGAGTTCATGGGATTTCATGGGAGTTTATAATAACTCCCATGAACTCGAAATTCGAGCCTTGATAAATCTGCTCCTAAGTATAAGTCCAAACGATGCTCTTCCCATCTGTCTGCGTTATTCAGAATCATAACGCAGTGAATATATCAGTTATTATGGGAAGAAAAAAAAGAGAATACAGTAAGCCAAATAAATTAGGCTTGTATTAAATATGTATTCTGCCTATACCTGAATTTGCATAATTTCTTTGTATTTTATTTTAAAAACGAATGGGGTTTATTTTACATTTGCTACTCTATCCTTAAATTAGGATAGTTTGGTAGCATTTTGTTTATTTAGTTGGTGGACTGAAGTTTAGTGAAATTTTATCATTGGGGGCAGCCAGATTTCATTGGATCAAACATTATTTATACCCTGCACAGCAAATTTGTGAGCTATTAGTGAGTGAGACATTATCAATAAGTTTGTAGTGTACATCAGTAATTAAGAGTAGGGATGCACCTAATTCACTATTTTGGATTTGGCCGAACCCCCAAATCCTTCTCGAAAGATTTGGCCAAATACTGAATCCGAAACCCTAATTTACATATGCAAATTAGGGGTGGGTAATGGAAAGCATTTTTTACTTCCTTGTTTTGTGACAAAAATTTCTGACACAATTTCCCATTCGGATTCGGTTCGTCCGGGCAGAAGGATTCGAATCCGAATCCTGCTGTAAAAGGCCGAATCCTGACCGAATCCCAAACCGAATCCTGGATTCGGTGCATCCCTAATTAAAAGTGCATGAGAGAAGAGTTAAGCTGACCAAACATGCCTAGATTTGGTAAGACAATTTGTCTAATTTAAACGATAATGCCTTACTATCTGCATGTATGGCAAGTTGTAAGGCTAGTCAGGCCATCAATCCTGCAATGTTTGTAGCTCATGATCTTTGTAGATCAATTCATTGTCTGTTGGCTAAAAGAAACAGAAGAGGAGATGCCTTTCCTAACCTCTAAAGGTAACCATACACATTGTTTGTTAATGGTCCATACAGCTTACAGGATTGTTACCATGCAGTTTGGCCATGTGTATGGTTACCTTTAAAGACTGAGAAAGGTTGCCAGGTTTTGTGGACTGAGAACATAAACTTGGATTTGGGGGTGGGCTTTAACTGTAGGTTTAAAGGTCTGGAGGCCCTTGAAATGTTAAGTAGTGGAAGAAGAGGCATCTGCATGAGTGTGCCAGTAGTGTTCATGAGTGGAATCCATTTAGACATGGGGGATTCACAGAGAAATGTGTTGCTGTAAGTGTCCTATAAGTGATGAGTGCAAGGATGAGTATTTTGGTCATTTCCTGTGCAAGGGATGGTAAATGTTCCTAGACTGTATCCAGGATTTTGTGAATATACATAATATGTAGAGAGTAAAAAGGAGGGCAAACTAGTCTTTCCTTATGTGCAAAAGTGTACAATATGCGGATCTGAAATAAGTCTCATCAATGTTTTTGTTGATCTTTAAATCTTTTATACCAATGGTTTTATTGTTCTATGTGTACATACAGTATCCCACTGTTCATTATGTAGGGAAAGGTTGTCTTAGGGGCAGATTTATCAAAATGTGAGCTTAATAAATAAAAACTCATCCACGTTCTATTCATTTCTGAGGACTTTCAGAACCATATTTATCAAATGGGAAGTTCAACCTTTCTCCCATTGATAAATACAATTCTAAAAATACGATAGGAATAGAATAAATAGAATGTGCGTGAGTTTTTACTTACTAAGCTCTAATGTCACATTTTAATAAATATGCCGTTAAGTTTGTGATAGTTGAATCAGATACCCAAAACATTGTCCCATTTCAAAAAGCCTTCGTTTCAGACCTGTCCCAACTCACTTCTAAAAGGCAAAATGTACATGAGGCTTCTTTAAGTATTGTCTGGGGAAATTAAGATCTTTTTTGACTTGTCATTTTGTTCTGATGAGAAGATCAGTATATAGAGTGTTCTAACCCCCCAGCTTGTGCACTCCATTGTGCACTAGGAACAGGGGTGAATGGATTGACTCTCCAGTGCTGGGAATAATCTAGAAAACAAAACATGAGAACAAAATCTGTTTCATACAATTAAGGCCTCAACTACACGAGCGTTTTTAATCGGCGCAACGCCCGGACGACAAAACGCATGAGACAAATCGTATGGAGCCGCACGTGTCAAAATTTAATTGGACTGAATGAAAAGTCGCAGGTAAGAACTACACGGTCCGACTGTCTGATGAAGATGCTGCTTACTGCGTCCACAGACGTGTCGCGATATAATGTAGTTCTTACATGCAACTTTTCATTCATACAAATTAGATTTTTGATGCCTACATCTCCATCTGATTTGTTGCATGCATTTTGTCGCTAGGTTTATATCACCAACTCGAATTTGTATGTGAGATTTATCTGGACGCTGGAAACAGTTCTAATTTGAAAATTTGCCACCTAAAACCTGCCAAGTTAATTTATAAGTCAGTGGCAGCGGTCCCTTGAACCATTTGAAGATTTTAGTTGTCTTCTTGATATTCAAATTTGTCTTTGGAGGAAAACTTGATTCAAATTAGATTTGTATTCAATAACAATTTTAGGGTCAGTCCTATTCAATCGAATATTAAGACATTCGAGTTTTTTCATAAATAACCTCCCATTCGAATTTATTAGGAAAAAAAAAATCACATAACTTCCAAATTTGACCTGTGATAAATTTGCCCCTAAGTGTAGGAGCTTTTATTTTCAATAAGTAGAAAATATCATGGTAAAAAGATAATAATGCTGCTTAGCAAAAAGTCTTCTAATCATACAATCATGCAGAGAAGCAATAACTTATTTGTTATGTAAGTGAAAGCTCCTATTAACAACAACAAAAATAATTACCTGGATTATTATCTGGGAGTTTTCCTCAAATTATTATAAACATTATTATGAGGGAATTGAAGTTCCTGTTTATTTGAGAAATAGAAATACATATTACCTTTATATACTTTCATATGTACTTTACATCAAGCAAATATTTAAGAAAAATGAATATTTTTTTTGTAATTTTATACATATTAAACATCCACATTACTGTTATGCTTTTTTATATAGTACTGACATATTTCTCAGAACAGAGATTACACATGGAAACCACACATTTGGTGCAGGCACACAGAGAAGCTCCAGAACTATATTTAAATGGCATTTATGGGGGAGTGTGAGAAAATTCAGCAGCAGGAAAATATCCACAATTTAAAATCGTATGCCTCTGTCCAAACAAATGTTTAATTTTTTCAAAATTTAATATAGCTTTTGCAAACCAGAAAATTGTTTAGCAACCAATTCCGATAAAGGAAGAAAGATTGCAAATGATATAGTTTGCACCACTAAAATGTACAACACACAATTAATATTAAAATTGCAATAACAGTCTAATAAAGAATATTACATTGTCAAATGCAAACTTTTGTTCTGATTTGTACAAAACTTGGCAGGGTTCCTAACTCTACTGCTAATGTGGAAACAAGAATCTGCTCCAGGGATGTCTGGCACACTGGGAGGTAAGGTAAATGCTGGTGTGGTGCTTACAGTTTTTTCTGGTGTTGTTGCCTCCTACCAGGAGCACTAGCCCGAAGAAAATAATTACCCATTTATTTTATCGGGGTTGACTAACATTTTGGCACCCCACAGTGAAATTTGCTTTACATGTCCATTAAGCATAAAGCTTTTATACAGGTCATGGAACTCTGAGGTATTATTATGTGTACAATAACACAAAGAGATAACACTTTACAGATACAAGCAATAACATATCAGGGAAGTAGATAAACAAGGGGTCATTTACAACGCAGTGTGCAAAGTGTAAAAAAGGGTCAGAAAAAACCCGTTGGATTCAGAACACTTCACACATCCATTCATGCAACTCTCACAAGTAACACCTGTATCTAGGAGTTGCATGACACATTGGATAATCCTATCACAGTAACTACACAGAATCTACACCTCTGTGAATTTCTTTAGATGTCACCTCTTTGAAGAGTTACAATGTGCCATTGTGATTGGATTAGTGGAAGAGTTTATATGCCGAGAACTTCCCACACCAGTCAGTTGAACTGAAGAAGCTGCTCGGATGAGTAGTGAAACGTCTTCATTGATTACTCAGCAAGTCCAGTTGTTTTTTTTTTTGTTTTGTTTTTTTAATTACTTATATTAGATATATCATGACCTGGATGGGGAGGGATGTAGACAGCCCCCAAACCAACCCCCTAATTTGTTCTACATTCAGATGCATATATTAGGGAGTGTCAGCTGCATTGGGGCTATTTATGTACCTCCTGTTTATGCACCTCCTGACACTGCTTTCTGCACCAAATGCAGTGGATTTTTGATCAGTGCAGAGACCAGCAATTCAGAGGGCACTAGTGCTCTGTCAATAAGCAATAAGGGGCTCACACTTGCACCTCTTCAGTAAGTAAATTACACCTACAGCATTGCAACTGCATAGTGCTCAGCAACAGAAGAGAAGGGTGTTTTAAGGAAAGGGATTATATTATAACACTATGTACATTATTCTGTACATGGCCTCATTCTGTTTAAATATTTTGTTCACTGTACGTCCTGAATGTGCCTCTCCTTATCCAGCTATGTCTGGTATTTCCCACTTCTGGAACTTCCTTCTTTGGAACACTTATAAAGGTAGAGAAAACATATGCATTATGATTGCCATAAAATAATAAAGTAATTGCCATAAAATATTATAAAGAATGTACCTGATAGCTGGATTCCTGAGACTTATTTCCTGCCAAATTCCCCTGTCAGATAAACAATCCAATTCAGTTAATCTTAAAAATCTGTGGTACAATCAGTTACACATAGGGGATTATTTATTAAACCTTTAATCTTTCTGGTGAGATTTTTGGGGCAAAACTCAAATTTTTCATGGAATAAAGCAAACTTGAATTTTTCGAGATTTATTATACCGCAATGCTGCAAAAAGCAGAATCCGAAAGCTGTTGAGGTCCTGTCTAAGTCAGTGGTAGAAGTACCCATCCCAAATTGAAGGTATCGTGGTCAATGGAGGGTTTAGCCTGAAAATCTTTTGGAGTTTTTGGGAAGATTCAAAACTCTAGCTCTTCAGGAAAAAGGTCAGAAAAAATTGTGCAATTTGGGTTTTAGAATTTTTCCGAGTTTTTTACCGATCACATTAAGGGGCCAATTCACCAAGCTCGAGTGAAGGATTCGAAGTAAAAGTTTTTTGGGCTACTTCGACCATCGAATGGGCTACTTCGACCTTCGACCTTCGACTTCGACTTTGAATCGAAGGATTCAACTATAAATCGTTCGACTATTCAACCATTCGATATTCGAAGTACTGTCTCTTTAAGAAAAAACTTCGACCCCCTAGTTTGCCACCTTAAAGTGGGGAAGGTCCCCATAGGCTTGGCTAAGTTTTTTTGGTCGTTGGATTCAAATCCTTCGAATCGTTCTATTCGAAGGATTTAATCGTTCGATCGCGCGATTATTCCTTTGATCGTTCGTTCGAAGTATTTTGCGCAAAATCCCAGTCGAATATCAAGGGTTAATTAACCCTCGATATTCGACCCTTGATGCATCGGCCCCTAAATCAAGTTAATGTAGTAATAAATAAGGCAAAATCAGGGATGGGAGTTTGGTCGAGCTTTTTTCTATTGGGACAATGAGATAAATTTGGATTTTAGTAAACAACCTCCATAATGAGACAAATTCCCACTAAAGCTATACACCTTTAGATCCACTCACCTTGTGCTGCCCGATATTGGGCTGATCCAAGTCCAAGTTTCTACAATAGACTCATTGTCCTAATATGTTTGGCTGATCAGTCCCATGTCCTGTTTTGCTACCAAGGCCCAATACTTTGACCCAAGTTTGCAAATAATAAACTTCAATCTTACTGCATGGAAAACTGCATTTTTGGTATATGTTTTGTAAGATCTGTTACATAAAAAATTATCTGTAGAAAATAAAAGTCTCATTCACAATGAGAACAGTTCCAATGTGAGAAGATATTTTATGATCTTGTTTTCCTGAGCAAGAAATATTTATAGTTTGGTCAAATGTTACAATCAAAGGGAAAAGAGAGAAGAAGGGAAGAATGGGAGGCCAATTTACTAATTTTCAAATTTAAAACTTATGAAGAAAAAAACTTGCATTAACTTGAACTTTTTTCACGAATAAGTAGTTGTTTCTCAACCCCTATAATAAGTATATATATATAAAAAACTTGAATCAGAAAAACTCCAGTGCTTTCATTTGCAACCAATTAAAATCCTATTGTTCCATTCATTTTTACAAAGTCAGCTTTTAAATAAAACTCAACTTCTAAAAAAGATTGAATGTTGGAAATAACTTTACCATTGACTTATAGAACCTTCCTAGGTTTTAGCTGCAAAATGTTTTCATTTGAATATTCAAGTTCTTTTTTCATTAAAGAAACCTCAATAACAACTAGTTTGACGTTGGAAAACTTGAATTTGAAAATATTGAATTTCCATTTTTTCCTTAGCGTAATTAAAGGATAGGTAAACCTTTAAAAAATGAATGTAAAAGTGCTAACTGTGCTTATCTAAGCACTTTTTCAATTTACATTAACTTTTTTATTTTGTTTTTCATTTCAGAGCTACTTAAGTTTTATTAACTGCCAATATATTTTGTAACACCACCACCACCTGCCAGTCAGTTCATACAGTATACCTACAGGAAAGCAGAGAAGTGTTTCTGATGTTGCTTGGCTCAGGAAAGATAAACCTCAGATGCCCATTCCCATCTCCTTCCTGAGACAAGCACAATAGAACATTTCTCTGTTTTCCTCCTGAAGGTATAAGTCTTGTACATTTACAGGAACTGACTGGCGGGTGGATTCATTATTTTGGTAGTGAAATAGCTCTGAAACTAAAAATAATATAAATAATTAGTGCAAAATTGCTTTTTATATTTTTATATTCAGTTTTGTTTCAAGGTTTACATATCCTTCAGTGTTGACAGTGCTTTAAGAAAGCCAAAAGGAAAGTCATTAGACAGAATAAATTAGAAACATAGGTGGAGAAAATGAAGATTTAGGGATTAAAAGATCCTTTCAGAGATAGATTATGAGACACGTTTTGAACAGAATTCCTATTTATAATGTTCCATTTTAAAGTTCTAGTAGACATTTCATTAAACTCACCAATTAGTTATTACTTCCAACTAGTAATCACTTCTCAGCATTTTTGGTATATGTTTGTAAGATCTGTTACATAAAAAATTATCTGTAGAAAATAAAAGTCTCATTCACAATGAGAACAGTTCCAATGTGAGAAGATATTTTATGATCTTGTTTTCCTGAGCAAGAAATATTTATAGTTTGGTCAAATGTTACAATCAAAGGGAAAAGAGAGAAGAAGGAAGAATGGGAGGCCAATTTACTAATTTTCAAATTTAAAACTTATGAAGAAAAAAACTTGCATTAACTTGAACTTTTTTTTCACGAATAAGTAGTTGTTTCTCAACCCCTATAATAAGTATAATATATAAAAACTTGAATCAGAAAAACTCCAGTGCTTTCATTTGCAACCAATTAAAATCCTATTGTTCCATTCATTTTTACAAAGTCAGCTTTTAAATAAAACTCAACTTCTAAAAAAGATTGAATGTTGGAAATAACTTTACCATTGAACTTATAGAACCTTCCTAGGTTTTAGCTGCAAAATGTTTTCATTTGAATATTCAAGTTCTTTTTTCATTAAAGAAACCTCAATAACAACTAGTTTGACGTTGGAAAACTTGAATTTGAAAATATTTGAATTTCCATTTTTTCCTTAGCGTAATTAAAGGATAGGTAAACCTTTAAAAAAATGAAATGTAAAAGTGCTAACTGTGCTTATCTAAGCACTTTTTTCAATTTACATTAACTTTTTTATTTTGTTTTCATTTCAGAAGCTACTTAAGTTTTATTAACTGCCAATATATTTTGTAACACCACACCACTGCCAGTCAGTTCATACAGTATACCTACAGGAAAGCAGAGAAGTGTTCTGATGTTGCTTGGCTCAGGAAAGATAAACCTCAGATGCCCATTTCCCATCTCCTTCCTGAGACAAGCAACAATAGAACATTTCTCTGTTTTCCTCCTGAAGGTATAAGTCTTGTACATTTACAGGAACTGACTGGCGGGTGGATTCATTATTTTGGTAGTTGAAATAGCTCTGAAACTAAAAATAATATAAATAATTAGTGCAAAATTGCTTTTTATATTTTTATATCAGTTTTGTTTCAAGGTTTACATATCCTTCAGTGTTGGACAGTGCTTTAAGAAAGCCAAAAGGAAAGTCATTAGACAGATAAATTAGAAACATAGGTGGAGGAAAATGAAGATTTAGGGATTAAAAGATCCTTTCAGAGATAGATTATGAGACACGTTTTGAACAGAATTCCTATTTATAATGTTCCATTTTAAAGTTCTAGTAGACATTTCATTAAACTCACCAATTAGTTATTACTTCCAACTAGTAATCACTTCTCAGCATGATCTAAGAATAACCACTGATTTTTATATAACCTGATTGGCTGTAAAATGAGCACAAACAGACATGCATTGACCTTTCCCAGTTTTTCAGAGAGGCAACAGGAGCAGTCTGTACCTTTGAATCTTCATGACACGGTCATAAGTGTTTTGGAGCTTGGGCCGCTGTATTTTCAAATATACTGGATTTGTGGAAGTTGGAGTCTCTGTAATGAAGAAAAAGTGTAACCACTGCATTTGGTGCAGAAAGCAGTGTCAGGAGGTGCATAAACAGGAGGTACATAAATAGCCCCAATGCAGCTGACACTCCCTAATATATGCATCTGAATGTAGAACAAATTAGGGGGTTGGTTTGGGGGCTGTCTACATCCCTCCCCATCCAGGTCATGATATATCTAATATAAGTAATTAAAAAAACAAAACAAAAAAAAAAACAACTGGACTTGCTGAGTAATCAATGAAGACGTTTCACTACTCATCCGAGCAGCTTCTTCAGTTCAACTGACTGGTGTGGGAAGTTCTCGGCATATAAACTCTTCCACTAATCCAATCACAATGGCACATTGTAACTCTTCAAAGAGGTGACATCTAAAGAAATTCACAGAGGTGTAGATTCTGTGTAGTTACTGTGATAGGATTATCCAATGTGTCATGCAACTCCTAGATACAGGTGTTACTTGTGAGAGTTGCATGAATGGATGTGTGAAGTGTTCTGAATCCAACGGGTTTTTTCTGACCCTTTTTTACACTTTGCACACTGCGTTGTAAATGACCCCTTGTTTATCTACTTCCCTGATATGTTATTGCTTGTATCTGTAAAGTGTTATCTCTTTGTGTTATTGTACACATAATAATACCTCAGAGTTCCATGACCTGTATAAAAGCTTTATGCTTAATGGACATGTAAAGCAAATTTCACTGTGGGGTGCCAAAATGTTAGTCAACCCCGATAAAATAAATGGGTAATTATTTTCTTCGGGCTAGTGCTCCTGGTAGGAGGCAACAACACCAGAAAAAACTGTAAGCACCACACCAGCATTTACCTTACCTCCCAGTGTGCCAGACATCCCTGGAGCAGATTCTTGTTTCCACATTAGCAGTAGAGTTAGGAACCCTGCCAAGTTTTGTACAAATCAGAACAAAAGTTTGCATTTGACAATGTAATATTCTTTATTAGACTGTTATTGCAATTTTAATATTAATTGTGTGTTGTACATTTTAGTGGTGCAAACTATATCATTTGCAATCTTTCTTCCTTTATCGGAATTGGTTGCTAAACAATTTTCTGGTTTGCAAAAGCTATATTAAATTTTTGAAAAAATTAAACATTTGTTTGGACAGAGGCATACGATTTTAAATTGTGGATATTTTCCTGCTGCTGAATTTTCTCACACTCCCCCATAAATGCCATTTAAATATAGTTCTGGAGCTTCTCTGTGTGCCTGCACCAAATGTGTGGTTTCCATGTGTAATCTCTGTTCTGAGAAATATGTCAGTACTATATAAAAAAGCATAACAGTAATGTGGATGTTTTAATATGTATAAAAATTACAAAAAAAAATATTCATTTTTCTTAAATATTTGCTTGATGTAAAGTACATATGAAAGTATATAAAGGTAATATGTATTTCTATTTCTCAAATAAACAGGAACTTCAATTCCCTCATAATAATGTTTATAATAATTTGAGGAAAACTCCCAGATAATAATCCAGGTAATTATTTTTGTTGTTGTTAATAGGAGCTTTCACTTACATAACAAATAAGTTATTGCTTCTCTGCATGATTGTATGATTAGAAGACTTTTTGCTAAGCAGCATTATTATCTTTTTACCATGATATTTTCTACTTATTGAAAATAAAAGCTCCTACACTTAGGGGCAAATTTATCACAGGTCAAATTTGGAAGTTATGTGATTTTTTTTTTCCTAATAAATTCGAATGGGAGGTTATTTATGAAAAAACTCGAATGTCTTAATATTCGATTGAATAGGACTGACCCTAAAATTGTTATTGAATACAAATCTAATTTGAATCAAGTTTTCCTCCAAAGACAAATTTGAATATCAAGAAGACAACTAAAATCTTCAAATGGTTCAAGGGACCGCTGCCACTGACTTATAAATTAACTTGGCAGGTTTTAGGTGGCAAATTTTCAAATTAGAACTGTTTCCAGCGTCCAGATAAATCTCACATACAAATTCGAGTTGGTGATATAAACCTAGCGACAAAATGCATGCAACAAATCAGATGGAGATGTAGGCATCAAAAATCTAATTTGTATGAATGAAAAGTTGCATGTAAGAACTACATTATATCGCGACACGTCTGTGGACGCAGTAAGCAGCATCTTCATCAGACAGTCGGACCGTGTAGTTCTTACCTGCGACTTTTCATTCAGTCCAATTAAATTTTGACACGTGCGGCTCCATACGATTTGTCTCATGCGTTTTGTCGTCCGGGCGTTGCGCCGATTAAAAACGCTCGTGTAGTTGAGGCCTTAATTGTATGAAACAGATTTTGTTCTCATGTTTTGTTTTCTAGATTATTCCCAGCACTGGAGAGTCAATCCATTCACCCCTGTTCCTAGTGCACAATGGAGTGCACAAGCTGGGGGGTTAGAACACTCTATATACTGATCTTCTCATCAGAACAAAATGACAAGTCAAAAAAGATCTTAATTTCCCCAGACAATACTTAAAGAAGCCTCATGTACATTTTGCCTTTTAGAAGTGAGTTGGGACAGGTCTGAAACGAAGGCTTTTTGAAATGGGACAATGTTTTGGGTATCTGATTCAACTATCACAAACTTAACGGCATATTTATTAAAATGTGACATTAGAGCTTAGTAAGTAAAAACTCACGCACATTCTATTTATTCTATTCCTATCGTATTTTTAGAATTGTATTTATCAATGGGAGAAAGGTTGAACTTCCCATTTGATAAATATGGTTCTGAAAGTCCTCAGAAATGAATAGAACGTGGATGAGTTTTTATTTATTAAGCTCACATTTTGATAAATCTGCCCCTAAGACAACCTTTCCCTACATAATGAACAGTGGGATACTGTATGTACACATAGAACAATAAAACCATTGGTATAAAAGATTTAAAGATCAACAAAAACATTGATGAGACTTATTTCAGATCCGCATATTGTACACTTTTGCACATAAGGAAAGACTAGTTTGCCCTCCTTTTTACTCTCTACATATTATGTATATTCACAAAATCCTGGATACAGTCTAGGAACATTTACCATCCCTTGCACAGGAAATGACCAAAATACTCATCCTTGCACTCATCACTTATAGGACACTTACAGCAACACATTTCTCTGTGAATCCCCCATGTCTAAATGGATTCCACTCATGAACACTACTGGCACACTCATGCAGATGCCTCTTCTTCCACTACTTAACATTTCAAGGGCCTCCAGACCTTTAAACCTACAGTTAAAGCCCACCCCCAAATCCAAGTTTATGTTCTCAGTCCACAAAACCTGGCAACCTTTCTCAGTCTTTAAAGGTAACCATACACATGGCCAAACTGCATGGTAACAATCCTGTAAGCTGTATGGACCATTAACAAACAATGTGTATGGTTACCTTTAGAGGTTAGGAAAGGCATCTCCTCTTCTGTTTCTTTTAGCCAACAGACAATGAATTGATCTACAAAGATCATGAGCTACAAACATTGCAGGATTGATGGCCTGACTAGCCTTACAACTTGCCATACATGCAGATAGTAAGGCATTATCGTTTAAATTAGACAAATTGTCTTACCAAATCTAGGCATGTTTGGTCAGCTTAACTCTTCTCTCATGCACTTTTAATTAGGGATGCACCGAATCCAGGATTCGGTTTGGGATTCGGTCAGGATTCGGCCTTTTACAGCAGGATTCGGATTCGAATCCTTCTGCCCGGACGAACCGAATCCGAATGGGAAATTGTGTCAGAAATTTTTGTCACAAAACAAGGAAGTAAAAAATGCTTTCCATTACCCACCCCTAATTTGCATATGTAAATTAGGGTTTCGGATTCAGTATTTGGCCAAATCTTTCGAGAAGGATTTGGGGGTTCGGCCAAATCCAAAATAGTGAATTAGGTGCATCCCTACTCTTAATTACTGATGTACACTACAAACTTATTGATAATGTCTCACTCACTAATAGCTCACAAATTTGCTGTGCAGGGTATAAATAATGTTTGATCCAATGAAATCTGGCTGCCCCCAATGATAAAATTTCACTAAACTTCAGTCCACCAACTAAATAAACAAAATGCTACCAAACTATCCTAATTTAAGGATAGAGTAGCAAATGTAAAATAAACCCCATTCGTTTTTAAAATAAAATACAAAGAAATTATGCAAATTCAGGTATAGGCAGAATACATATTTAATACAAGCCTAATTTATTTGGCTTACTGTATTCTCTTTTTTTTTCTTCCCATAATAACTGATATATTCACTGCGTTATGATTCTGAATAACGCAGACAGATGGGAAGAGCATCGTTTGGACTTATACTTAGGAGCAGATTTATCAAGGCTCGAATTTCGAGTTCATGGGAGTTATTATAAACTCCCATGAAATCCCATGAACTCGGAATTCGACCAACTGCAATTTTTTAAAAAAATCTAATTTTTGATATTCGGGTGAATAGCAAACTCGAATCAATTTTGATTCAAGTTTTTTTCCGAAAAAAACATCAAATGTCAAGAAGGCTGCAAACAACTCCAAACTGATTCCAGTGCATCCTCCATAGATTAAAACAGCAATTTGGCAGGTTTAAGGTGGTGAATAGTCTAATTCAAGTTTTTAACAAGCCAGTGTATGATAAATTTTGAAAATCTAATTAGAATTTAAAAAAATCTTGAATCGAATTTTAACAATTCCCTAGTCAAATTTGATAGTTTTGGCCATAAAAAAACTTGAATTTGAATTTTTACTTCGACCCTTGATAAATCTGCCCCTTAATGAACTTAAATAAATTTAGAAGGTGAATGAATGACAAAACTATGCCCCACCTCATTTACCAACACTACTCATTGAGTAAATAGCGTTGACCTTCAAGTGCTTCAGATAGACAACTGAATTATCAACCTAAACATAAGTACAAACTAATAAAATGAGATTGTTCAGATAAAATCCTCCCAACAAACATAACATGCAGCAAAAAATCTATGTTCTAAGAAACAAATGGACCAGACATGGTCATAAGTTGTACCTATACATAGGATTTTTTTGTGAAACTAAGTACTGTAGGACACAATTAGATTAATGTTTAGAAGTAATACAAATGAGTAAAATCAAATAACATAAAACAAGTACTGTAGGTATAATAAAATATAATATAGACTGTAGTTAGTACAGATCTATTAGATTATTATAATGCTCTATTTCCTTTTTTTTTTGTAACTTGGATTTTTATTGGATAAAATCAAGTTTACATCAATTGCATAAGAACATTGCATACTATGGGTACACACAATGCCCCTTTCACTGTTAACATGTCATCATCAGTATATTATGTTATCCATTTTTTATTTAATAAAATTACATAATGTCAAATAAACAGAAAGAATACCATACCAACTAGTCTACCTTTATTTACTTTTTCAGTGTGTTTGTTAACTTGTTCTCGCTAATATGTGGAGCTTACAAGGATTTTAGCCAGGTAGTCGTACAGCTATATCTCTAGATGATCCGTTATCCATTACAGTTCGTTAGGCAAGAATGGCATCTTTATCATATTTATAAATGATTTACTACATTCTTGTTATAAGTAGGGATGGGCGAATAAATTCGCCATGGTTAAATTCGCGGCGAATTTCTGCGTTTCGCCGCGGGCGAATTTTTCGCGAAATTGCGGCAAAAATTCGCCTCGCGACTCGTTTCGCCGCGCGTCGAAATTTTCGTCGCGCGACGAGCCGCGACGCCGCTAATGCGCGTCAAAACAAAAAGACGCGCGACAAACTAAACATCACCCACAGCAGCCAATAAGATGTGAGCCATCCCTGAGCCAACCCACTGGCTATATAAGGAGCTGCAGAGGCGGCCATTACTCGTGGCGTTTCTGGTAGAGGTAGAGAGAGCAGGATAGTGAGAGATTTGTGTGTGATTTAGCTAGTGGAGATTGTGTAGAGAGCTTTTTTTTTTTCTGAGTCAGTGCAAGTGGAGGTTGTGGATTTCAGTTTACTGTTTTCCCTCTTCTGCTTGCCTGCTCACCACCCAATAGCCCTTTTTAGGGCTAACTGTCTTTGTCTTTGTCTGTGCTGGTGTGTGTACTCCTTGTGGGTACACACTTCTGCTGAGGGGATTTAGTTGAGGGTTTTTTTTTCTCCTTTCCTTCCCCGAAATATCCAAACCCCCCCCTTATATATATATTTTTTTTTTTTAAGTTTAGTTGCCCAATATGACGGGCCGTGGGAGAGGGGGGATGGGTGGTGGTGGTGGTGGAAAGAAGGGTGGGTTAGGGATGGGTGGTGTGGTGTGGTGGTGGGAAGAAGGGTGGGATAGGGAGGGGTGGCCGAGGAAGAGGCCGTGGTGCTGGCCGTGGGCATCCAACCCCACAACAGCCATGTGCCATGCCCAGTCTGGGCACTGTAAATCAGTCGCAGCACAAGCTGCCATCAAAGCAGCTGCCATCACAGCAGCAGCTGCAACAGCAGCTGCAACAACAACAGCAGCAGCAGCTGCAACAACAGCAGCAGCAGCTGCAACAACAGCAGCAGCAAATGCCACAGCAGCAGGTGGCTGTGGGTCGCAGCAGCGGGGCAACTGGTCCACGTAGGACTGTGCCCGATTTTTTTGCCACTGCTTCGCGACCCATACGGTCGCAGCAGGCAGAGGCAGTGGTAGACTGGCTGACCCAGGCTACCTCATCTGCAGCAGGCACCAGTGAGCGGCAGGAGGTGGCATCACCTGCTAGCTCAGTGTGGGATGACACCCCATCCCTCTTATTTGATCCTGAGGTGGACTTGGGCCCAGACACCCTGGATCTTTTTGATGATCAGGCAGGAATGGGGGGGGCATTCATGTCTGATGAAGAGGAGGAGGTGGTCATGTCACAGCCCACATCAATAGGGGATATTGGCAGGGTCCCCTTATGGCAGGGCAGCAGGTTGCTGGTGTGGGGTCAGACACCAGCATGCTGGATGTGGGTATTGATGCCATGTATGATGCAGGGTCTGGTCTGGGGAGGACGATGACAGGGACAGACCCTGGAGCCGGCTCCAGAGGATAACAGCAGCAGTTCAGGGGGGGAACTGTTTGTTGTTGATGAGGATGAAGAGCCGGCTCCACCGACCACTGCTAGGGGGGGCAGGCAACAGGGCAGCACTGCGCCTAGGTCCAAAGCCTATGTGCGTACGGGTGGGGACCATCCTCAACCCTCCACAGCAGGCAAGGCAGTGGCCCGCACTTCAGCAGTGTGGGCTTTTTTCACGTGCCAGGCAGAGGACCAGGCAATAGCAGTGTGCCAGCTCTGCCGGCAGAAGGTTCGAAGGGGCAGGCAGGGTCACATATGGGAACATCAGCTTTAAGTTCCCATATGAAACGTCATCACAGGATGACGTGGGAGCAGCACCAAAGTGGCAGGGCACCGGGTGGCAGTGGTGCTTCCTGTCCACCTCCTCCCATTCCTCAGGGAAGAGGTGCTAGCTCCCCAGACCCTGCAGCAGGTGAAGAGGATTCTGGGGCTCACAGTCGGAGGCAGCCACTGTGTAGCTCAGCCTCTTCTGCAGCCTCCTCCTCCTCAATGCGGCCCCTGTCCCGCCAGGTTTCCCTCCCCAGTTCCTCAGCCGCAAGACGCCTCTCTCCCCCAGCCACCCCCAAGTGCAGAGGCTTAATGGCTGCCTGGCAAAGCTTCTGGCAGTGCAGCTGCTGCCCTATCAGCTAGTCGAAGCAGCCCCCTTCCGACAGCTGATGGCTTGCGCTGCCCTAACTGGCGGATCCCCAGCCGCCATTATTTTGCCAGGAAGGCCGTCCCTGCCATCCACCAGCATGTGGTTGAGAATGTGTCCCTGTCGCTGGATCATGCTGTTGGCGGCAGGGTGCACTGCACCACTGACACGTGGACCAGCAGGCATGGGCAGGGGAGGTACATAACCTACACTGCGCACTGGGTCACCCTCATGAGTGCTGGGGAGGGTGCAAGCCGGGGCGCTCCCTCAGGCTACAGGTGCCTCCCCGTGGGGTACAGGGCAAACCCCACATGTCCACCTCCTCCTCCTCCACTATGGATGAGCCACCCCTGAAGCGTCCCCGCAGCTACGCTTCAGTGCAGCACAGGCGATGTCAGGCTGTGCTGCAACTCCTCTCCCTGGGCGAGAGGAGTCATACTGCACCTGAGCTCATGGCTGCCTTCCAGACTCAGGTGCAGCGGTGGTTCACTCCCCGCCAGCTCCAAGCAGGTAATATTGTTTGCGACAACGGTCGCAACCTGCTGGCCGCCATCCGCCTAGGGCACCTGACCCACATGCCTTGCTTTGCACATGTCCTCAACCTTGTGGTGCAGCGCTTCCTCAAGAGCTACCAAGGGTTGGGTGACATGCTGGAGAAGGTACGTAGGGTATGTGCCCATTTTCGCAGGTCCCCCACCGCCAGCGCGTCTTTGGCACGGATGCAGCGGCAGCATAGTCTGCCACCCCACCGGCTCATCTGTGACCTGCCGACGCGCTGGAATTCCACCCTGCACATGGTGGAGCGCCTCGTAGAGCAGCGCTGGGCGGTCAGCAATTACCTGCTGGAGCACAGTGCCAGGGGTACTCAGGGGCAGATTTGGGGTACTTTAGTGCAGAGCAGTGGCAGCAAATGAGGCAGCTCTGCCAAGTACTTGCCCCCTTTGAGCAGGCGACACGCTTTGTTAGCAGGGACAATGCGTGTCTTAGCGATGTCATACCCCTGGTGTTCCTCCTCAAGCGCACGTTGGATGGGCTGCTAGAGGAGGGTGACGTGCCTGAGGAGGAGGAGGAGGAGTAGGCCCCGTAGGCAGGCAGAGGGGGCTGAGGAGGAGATGGTGCCCGATGAGGAGGATGAGGGAGAGGAGGACTGGGTGCCTGCGCAGCATGGGGAGCAGGGCACATGCCACCCAACCACCCCAGCTATTGTCCGCGGCTGGAGGGTACAGAGCAGGGGCAGGTCGAGCCAGATGACCTGCTGCATCTGGAGGGCAGTCAAGAAGAGGTTGGTCGGGGGCACCTCTTTTACATGGCTGCCCATATGCAGACTTGCCTCCGAAGCGATCCCCGGGTCTGTTCTATCAAAGACCGGGAGGATTATTGGGTGGCTACTTTGCTTGACCCACGGTACAAGGGAAAGGTGGGGGAGTTCCTTGTACCCAGCCAGAGAGAGAGGAGGATGGGTCAATTGAGGAAGGCTCTGTGCTCAAAATTAGTGGAGGCCTTCCCCCAGTCTGACACTTCTCAGGCCTCCACTACTCCACACACCCAGCAGAGACGGGGGCCTAGCAGCAGCAGCAGCAGCAAGGGCGGAGATCTCATGGTGTGTGGAAGAGCTTTTTCGAGCCTCAACGGCCAGCAGCAG
The DNA here is from genome assembly GCF_017654675.1 of Xenopus laevis. NCBI lineage: Eukaryota > Metazoa > Chordata > Amphibia > Anura > Pipidae > Xenopus > Xenopus laevis. The sequence goes on from NC_054383.1 coordinate 113,722,055, forward strand.
GCCCAGTCAGCACCCAAAGCCACCACCAGCAGCGGGTGGAGCATATGGTGGCTGACTACATGGGGTCAGTCAGCGTGCAGGATGCCATTCGCCCTGACGATGACCCCATGCATTATTGGGTCTCGAGGCTCGACCAGTGGCCAGAACTGGCACAGTACGCTCTGGAGGTGCTGGCTTGCCCCCTGCCAGTGTCCTGTCAGAGCGTGTCTTCAGTGCCGCAGGTGGGTGGTCACTGAGAAGCGGACACGGCTATCCACTGGCAGCGTGGATAAGCTGACATTCATTAAAATGAATGAGGCATGGATAAGCGGGGATATCCAAGTGCCCATTGCAGACAGCAGAGACTAGCCTCCTCTCCTCCTTCTCCTCCATAGATTTATCCTCCTCTCTCCATTGCTGCCCATACTCTCCTCCTCAGTGGTATTGCCCATTCCCCATCTGTCTGCACCTGCTGCCCTTGCTGCTGCTGCTGCTGCTGCTGTAGCCTGCTACTAGCCCTAGTAGTACTGCTGCTGTGCTGCATTGTCTGCAATTTTTTATGGTGGGGCCTATCAAAGCTCCTACTGCTATCGTAGATACTACTGCTGCATTGTCGGCAAATTTTTTTAGTAGTTGAGGCCTAACATGGCCTCTAAATATGTTTCTTCGAATACTGCCACATTGTTGGCTAATTTCTTCTGGTTGAGGCCTAACATGGCTTCTAAAAAATGTTTCTACGAATACTGCCACATTGTTGGCTAATTTCTTCTGGTTGAGCCTAACATGGCTTCTAAATATGTTGCTTATAATTTTGCCGCTAAGTTGGCTAATTTCTTCTGGTTGAGGCCTAACATGGCTTCTAAAAATGTTTCTTTGAATACTGCCACATTGTTGGCTAATTTCTTCTGGTTGAGGCCTAACATGGCTTCTAAATATTTTTCTTACAATTTTGCGGCTAATGTCTTCTGTTTGGGGCCTGCCTCATTTAATTCTTCTGGCTCTAATATTGAGTTGATTAAAAGTTACAAGTTACAAAATGACTGTTGCTGCCACTGCTGTTGCTACTAATGCCTCGTTATTTGGCAAAAGTCTTCTCTGTTTGGGGCCTGCCTCATTTAATTCTTCTGGCTCTAATATAGAGTTGATTGAAATTTACAACATGACTGTTGTTGCCGCTGCTGTTGCTACTAATGCCTCATTATTTGGCAAACGTCTTCTGTTTGGGGCCTGCCTCATTTAATTCTTCTGGCTCTAATATAGAGTTGATTGAAATTTACAACATGACTGTTGTTGCCGCTGCTGTTGCTACTAATGCCTCATTATTTGGCAAACGTCTTCTGTTTGGGCCTGCCTCATTTAATTCTTCTGGCTCTAATATTGAGTTGATTGAAATTTACAACATGACTGTTGTTGCCGCTGCTGTTGCTACTAATGCCTCATTATTTGGCAAACGTCTTCTGTTTGGGGCCTGCCTCATTTAATTCTTCTGGCTCTAATATTGAGTTGATTGAAATTTACAACATGACTGTTGTTGCCGCTGCTGTTTGCTACTAATGCCTCATTATTTTGGCAAACGTCTTCTGTTTGGGGCCTGCCTCATTTAATTCTTCTGGCTCTAATATTGAGTTGATTAAAAGTTACAAGTTACAAAATGACTGTTGCTGCCACTGCTGTTGCTATTAATGCTCGTTATTTGGCAAAAGTCTTCTCTGTTTGGGCCTGCCTCATTTAATTCTTCTGGCTCTAATATAGAGTTGATTGAAATTTACAACATGACTGTTGTTGCCGCTGCTGTTGCTACTAATGCCTCATTATTTGGCAAACGTCTTCTGTTTGGGGCTGCCTCATTTAATTCTTCTGGCTCTAATATAGAGTTTATTAAAAGTTACAACATGACTGTTGTTGCCGCTGCTGTTGCTACTAATGCCTCATTATTTGGCAAAACTCTGGTGGGTGTCTATCAAGGCTCCTACTGCTGTTGCTGACACTACTGCTGCATTGTCGGCAATTTTTTTTGTAGTTGAGGCCTATCATGGCTTCTAAAAATGTTTCTTCGAATACTGCCACATTGTTGGCTAATTTCTTCTGGGGGTTGAGGCCTATCATGGCTTCTAAAAATGTTTTTCGAATACTGCCATATTGTTGGCTAATTTCTTCTGGGGTTGAGGCCTATCATGGCTTCTAAATAGGTTGCTTGTAATTTTGCCGCTAAGTTGGCTAATGTCTTCTGGTGGTTGAGGCCTATCATGGCTTCTAAAAATGTTTCTTCGAATACAGCCCCATTGTTTGGCTAATTTCTTCTGGGGGTTGAGGCCTGCCTCATTTAATTCTTCTGGCTCTAATAAAATCATTACAACAATGCTTGCTGCTTGGTTGTCAAATGTATTCACACTATTATTACCCCTGAAACGACTGCGGCCAAAAGTCCTTTGCCTCTGTCATATTCTTTCTTGAAATGAATAGGAGTGCTCTAAAAAATGTAACAGGGAGGCATGTGGTATACATTTGGACAACCACAGCACAAGCATTGTTGTAATGCAATTTTATTAGAGCCAGAAGATAAATGAAGGCAGCCTCAACCCCCAGAAGAGAAATTAGCCAAACAATGGGCTGTATTCGCAAGAGAAACATTTTTAAAGCCATATAGCTCAACCACAGAAGACATTAAGCCAACGTTAGCGGCACAAAATTACAAGCAAACCTATTTAGAAGGCTATGATAGGCCTTCAAACCCCAGAAGAAATTAGCCAAACAATATGCAGTATTCGAAAAAAAAACATTCTTAGAAGCCATGATAGCCTCAAACCCGCAGAAGAAATTAGCCAACAATGTAGGCCAGTATTCGAAGAAAACATTTTTAGAACCAGATAGGCCTCAAAGCTACAAAAAAAACATTGCCGACAACAGCAGTTGAGTGTCAGCAACAGCAGTAGGAGCCTTGATTAAGAACACCACCAGAGTTTTGCCAATAATGAGGCATTTAGTAGCAAAGCAGCCTCGCAACAAACAGCATGTTGTAACTTTTAATAAAACTCTCATATTAGAGCCAGAAGAATATAAATGAGGCAGGCCCCAAAACAGAAGACGTTGGCCAAATAATGAGGCATTAGTAGCAACAGCAGCAGGCAACAACAGTCATGTTGTAAATTTCCAATCAACTCTATATAGAGCCAGAATATTAAATGAGGCAGGCCCCAAACAGAAGAAGGACTTTTTGCCTAAATAGACGAGGCAATAATAGCAACAGCAGTGGCAGCAACATCTCATTTTGTTAACTGTAAACTTTTAATCAACTCAATATTAGAGCCCAGAAGAACTTAAATGAGGCAGGCCCCAAACAGAAAGACGTTTGCCAAATAATGAGGCATTAGTAGCAACACAGCGCAACCAACAGTTCATGTTGTAAATTCAAATCAACTCAATAGTAAGCCAGAAAATTAAATGAGGCAGGCCCCAAAACAGAAGATTACGTTTGCCAAATAATGAGGCATTAGTAGCAACAGCAGCGCAAACCAACAGTCATGTTGAAATTTCAATCAAAACTCAATATTAGACAGCCAGAAGAATTAAATGAGGCAGCCGCCAAACAGAAGACGTTTGCCAAATAATGAGCATTTGAGTTAGCAACAGCACGCAACAACAGTCCATTGTGTAAAATTTCAATCAACTCTATATTAGAGCCAGAAGAATTAAAATTTGAGGCAGCCCCAAACAGAAGACGTTTCCAAATAAATGAGGCATAGTTAGCAACAGCAGCGGCAACAAACAGTTCTGTTGTAAATTCAATCAACTCTATATTAGAGCCAGAAGAATAAATGAGGCAGCCCCAAACAGAGAAGACTTTTGCCAAAAACGAGCATTAGTAGCAACACAGTGGCAGCAAACAGTCATTTTTGTAACTTGGTAACTTTTAATCAACTAATATAGAGGGGGGCCCCAAAAGGAAAGGAAAATTAAATGAGGCAGCCCCAAACAGAAGACATTAGTCGCAAAATTGTAAGAAAAATATTTAGAAGCCCATGTTAGGCCTCAACCAGAAGAAAATTAGCCAACAATGTGCAGTATCAAAGAAACATTTTTAGAAGCCATTTAGCCTCAAACCAGAAGAAATTAGCCAACTTAGCGGCAAAATTATAAGCAACATATTTAGAACCATGTAGGCCTCAACCAGAAGAAATTAAAGCAACAATGTGGCAGTATTGTTTCGTAGAAACATTTTAGAAAGCCATGTTAGGACCTCAACCAGAAGAAATTAGCCAACAATGTGGCAGTATCGAAGGAAACATATTTAGAGGCCAGTTAGGCCCAACTACTAAAAAAATTGCGACAATGCAGCCAGTAGTATCTACGATAGCAGAGGAGCTTTTATAGGCCCCCACCATAAAAAATTGCAGACAATGCAGCCACAGCACATACTCTAGGGCTAGTAGCAGGCGACAGCACAGCAGCAGCAGCAAGCAGCAAGGGCAGCAGGTGCAGACAGATGGGAATGGGCCATACCATGAAGGAGTCAGAGTCAGGGCCAGCAATGGAGAGAGGAGATAAAGCTATGAGGAGAAGGAGGAGAGGAGGCTAGTCTCTGCTGTCTGCAATGGGCACTTGGATATCCCCCTTATCCATGCCTCATTTCATTTAATGAATGTCAGCTTATCCACGCTGCCAGTTGGCATAGCCGTGTCCGGCTTCTCCAAGTGACCACCCCACCTGCGCACTGAAGACACGCTCTGACAGGACACTGGCAGGGGGCAAGCCAGCACCTCCAGAGCGTACTGTGCCAGTTCTGGCCACTGGTCGCAGCCTCGAGACCCAATAATGCAGGGTCATCGTCAGGGCGAATGGACATCCTGCACGCTGACTGACCCCAATGTAGTAGCCACCATATGCTCCACCCGCTGCTGGTGGTGGGCTTTGGTTGCTGACTGGGCCTGCTGCTGCCGTTGAGCTCGAAAAAAAGCTCTTCCACACACCCATGAGACTCCGCTCCGTTGGACGGATTGCTGCTGCTGCTAGGCCCCCGTCTCTGTGGTGTTGTGGAGTAGTGGAGGCCTAGAAGAAACTGTCAGGACTGGAAGCCTCACTAATTTTGAGCCACAGAGCCCATTTCCTCAATTGACCCATCTCCCTCTCTCTGGCTGGGGACAAAAGGAACTCCCCAACCTTTCCCTTGTACGTGGGCAAGCTAAATAGCCACCCCAATAAATCCTCCCGGTCTTTGAGAGAAACAGACCCGGGGGATCGCTTCGGAGGCAGAGTCTGCATATGGCAGCCATGTTAAAAGAGGTGCCCCCGACCAAACACTCTTCTTACTGCCCTCCAGATGCAGCAGGTCATCTGGCTCACCTGCCCCTTTGTACCCTCCCAGCCGCGGACAATAGCTGGGTGGTTGTTGGCATGTGCCCTTGCTCCCCAGGCTGCGCAGGGCCAACCCAGTCCTCCTCTCCCTCACCCCTCATCGGCACCATCTCCTCCTCAGCCCCCCCTCTGCCTGCCTACGGGGCCTACTCTCCTCCTCCTCCTCCTCAGGCCACGTCACCCTCCTCTAGCAGCCCAGTTCAACGTTGGCGCTATGAGGAGGAATCACCAGGGGTATGACAATCGCTAGACACGCATGTCCCCATGCTTAACCAAAGCGTGTCGCCTGCTCAAAGGGGGAAGTACTTGGGCAGAGCTGCCTCATTTGCTGCCACTGCGCTGCACTAAAGTACCCCAAATCTGCCCCCTGATACCCCTGGCACTGTGCTCCAGCAGTAATTGCTGACCGCCCAGCGCTGCTCTACGAGGCGCTCCACCATGTGCAGGGTGGAATTCCAGCGCGTCGCCAGGTCACAGATGAGCCGGTGGGGTGCAGACTATGCTGCCGCTGCATCCGTGCCAAAGACGCGCTGGCGGTGGGGAACCTGCGAAAATGGGCACATACCCTACGTACCTTCTCCAAGCATGTCACCCAACCCTTGGTAGCTCTTGAGGAAGCGCTGCACCACAAGGTTGAGGACATGTGCAAAGCAAGGCATGTGGGTCAGGTGCCCTAGGCGGATGGCGGCCAGCAGGTTGCGACCGTTGTCGCAAACAATATTACCTGCTTGGAGCTGGCGGGGAGTGAACCAACCGCTGCACCTGAGTCTGGAAGGCAGCCATTGAGCTCCAGGTGCAGTATGACTCCTCTCGCCCAGGGAGAGGAGTTGCAGCACAGCCTGACATCGCCTGTGCTGCACTGAAGCGTAGCTGCGGGGACGCTTCAGGGGTGGCTCATCCATAGTGGAGGAGGAGGAGGTGGACATGTGGGGTTTTGCCCTGTACCCCACGGGGAGGCACCTGTAGCCTGAGGGGAAGCCGCCCCGGCTTGCACCCTCCCCAGCACTCATGAGGGTGACCCAGTGCGCAGTGTAGGTTATGTACCTCCCCTGCCCATGCCTGCTGGTCCACGTGTCAGTGGTGCAGTGCACCCTGCCGCCAACAGCATGATCCAGCGACAGGGACACATTCTCAACCAACATGCTGGTGGATGCAGGGACGGCCTTCCTGGCAAAATAATGGCGGCTGGGGATCCGCCCAGTTAGGGGCAGCGCAAAGCCATCAGCTGTCGGAAGGGGGCTGCTTCGACTAGCTGATTAGGGCAGCAGCTGCACTGCCAGAAGCTTTGCCAGGCAGCCATTAAGCCTCTGCACTTGGGGTGGCTGGGGGAGAGAGAGCGTCTTGCGGCTGAGGAACTGGGGGAGGGAACCTGGCGGGACAGGGGCCGCATTGAGGAGGAGGAGGCTGCAGAAAGAGGCTGAGCTACACAGTGGCTGCCTCCGACTGTGAGCCCCAGAATCCTCTTCACCTGCTGCAGGGTCTGGGGAGCTAGCACCTCTTCCCTGAGGAATGGGAGGAGGTGGACAGGAGCACCACTGCCACCCGGTGCCCTGCCACTTTGGTGCTGCCTCCCACGTCATCCTGTGATGACGTTTCATATGGGAACTTAAAGCTGATGTTCCCATATGTTGACCCTGCCTGCCCCCTTCGAACCTTCTGCCCGGCAGAGCTGGCACACTGCTATTTGCCTGGTCCTCTGCCTGGCACGTGAAAAAAGCCCACACTGCTGAAGTGCGGGCCACTGCCTGCCTGCTTGTGGAGGTTGAGGATGGTCCCCACCCGTACCGCACATAGGCTTTGGACCTAGGCGCAGTGCTGCCCCTGTTGCCTGCCCCCCTAGCAGTGGTCGGTTGGAGCCGGCTCTTCCATCCTCATCAACAACAAACAGTTCCCCCCTGAACTGCTGCTGTTATCCTCTGGAGCCGGCTCCCAGGGTCTGTCCCTGTCATCGTCCTCCCCCAGACCAGACCCTGCATCATACATGGCATCAATACCCACATCCAGCATGCTGGTGTCTGACCCCACACCAGCAACCTGCTGCCCTGCCATAAGGGGACCCTGCCCAATATCCCCTATTGATGTGGGCTGTGACATGACCACCTCCTCCTCTTCATCAGACATGAAATGCCCCCCCCATTCCTGCCTGATCATCAAAAAGATCCAGGGTGTTCTGGCCCAAGTCCACCTCAGGATCAAATAAGAGGGATGGGGTGTCATCCCACACTGAGCTAGCAGGTGATGCCACCTCCTGCCGCTCACTGGTGCCTGCTGCAGATGAGGTAGCCTGGGTCAGCCAGTCTACCACTGCCTCTGCCTGCTGCGACCGTATGGTCGCGAAGCAGTGGCAAAAAAATCGGGCACAGTCCTACGTGGAACCAGTTGCCCCGCTGCTGCGACCCACAGCCACCTGCTGCTGTGGCATTTGCTGCTGCTGTTGTTGCAGCTCTGCTGCTGTTGTTGGCAGCTGCTGCTGCTGTTGTTGTTTGCAGCTGCTGCTGTTGTTGTTGCCAGCTGCTGCTGTGATGGCAGCTGCTTTGATGGCAGCTTGTGCTGCGACTGATTTACAGTGCCCAGACTGGGCATGGCACATGGCTGTTGTGGGGTTGGATGCCCACGGCCCAGCACCACGGCCTCTTCCTCGGCCACCCCTCCCTATCCCACCCTTCTTCCCACCACCACCACCCACCACCCATCCCTAACCCACCCTTCTTCCCACCACCACCACCACCACCCATCCCCCCTCTCCCACGGCCCGTCATATTGGGCAACTAACTTAAAAAAAAAAAATATATATATAAGGGGGGGGTTTGGATATTTCGGGGAAGGAAAGGAGAAAAAAATAAAACCCTCAAACTAAATCCCCTCAGCAGAAGTGTGTACCCACAAGGAGTACACACACCAGCACAGACAAAGACAAAGACAGTTAGCCCTAAAAAGGGCTATTGGGTGGTGAGCAGGCAAGCAGAAGAGGCGAAAACAGTAAACTGAAATCCACAACCTCCACCTTGCACTGACTCAGAAAAAAAAAAAGCTCTCTACACCAATCCTCCACTAGCTAAATCACACACAAATCTCTCACTATCCTGCTCTCTCTACCTCTACCAGAAACGCCACGAGTAATGGCCGCCTCTGCAGCTCCTTATATAGCCAGTGGGTTGGCTCAGGATGGCTCACATCTTATTGGCTGCTGTGGGTGATGTTTAGTTTGTCGCGCGTTCTTTTTGTTTTGACGCGCATTAGCGGCGTCGCGGCTCGTCGCGCGACGAAAATTTCGACGCGCGGCGAAACGAGTCGCGAGGCGAATTTTTGCCGCAATTTCGCGAAAATTCGCCGCGGCGAAACTGCAGAAATTCGCCGCGAATTTAACCATGGCGAATTTATTCGCCCATCCCTACTTATAACAAGAATGTAGTAAATCATTTATAAATATGATAAGATGCCATTCTTGCCTAACGAACCTGTAATGGATAACGGATCATCTAGAGATATAGCTGTACGACTACCTGGCTAAAATCCTTGTAAGCTCCACATATTAGCCGGAGAACAAGTTAACAAACACACTGAAAAAGTAAATAAAGGTAGACTAGTTGGGTATGGTATTCTTTCTGTTTATTTGACATTATGTAATTTTATTAAATAAAAAATGGATAACATAATATACTGATGATGACATGTTAACAGTGAAAGGGGCATTGTGTGTACCCATAGTATGCAATGTTCTTATGCAATTGATGTAAACTTGAATTTTATCCAATAAAAATCCAAGTTACAAAAAAAAAAAGGAAATAGAGCATTATAATAATCTAATAGATCTGTACTAACTACAGTCTATATTATATTTTATTATACCTACAAGTACTTGTTTTATGTTATTTGATTTTACTCATTTGTATTACTTCTAAACATTAATCTAATTGTGTCCTACAGTACTTAGTTTTCACAAAAAAATCCTATGTATAGGTACAACTTATGACCATGTCTGGTCCATTTGTTTCTTAGAACATAGATTTTTTTGCTGCATGTTATGTTTGTTGGGAGGATTTTATCTGAACAATCTCATTTTATTAGTTTGTACTTATGTTTAGGTTGATAATTCAGTTGTCTATCTGAAGCACTTGAAGGTCAACGCTATTTACTCAATGAGTAGTGTTGGTAAATGAGGTGGGGCATAGTTTTGTCATTCATTCACCTTCTAAATTTATTTAAGTTCATTAAGGGGCAGATTTATCAAGGGTCGAAGTAAAAATTCAAATTCAAGTTTTTTATGGCCAAAACTATCAAATTTGACTAGGGAATTGTTAAAATTCGATTCAAGATTTTTTTAAATTCTAATTAGATTTTCAAAATTTATCATACACTGGCTTGTTAAAAACTTGAATTAGACTATTCACCACCTTAAACCTGCCAAATTGCTGTTTTAATCTATGGAGGATGCACTGGAATCAGTTTGGAGTTGTTTGCAGCCTTCTTGACATTTGATGTTTTTTTTCGGAAAAAAACTTGAATCAAAATTGATTCGAGTTTGCTATTCACCCGAATATCAAAAATTAGATTTTTTTAAAAAATTGCAGTTGGTCGAATTCCGAGTTCATGGGATTTCATGGGAGTTTATAATAACTCCCATGAACTCGAAATTCGAGCCTTGATAAATCTGCTCCTAAGTATAAGTCCAAACGATGCTCTTCCCATCTGTCTGCGTTATTCAGAATCATAACGCAGTGAATATATCAGTTATTATGGGAAGAAAAAAAAAGAGAATACAGTAAGCCAAATAAATTAGGCTTGTATTAAATATGTATTCTGCCTATACCTGAATTTGCATAATTCTTTGTATTTTATTTTTAAAAACGAATGGGGTTTATTTTACATTTGCTACTCTATCCTTAAATTAGGATAGTTTGGTAGCATTTTGTTATTTAGTTGGTGGGACTGAAGTTTAGTGAAATTTTATCATTGGGGGCAGCCAGATTTCATTGGATCAAACATTATTTATACCCTGCACAGCAAATTTGTGAGCTATTAGTGAGTGAGACATTATCAATTAAGTTTGTAGTGTACATCAGTAATTAAGAGTAGGGATGCACCTAATTCACTATTTTGGATTTGGCCGAACCCCCAAATCCTTCTCGAAAGATTTGGCCAAAATACTGAATCCGAAACCCTAATTTACATATGCAAATTAGGGGTGGGTAATGGAAAAGCATTTTTTTACTTCCTTGTTTTGTGACAAAAATTTCTGACACAATTTCCCATTCGGATTCGGTTCGTCCCGGGCAGAAGGATTCGAATCCGAATCCTGCTGTAAAAGGCCGAATCCTGACCGAATCCCAAACCGAATCTGGATTCGTGCATCCCTAATTAAAAGTGCATGAGAGAAGAGTTAAGCTGACCAAACATGCCTAGATTTGGTAAGACAATTTGTCTAATTTAAACGATAATGCCTTACTATCTGCATGTATGGCAAGTTGTAAGGCTAGTCAGGCCATCAATCCTGCAATGTTTGTAGCTCATGATCTTTGTAGATCAATTCATTGTCTGTTGGCTAAAAGAAACAGAAGAGGAGATGCCTTTCCTAACCTCTAAAGGTAACCATACACATTGTTTGTTAATGGTCCATACAGCTTACAGGATTGTTACCATGCAGTTTGGCCATGTGTATGGTTACCTTTAAAGACTGAGAAAGGTTGCCAGGTTTTGTGGACTGAGAACATAAACTTGGATTTGGGGGTGGGCTTTAACTGTAGGTTTAAAGGTCTGGAGGCCCTTGAAATGTTAAGTAGTGGAAGAAGAGGCATCTGCATGAGTGTGCCAGTAGTGTTCATGAGTGGAATCCATTTAGACATGGGGGATTCACAGAGAAATGTGTTGCTGTAAGTGTCCTATAAGTGATGAGTGCAAGGATGAGTATTTTGGTCATTTCCTGTGCAAGGGATGGTAAATGTTCCTAGACTGTATCCAGGATTTTGTGAATATACATAATATGTAGAGAGTAAAAAGGAGGGCAAAACTAGTCTTTCCTTATGTGCAAAAGTGTACAATATGCGGATCTGAAATAAGTCTCATCAATGTTTTTGTTGATCTTTAAATCTTTTTATACCAATGGTTTTATTGTTCTATGTGTACATACAGTATCCCACTGTTCATTATGTAGGGAAAGGTTGTCTTAGGGGCAGATTTATCAAAATGTGAGCTTAATAAATAAAAACTCATCCACGTTCTATTCATTTCTGAGGACTTTCAGAACCATATTTATCAAATGGGAAGTTCAACCTTTCTCCCATTGATAAATACAATTCTAAAAATACGATAGGAATAGAATAAATAGAATGTGCGTGAGTTTTTACTTACTAAGCTCTAATGTCACATTTTAATAAATATGCCGTTAAGTTTGTGATAGTTGAATCAGATACCCAAAACATTGTCCCATTTCAAAAAGCCTTCGTTTCAGACCTGTCCCAACTCACTTCTAAAAGGCAAAATGTACATGAGGCTTCTTTAAGTATTGTCTGGGGAAATTAAGATCTTTTTTGACTTGTCATTTTGTTCTGATGAGAAGATCAGTATATAGAGTGTTCTAACCCCCCAGCTTGTGCACTCCATTGTGCACTAGGAACAGGGGTGAATGGATTGACTCTCCAGTGCTGGGAATAATCTAGAAAACAAAACATGAGAACAAAATCTGTTTCATACAATTAAGGCCTCAACTACACGAGCGTTTTTAATCGGCGCAACGCCCGGACGACAAAACGCATGAGACAAATCGTATGGAGCCGCACGTGTCAAAATTTAATTGGACTGAATGAAAAGTCGCAGGTAAGAACTACACGGTCCGACTGTCTGATGAAGATGCTGCTTACTGCGTCCACAGACGTGTCGCGATATAATGTAGTTCTTACATGCAACTTTTCATTCATACAAATTAGATTTTTGATGCCTACATCTCCATCTGATTTGTTGCATGCATTTTGTCGCTAGGTTTATATCACCAACTCGAATTTGTATGTGAGATTTATCTGGACGCTGGAAACAGTTCTAATTTGAAAATTTGCCACCTAAAACCTGCCAAGTTAATTTATAAGTCAGTGGCAGCGGTCCCTTGAACCATTTGAAGATTTTAGTTGTCTTCTTGATATTCAAATTTGTCTTTGGAGGAAAACTTGATTCAAATTAGATTTGTATTCAATAACAATTTTAGGGTCAGTCCTATTCAATCGAATATTAAGACATTCGAGTTTTTTCATAAATAACCTCCCATTCGAATTTATTAGGAAAAAAAAAATCACATAACTTCCAAATTTGACCTGTGATAAATTTGCCCCTAAGTGTAGGAGCTTTTATTTTCAATAAGTAGAAAATATCATGGTAAAAAGATAATAATGCTGCTTAGCAAAAAGTCTTCTAATCATACAATCATGCAGAGAAAGCAATAACTTATTTGTTATGTAAGTGAAGCTCCTATTAACAACAACAAAAATAATTACCTGGATTATTATCTGGGAGTTTTCCCTCAAATTATTATAAACATTATTATGAGGGAATTGAAGTTCCTGTTTATTTGAGAAATAGAAATACATATTACCTTTATATACTTTCATATGTACTTTACATCAAGCAAATATTTAAGAAAAATGAATATTTTTTTTGTAATTTTATACATATTAAAACATCCACATTACTGTTATGCTTTTTTATATAGTACTGACATATTTCTCAGAACAGAGATTACACATGGAAACCACACATTTGGTGCAGGCACACAGAGAAGCTCCAGAACTATATTTAAATGGCATTTATGGGGAGTGTGAGAAAATTCAGCAGCAGGAAAATATCCACAATTTAAAATCGTATGCCTCTGTCCAAACAAATGTTTAATTTTTTCAAAATTTAATATAGCTTTTGCAAACCAGAAAATTGTTTAGCAACCAATTCCGATAAAGGAAGAAAGATTGCAAATGATATAGTTTGCACCACTAAAATGTACAACACACAATTAATATTAAAATTGCAATAACAGTCTAATAAAGAATATTACATTGTCAAATGCAAACTTTTGTTCTGATTTGTACAAAACTTGGCAGGGTTCCTAACTCTACTGCTAATGTGGAAACAAGAATCTGCTCCAGGGATGTCTGGCACACTGGGAGGTAAGGTAAATGCTGGTGTGGTGCTTACAGTTTTTTCTGGTGTTGTTGCCTCCTACCAGGAGCACTAGCCCGAAGAAAATAATTACCCATTTATTTTATCGGGGTTGACTAACATTTTGGCACCCCACAGTGAAATTTGCTTTACATGTCCATTAAGCATAAAGCTTTTATACAGGTCATGGAACTCTGAGGTATTATTATGTGTACAATAACACAAAGAGATAACACTTTACAGATACAAGCAATAACATATCAGGGAAGTAGATAAACAAGGGGTCATTTACAACGCAGTGTGCAAAGTGTAAAAAGGGTCAGAAAAAACCCGTTGGGATTCAGAACACTTCACACATCCATTCATGCAACTCTCACAAGTAACACCTGTATCTAGGAGTTGCATGACACATTGGATAATCCTATCACAGTAACTACACAGAATCTACACCTCTGTGAATTTCTTTAGATGTCACCTCTTTGAAGAGTTACAATGTGCCATTGTGATTGGATTAGTGGAAGAGTTTATATGCCGAGAACTTCCCACACCAGTCAGTTGAACTGAAGAAGCTGCTCGGATGAGTAGTGAAACGTCTTCATTGATTACTCAGCAAGTCCAGTTGTTTTTTTTTTTGTTTTGTTTTTTTAATTACTTATATTAGATATATCATGACCTGGATGGGGAGGGATGTAGACAGCCCCCAAACCAACCCCCCTAATTTGTTCTACATTCAGATGCATATATTAGGGAGTGTCAGCTGCATTGGGGCTATTTATGTACCTCCTGTTTATGCACCTCCTGACACTGCTTTCTGCACCAAATGCAGTGGATTTTTGATCAGTGCAGAGACCAGCAATTCAGAGGGCACTAGTGCTCTGTCAATAAGCAATAAGGGGCTCACACTTGCACCTCTTCAGTAAGTAAATTACACCTACAGCATTGCAACTGCATAGTGCTCAGCAACAGAAGAGAAGGGTGTTTTAAGGAAAGGGATTATATTATAACACTATGTACATTATTCTGTACATGGCCTCATTCTGTTTAAATATTTTGTTCACTGTACGTCCTGAATGTGCCTCTCCTTATCCAGCTATGTCTGGTATTTCCCACTTCTGGAACTTCCTTCTTTGGAACACTTATAAAGGTAGAGAAAACATATGCATTATGATTGCCATAAAATAATAAAGTAATTGCCATAAAATATTATAAAGAATGTACCTGATAGCTGGATTCCTGAGACTTATTTCCTGCCAAATTCCCCTGTCAGATAAACAATCCAATTCAGTTAATCTTAAAAATCTGTGGTACAATCAGTTACACATAGGGGATTATTTATTAAACCTTTAATCTTTCTGGTGAGATTTTTGGGGGCAAAACTCAAATTTTTCATGGAATAAAGCAAACTTGAATTTTTCGAGATTTATTATACCGCAATGCTGCAAAAAGCAGAATCCGAAAGCTGTTGAGGTCCTGTCTAAGTCAGTGGTAGAAGTACCCATCCCAAATTGAAGGTATCGTGGTCAATGGAGGGTTTAGCCTGAAAATCTTTTGGAGTTTTTGGGAAGATTCAAAACTCTAGCTCTTCAGGAAAAAGGTCAGAAAAAATTGTGCAATTTGGGTTTTAGAATTTTTCCGAGTTTTTTACCGATCACATTAAGGGGCCAATTCACCAAGCTCGAGTGAAGGATTCGAAGTAAAAGTTTTTTGGGCTACTTCGACCATCGAATGGGCTACTTCGACCTTCGACCTTCGACTTCGACTTTGAATCGAAGGATTCAACTATAAATCGTTCGACTATTCAACCATTCGATATTCGAAGTACTGTCTCTTTAAGAAAAAACTTCGACCCCCTAGTTTGCCACCTTAAAGTGGGGAAGGTCCCCATAGGCTTGGCTAAGTTTTTTTTGGTCGTTGGATTCAAATCCTTCGAATCGTTCTATTCGAAGGATTTAATCGTTCGATCGCGCGATTATTCCTTTGATCGTTCGTTCGAAGTATTTTGCGCAAAATCCCAGTCGAATATCAAGGGTTAATTAACCCTCGATATTCGACCCTTGATGCATCGGCCCCTAAATCAAGTTAATGTAGTAATAAATAAGGCAAAATCAGGGATGGGAGTTTGGTCGAGCTTTTTTCTATTGGGACAATGAGATAAATTTGGATTTTAGTAAACAACCTCCATAATGAGACAAATTCCCACTAAAGCTATACACCTTTAGATCCACTCACCTTGTGCTGCCCGATATTGGGCTGATCCAAGTCCAAGTTTCTACAATAGACTCATTGTCCTAATATGTTTGGCTGATCAGTCCCATGTCCTGTTTTGCTACCAAGGCCCAATACTTTGACCCAAGTTTGCAAATAATAAACTTCAATCTTACTGCATGGAAAACTGCATTTTTGGTATATGTTTTGTAAGATCTGTTACATAAAAAATTATCTGTAGAAAATAAAAGTCTCATTCACAATGAGAACAGTTCCAATGTGAGAAGATATTTTATGATCTTGTTTTCCTGAGCAAGAAATATTTATAGTTTGGTCAAATGTTACAATCAAAGGGAAAAGAGAGAAGAAGGGAAGAATGGGAGGCCAATTTACTAATTTTCAAATTTAAAACTTATGAAGAAAAAAACTTGCATTAACTTGAACTTTTTTTCACGAATAAGTAGTTGTTTCTCAACCCCTATAATAAGTATATATATATAAAAAACTTGAATCAGAAAAACTCCAGTGCTTTCATTTGCAACCAATTAAAATCCTATTGTTCCATTCATTTTTACAAAGTCAGCTTTTAAATAAAACTCAACTTCTAAAAAAGATTGAATGTTGGAAATAACTTTACCATTGACTTATAGAACCTTCCTAGGTTTTAGCTGCAAAATGTTTTCATTTGAATATTCAAGTTCTTTTTTCATTAAAGAAACCTCAATAACAACTAGTTTGACGTTGGAAAACTTGAATTTGAAAATATTTGAATTTCCATTTTTTCCTTAGCGTAATTAAAGGATAGGTAAACCTTTAAAAAATGAATGTAAAAGTGCTAACTGTGCTTATCTAAGCACTTTTTCAATTTACATTAACTTTTTTATTTTGTTTTCATTTCAGAGCTACTTAAGTTTTATTAACTGCCAATATATTTTGTAACACCACCACCACCTGCCAGTCAGTTCATACAGTATACCTACAGGAAAGCAGAGAAGTGTTCTGATGTTGCTTGGCTCAGGAAAGATAAACCTCAGATGCCCATTCCCATCTCCTTCCTGAGACAAGCAACAATAGAACATTTCTCTGTTTTCCTCCTGAAGGTATAAGTCTTGTACATTTACAGGAACTGACTGGCGGGTGGATTCATTATTTTGGTAGTGAAATAGCTCTGAAACTAAAAATAATATAAATAATTAGTGCAAAATTGCTTTTTATATTTTTATATTCAGTTTTGTTTCAAGGTTTACATATCCTTCAGTGTTGACAGTGCTTTAAGAAAGCCAAAAGGAAAGTCATTAGACAGAATAAATTAGAAACATAGGTGGAGAAAATGAAGATTTAGGGATTAAAAGATCCTTTCAGAGATAGATTATGAGACACGTTTTGAACAGAATTCCTATTTATAATGTTCCATTTTAAAGTTCTAGTAGACATTTCATTAAACTCACCAATTAGTTATTACTTCCAACTAGTAATCACTTCTCAGCATTTTTGGTATATGTTTTGTAAGATCTGTTACATAAAAAATTATCTGTAGAAAATAAAAGTCTCATTCACAATGAGAACAGTTCCAATGTGAGAAGATATTTTATGATCTTGTTTTCCTGAGCAAGAAATATTTATAGTTTGGTCAAATGTTACAATCAAAGGGAAAAGAGAGAAGAAGGGAAGAATGGGAGGCCAATTTACTAATTTTCAAATTTAAAACTTATGAAGAAAAAAACTTGCATTAACTTGAACTTTTTTTCACGAATAAGTAGTTGTTTCTCAACCCCTATAATAAGTATATATATATAAAAAACTTGAATCAGAAAAACTCCAGTGCTTTCATTTGCAACCAATTAAAATCCTATTGTTCCATTCATTTTTACAAAGTCAGCTTTTAAATAAAACTCAACTTCTAAAAAAGATTGAATGTTGGAAATAACTTTACCATTGACTTATAGAACCTTCCTAGGTTTTAGCTGCAAAATGTTTTCATTTGAATATTCAAGTTCTTTTTTCATTAAAGAAACCTCAATAACAACTAGTTTGACGTTGGAAAACTTGAATTTGAAAATATTTGAATTTCCATTTTTTCCTTAGCGTAATTAAAGGATAGGTAAACCTTTAAAAAATGAATGTAAAAGTGCTAACTGTGCTTATCTAAGCACTTTTTCAATTTACATTAACTTTTTTATTTTGTTTTCATTTCAGAGCTACTTAAGTTTTATTAACTGCCAATATATTTTGTAACACCACCCACCACCTGCCAGTCAGTTCATACAGTATACCTACAGGAAAGCAGAGAAGTGTTCTGATGTTGCTTGGCTCAGGAAAGATAAACCTCAGATGCCCATTCCCATCTCCTTCCTGAGACAAGCAACAATAGAACATTTCTCTGTTTTCCTCCTGAAGGTATAAGTCTTGTACATTTACAGGAACTGACTGGCGGGTGGATTCATTATTTTGGTAGTGAAATAGCTCTGAAACTAAAAATAATATAAATAATTAGTGCAAAATTGCTTTTTATATTTTTATATTCAGTTTTGTTTCAAGGTTTACATATCCTTCAGTGTTGACAGTGCTTTAAGAAAGCCAAAAGGAAAGTCATTAGACAGAATAAATTAGAAACATAGGTGGAGAAAATGAAGATTTAGGGATTAAAAGATCCTTTCAGAGATAGATTATGAGACACGTTTTGAACAGAATTCCTATTTATAATGTTCCATTTTAAAGTTCTAGTAGACATTTCATTAAACTCACCAATTAGTTATTACTTCCAACTAGTAATCACTTCTCAGCATGATCTAAGAATAACCACTGATTTTATATAACCTGATTGGCTGTAAAATGAGCACAAACAGACATGCATGACCTTTCCCAGTTTTTCAGAGAGGCAACAGGGAGCAGTCTGTACCTTTGAATCTGTAATGACACGGTCATAAGTGTTTGGAGCTTGGGCGTCTGTATTTTCATATACTGGATTTGTGGAAGTTGGAGTCTCTGTAATGAAGAAAAAAGTGTAATTCAAAATCTATAAAGGAGAAACTTATAAGGTATTTTTTAAGTCCACAAATGCAGTTGATGTCATGCTAAGATAGATGCAGTCCTTTTGCAAATTGATGCCATTCATTAAAGGTACTGACACAGAAATAGCAATTGTGTCATCACAATAACATCAAATCCACAGTACTGAACACCAGAATCAATTCAATTCATTTAAAGCCTCCTTTTTAGACACCAAGGGCTCATTACATTCTGAACAACAAAATTTATGGTTCCATGTGGTCCTTTACTAATGTAGCAAAAATACACTGCAGTATGGGTAAAAATACATTGCAACTTGCACCAAAAATTGCCCTTTCCACGGTGCATTTGTGGTGGAAAATATCCTTACTGATTTTTATCATATGATTAGGGATGTAGCGAACGTCGGAAAAAAAGTTCGCGAACATATTCGCGAACTTGCGCAAAAATGCGAGCGGTTCGCGAACGGTTCGCGAACCCCATAGACTTCAATGGGAAGGCGAACTTTAACATCTAGAAAAGACATTTCTGGCCAGAAAAATGATTTTAAAGTTGTTTAAAGGGTGCAACGACCTGGACAGTGGCATGCTAGAGGGGGATCAAGGGCAAAAATGTATCTGAAAAATCTGCCTGTGTGTGCTTGGAAGAGATAGTGTAGGGGGAGAGCTGTTAGTGATTTCAGGGACAGATGATAGTAAGTTTGCTGGCTAGTAATCTGCTTGATACTGCTCTGTATTGGAGGGACAGAAGTCTGCAGGGATTTGAGGGACATTTTAGCTTAGGTAGCTTTGCTGGCTAGTAATCTACTGTTCTCTTTAAACAACTGCCATACGTTGACCTTGTAGGCATTGTTTGCCCAGTTTTTTTGGACGCAGCCACTGAAGCACAGTTGCCAGAAAAAATATGCCATATAAATGCTGAAAATAGTAATTTTTCGCCATACGTTGACCTTGTAGACATTGTTTGCCCAGTTTTTTTGGACGCAGCCACTGAAGCACAGTTGCCAGAAAAAATATGCCATATAAATGCTGAAAATAGTCATTTTTTGCCATATACGTTGAGTCAACGTATGGCAAAAAATGACTATTTTCAGCATTTATATGGCATATTTTTTCTGGCCTCTGTGCTTCAGTGGCTGCGGCCAAAAAAACTGGGCAAACAATGCCTACAAGGTCAACGTCGTTGACCTTGTAGGCATTGTTTGCCCAGTTTTTTTGGCCGCAGCCACTGAAGCACAGAGGCCAAAAAAAATATGCCATATAAATGCTGAAAATAGTCATTTTTTTGGTCGCAGCCACTGAAGCACAGTTGACAGAAAAATTATGCCATATAAATGCAGAAAATATAAATTTTTTTGGTTGCAGCCACTGAAGCACAGAGGCCAGAAAAATTATGCCATATAAATGCAGAAAATATGCATTTTTTTGGTTGCAGCCACTGAAGCACAGAGGCCAGAAAAATTATACCATATAAATGCAGAAAATATGCATTTTTTTGGACGCAGCCACTGAAGCACAGTTGCCAGAAAAAATATGCCATATAAATGCTGAAAATAGTCATTTTTTGCCATACGTTGACCTTGTAGACATTGTTTGCCCAGTTTTTTTGGTTGCAGCCACTGAAGCACAGAGGCCAGAAAAAATTAAACCAGTAGGGTTTGCACCCTAGTTTGTAACGGTGGCGGAGGGAGGAGGAGGACGCTAAAGGACAGCTGTGTGTGGAGTCATGAGGCTTGAAGAGAAGGACAGCTGCATAGAAGTCAGAACAAGTCTTCCGGCGTGCAGTAACCCTCCGAGATCCACCCCTCATTCATTTTAATAAAGGTCAGGTAATCGACACTTTTGTGACCTAGGCGAGTTCTCTTCTCAGTTACAATCCCTCCTGCTGCACTGAAGGTCCTTTCTGAGAGCACACTTGAGGCTGGGCAAGACAAGAGGTTCATGGCAAATTGTGACAGCTCTGGCCACAGATCAAGCCTGCGCACCCAGTAGTCCAGGGGTTCATCGCTCCTCAGAGTGTCGATATCTGCAGTTAATGCCAGGTAGTCCGCTACCTGCCGGTCGAGGCGTTCTTTGAGGGTGGATCCAGAAGGGTTGTGGCGCTGCCTTGGACAGAAAAACATTTGCATGTCTGACGTTACAGACTGGCCAAAGGGCTTTGTCCTTGCAGGTGTGCTCGTGGCAGGATTACTGGCACCTCTGCCCCTGGAATGTTGATGAGTTCCTGAAGTGACATCACCCTTAAAAGCATTGTACAACATGTTTTGCAGGCTGGTTTGTAAATGCCGCATCTTTTCGGACTTGTGGTATGTTGGTAACATTTCTGACACTTTATGCTTGTACCGAGGGTCTAGTAGCATTGCGACCCAGTACAGGTCCTTCTCCTTAAGCCTCTTGATACGGGGGTCCTTCAACAGGCATGACAGCATGAAAGACCCCATTCTCACAAGGTTGGATGCAGAGCTATCCATCTCCGCTTCCTCATTATCAAGGACTGCATCATCCACGGTCTCCTCCCCCCAGCCACGTACAAGACCAGGGGTCCCCAAAAGGTCACCACTAGCCCCCTGGGAAGCCTGCTCCTGTTGGTCCTCCTCCTCCTCCTCCACAAAGCCACCTTCCTCCTCTGACTCCACTTCTGGCACCTCTCCCTGCGTTGCAGCAGGTGCCTGGGTTCGTTCTGGTGATTCCGACCAGAAATCGTGCGCTTCCAGCTCCTCGTCACGCTGGTCTACAGCCTCATCTGTCACTCGTCGCACGGCACGCTCCAGGAAGAAAGCGAAGGGTATTAGGTCGCTGATGGTGCCTTCGGTGCGACTGACCATATTTGTCACCTCTTCAAAAGGTCGCATGAGCCTGCAGGCATCGCGCATAAGCACCCAGTAACGGGGGAAAAAAATCCCCAGCTGTGCAGATCCAGTCCTACCACCCAGTTCAAAAAGGTACTCGTTGACGGCCCTTTGTTGTTGCAGCAGACGTTCCAACATAAGGAGCGTTGAATTCCAGCGAGTCTGGCTGTCAGAAATCAAACGCCTGACTGGCATGTTGTAGCGCTGCTGAATGTCAGCAAGGCGTGCCATGGCTGTGTAGGAACGTCTGAAATGGGCCGACACCTTTCTGGACTGGGTGAGAACGTCCTGGAATCCTGGGTACTTGGAGACAAAACGTTGGACTATTAAATTTAACACATGTGCCATGCAGGGCACATGTGTTAAATTGCCTAGTCTCAACGCTGCCAACAGATTGCTTCCATTGTCACACACCACTTTTCCGATCTGCAGTTGGTGTGGGGTCAGCCACCGATCGGCCTGTGACTGCAGAGATGACAGGAGTACAGATCCGGTATGGTTTTTGCTTTCCAGGCACGTCATCCCCAAGACAGCGTGACAACGGCGTACCTGGCACGTCGAATAGCCTAGGGGGAGCTGGGGGTGCACAGGTGTGGAGGAGGAGAAGGAGGACCCAGCAGCAGAGTAAGAAGAAGAAGAAGACGAGGTAGAGAGCGATGGAGGAGTAGAGGTGGTGGCAGAACCGCGTGCAATCCGTGGCGGTGACACCAACTCCACTGTTGTTGTTGAGCTACCCATTCCCTGCTTCCAGCCATTACCAAGTTCACCCAGTGGGCAGTGTAGGTGACATACCTGCCCTGACCATGCTTGGAGGACCATGCGTCAGTAGTCATATGGACCTTTGGCCCAACACTAAGTGACAGAGATGCGGTAACTTGGCTCTGCACATGTTGGTACAGGTGTGGTATTCCCTTTTTAGAAAAAAAATTGCGGCTGGGTACCTTCCACTGCGGTGTCCCAATTGCTACAAATTTGCGGAAGGCCTCAGAGTCCACCAGCTGGTATGGTAAAAGCTGGCGGGCTAAGAGTGCAGACAAGCCAGCTGTCAGACGCCGGGCAAGGGGTGACAGTCAGACATTGGCTTCTTACGCTCAAACATGGCCTTCACAGAAACTTGGCTGGTGGCAGATGACTGGGAATGGGAACAGGTGGTCAAGGTGGAAGGCGGAGTGGAGGGTGGTTCAGACGGGTCAAGGAGAGCAGAGGTAGAGCAGTAAGATGCTGGACCAGAAGGAGTGTGGCTTTTAGTTTGCCTGTTGCCTTTGAGGTGTTGCTCCCAAAGTGCTTTGTGCTTGCCGCTCATGTGCCTTCGCATAGAAGTTGTACCTATGTGGCTGTTGGGCTTACCAAGGCTCAGTTTCTGACTGCACTCATTGCAAATTACAATGCTTTTGTCAGAGGCACACACATTAAAAAAATCCCACACTGCTAACTTTTTGGAAGTGTGCGATCTGGCGGTAACAGTAGAAGTTGGCGGCATTGGCGGCAATGGCGGGTGCATTGGCCGGCTGAACACAGGTGCCGATACATGTTGTTGCCCTACTGATCCCTGCGGGCTGTCCTCCCTGCTTCTTCTAAGTCTTATTCTCCTACTGCCTCTCTGACTCTCCGTCTCTCCATCTGAACTACCCTCCTCTTGCTCTCTTCTACTAGGCACCCACAAAACATCAATCTCCTCATCATCATTCTCCTCAGATGCATCAATTTCTTCTGACACATCACAGAAGGAAGCAGCAGCGGGGACCTCCTCCTCATCACTCATTATGTCCATCTCTATCGTGTTCTCTGCCAGAATTAAATCTGGTGTAAGGTCCTCATCTCCTTCATCTTCTTCTGGCAATAATAGTTGCGCATTACTCAGTTCAAGAAACTCATGGGAAAATAACTCCTCTGACTCCAGTGAAGAAGGGGCACCGGTGGTGGAGGAAGTGTTACGTGGGGTGGCCATAGCAGTGGAGGATGAGGAGGATGTTGTGGTAAAGTTAGAAACGATAGAGGATGGGGTGTGCTGTGTAAGCCAGTCAACTACCTCTTCAGCATTTTGGGAGTTCAGGGTCATTGGCTTTTTAAAACTGGGCAATTTGCTAGGGCCACAGGATTGCATAGCAGCACGGCCCCTAGCACGGCCTCTGCGTGGCGGCCTGCCTTTGCCTGGCATTATTTTTAAAAAAACAACAACAACAACAAAAACTCAGTTGGTTTTTCTGGAAACGATAATACACACAGCTAGATGGCAGTTTGAAGAAAACAGTGTGCAAATAATGCCTACAAGGTCAACGTATACACTACTACAGTGGTGGATACGGATTACGTAAAATATATGAATGCTGCTTGAAAAAAAGTAACTCAAGTGGTTTTTCTAGAGACGATAATATTATCAATATTTAGACAAAATGTGAACAAGCTCACACAGCTAGATGGCGGGTTGAAGAAAACAGTGTGCAAATAATGCCTACAAGGTCAACGTATACACTACTACAGCGGTGGATACGGATTACGTAAAATATATGAATGCTGCTTGAAAAAAAGTAACTCAAGTGGTTTTTCTAGAGACGATAATATTATCAATATTTAGACAAAATGTGAACAAGCTCACACAGCTAGATGGCGGGTTGAAGAAAACAGTGTGCAAATAATGCCTACAAGGTCAACGTATACACTACTACAGCGGTGGATACGGATTACGTAAAATATATGAATGCTGCTTGAAAAAAAGTAACTCAAGTAGTTTTTCTAGAGACGATAATATTATCAATATTTAGACAAAATGTGAACAAGCTCACACAGCTAGATGGCGGGTTGAAGAAAACAGTGTGCAAATAATGCCTACAAGGTCAACGTATACACTACTACAGCGGTGGATACGGATTACGTAAAATATATTATGGCTGCTTGAAAAAAGTCACTCCGGTGTTTTTTCTGGAGACGGTAATATTATGGATATTTAGACAGAATGTGAACAAGGTCACACAGCTAGATGGCAGTTGGTTGAATAACACACTGGGCAAAAAATGCCTACAGGGCAAATAATGCCTAAAAGGTCAACTTATACACTACTACAGCGATGGATACGGATTACGTAAAATATATTATGGCTGCTTGAAAAAGTCACTCCGGTGTTTTTTCTGGAGACGGTAATATTATGGATATTTAGACAGAATGTGAACAAGGTCACACAGCTAGATGGCGGGTTGAAGAAAACAGTGTGCAAATAATGCCTACAGGGCAAATAATGCCTAAAAGGTCAACTTATACACTACTACAGCGGTAGTAAAATAAAAAAAAGTAAAATAAAAAAAAAATGAATATTAAAAAAAAAAATTAAAGTTGGTGCTGCTGAACTACTAGGAGCAGCAGATTAGCACACCAGTCCCACTCCCCAACACTGCTAGACTAATAGCACTGGGCTCTTATAGTAGTAGTAGTAGTAGTAGTAGTAAAACAACAAAAAAATAAATAAAAGCAGTCCTTACAAGGACTAATGTTATTGCAGCAGTCAGCAGATGAGATCAGAAGCAGGACAGCTGCCCACTGCAGCTACATACAGAGCACTGCAGTAGAAGGTAGATTACTAGCCAGCAAAGCTACCTAAGCTTAAATGTCCCTCAAACCCCTGCAGACTTCTGTCCCTCCAATAACAGAGCAGTATCAAAACGATTACTAGCCAGCAAACTTTCAAACTGTCCCTGAAATCACTAACAGGCAGCAGCTCTCTCCCTACACTATCTCTTCAGCACACACAGGCAGAGTGAAAAAACGCTGCAGGGCTTCGGTTTTTATAGGGAAGGGGAGTGGTCCAGGGAGAGCTTCCTGATTGGCTGCCATGTACCTGCTGGTCTGGGGTGAGAGGGCAAAAAAAAGCGCCAACAATGGCGAACCCAAAATGGCGAACGTCGCGCGACGTTCGCGAACTTCCGGCGAGCGCGAACACCCGATGTTCGCGCGAACAAGTTCGCCGGCGAACAGTTCGCGACATCTCTACATATGATGTGATTTTAAATGCAAATGTGCATACTCTTTAATCACCTCTTGAAGATGCTACCATTGCATTATTTAAAATACCCTGCTCCCATTTTGTTGTCTTTATTAATAAGACAAATTTCATTTAGACCTTAACTGCACTCAATAATATCAGACAAATACTATAAGGGTTATTTATTAAAATCCAAATGTTGAAAACTAGAAAAATTTAGATTTATTAAACCCTGATGCTGCAAAAAGCCTGAATGTGAAAATTCACCGTCTCAGATCTGTCAAGGTCCTGTATATGTCAATGGGAGAGGCACCTATCTCAATTTGAAGTTTTCATGGTCTGTGCTGGGTTTAGCCTGAAAATTCAACTTTTTTGGGGGTTTTCAGGCAAAAACTTGCAAAATTAAAGCAATCTGGGAAAAAGTGATTTGGTTGTTCATATGATTTTATTGAGTTTTTCTGCAATCCAATTAAATTCATTTTTTTATTATTAAATAAGCTAAAACCAGGCATGGGCGTTTGGTTGTGTTTTTTTCAACAAAATATGAGATAAATTCGGATTTTAGTAAATAACCCCCTTAGTGTATAAACTTTCATAATTATATATTTTTTTATGCATTTTAGTTTTATGGTTATCATTAAAGGGCAAGTTCACCATCTAATTATATTTTTCTAATTATATTTTTCTACAACAGTTATATTCTGTGCCAATTTGCAATTAGTTTTAATTTTTTAATTTTAATTTTTTCTTTAAACTATTTAGCTTTTTGTTCAGCAGTTCTCCAGTTTGGAATTTTAGAAGCTATCTAGTGGCTAGGATCCAATTTACCTTACCTACCTGGTAGTAATTTGAATGAGTGACTTAAAGAGCATTAGTAGAGGGTTTAAATAGTAAGACAGATAATAAAAAGCAACAATAACAATAATATTTTAGCCTCACAGAGCAATCGGTTTTTTTTCACTTCCAGGGTCAGTGACCACCATTTGAAAGTGGGACATGTAGAAAAAAAGGCAAAGAATTCTAAGACCAATTGAAAAGTTGCTAAGAATAGAGCATTCTATAAAATACTAAAAATAAACATAAGGGTGAATCGCCCCTTCTAGCACTCACTGTTGTTGTTCTTCTTGCGGAGAATGAAGATTACAGTGAGAGGTATCAGTGCTACAACAAACAGGACAGCGATCACAATGCCGGCTATTGCACCAGGAGAAAGTTGGTTGGAACCTAAAATGTTGAGAACAGAAAACAGAAGAACATGGAATCAGGTTTTTAAAATCAGCAGGCACCATGCAGGCACAAAGAATGAGTAAACATGAAAATCAGAAGTAATATTTCTGTTATGGAGAATTTACATTGGCATATTTTTTAAATATTTAGTAAGGACTTCTTTTCCCGAAGGGAGTTAATCTTATTAAGGGTAAGTGTATAACAAGGTTAAAATGTAAACATCATAGGTCCTATTTATTATGCTGTGTAAAACAAAATTTGCAGAAAAAAGGGTGTAAAAAGCTGTGTAAAATAATTTATCATGCGTACGCTAGATTTATATATTTATATTATATATATATTTTTGCATTGTTTTTTACATGCCATTAGAGAGAGTTTCATAGTTAGGCTATAGTTGTGTGGAGCACATGTCAGAATTTAGTGAAAGGGATGTACACTTGGGGGCACATTTATCAAAGGTCGAGTTGAATTTTCGAATGAAAAAAAAAATCAAATTTTGAGCTATTTTTGTGTGGACTAGGGAATAGTCCAAATTCGATTTGAAATTTTAAAAAATTTAAAAATGAGAATATCGAAATTTATGATGTACTGTCTCTTTAAAAATTCGACCATTCGTCTTCTAAAACCTGCCGAATTACTGTTTTAGCCTATGGGGGACCTCCTAGAACCTTTTTGGAGTCAATTAATGGACTTTGAAAAATCAAAGTTTTTTTGGGGAAAAACTTTGAATCGAATTCGATCGAATGCACTATTGCTTCGATTCGTACAATTCGAATTTGGCCAAATACGGACCCATTCGATTGAAAACTGACCTATTCGGCCAAAAAAAAAACTTTGACTTAATTTCAGTTGGTCTTTTTAAATTCAAATTTCAAAGTTTTTCAAATTTGAAATCGACCCTTGATAAATATGCCCCTTGATGACAAAACTATAGGCCATACTAATAATAATTGGAACTGAATATTTAAGCCACACTTATTATTGCCAACACAGGTGCCATTACATCAAACTTCATAATGTTGTGCTTCCCTCTTTTGGGAAAGGCCTTTCAGCAGCATAATAACCCTTAGTGCACAAAGTAAGGGCCTCACCAAAATGCCTTTCAAACTAGACTTAAAGGAACAGTTCAGTGTGAAAATAAAAACTGTGTAAATTGATAGGCTGTGCATAATAAAAAATGTTTCTAATATAGTTAGTCAGTCAAAAATGTAATGTATAAAGGCTGGAGTGAACAGATGTCTAATAAAACAGTCAGAATCCAATTCCTGCTTTTCAGCTCTATAACTCTGAGCTAGTCAGCAACTTGAAGGGGGGCCACATGGTACATTTCTGTTCAGTGAGTTTGTAATTGATCCTCAGCATTCAGCTCAGATTCAAAAGCAACAGATATGACCCATGTGGCCCCCCTAAAGTCTCTGATTGGTTACTGCCTGGTAACCAGGGTAATCAGTCAGTGTAAACCAAGAGAGCTGAAAAGCAAGAAGTGTTGTTCTGACTGACATGTTATACATCAAATCCCTCCAGCCTATGCATTACATTTTTGGCTAACTAACTATATTAGAAACATTTTGTATTTTGCACAGCCTATTTACCCAGTTTTTATTTTTACACTGAACAATTCCTTTAAAGGGATACTGTCATGGGAAAACATGTTTTTTCCCAAAACGCATCAGTTAATAGTGCTGCTTCAGCAAATTCCTGCACTGCAATCCATTTTTCAAAAGAGCAAACAGATTTTGTTATATTCAATTTTGAAATCTGACATGGGGCTAGACATATTGGCAGTTTCCCAGCTGCCCCAGTCATGCGACTTGTGCCTGCACTTTGGGATGGAACTACTTTCTGGCAGGCTGTGCCTTCATGGTGCAGGTGCCCAGTAACAGTTATCCCTGCTCTGTATCATTTGCCAAGGAATTTATTAAATAATCCAAATATGAAAAGCAGTAACGAAAAAAGCGCTTAACAAACCTCTAAAAAATCAAAAAAATACTTTAGTCCGAATTGATTAAAAAAAGTCCAATAGGATCAGCATAACTCCATTTGACTTCTATACGACCTTGACAACTTTAACCTTGTGAATTATTGTTTTTGTGGGTTATTCTCAAATGTATCAAATTTTTTTTATTAAAACAAACTCGACCTAACAGCCCATTCATGAATTTAACTCATTTATCAAATAATTAGCTTGAAAAAGTTGGGTCAGAAAAAGTCTAGACAAAATAAAGAAAAAATTCCAATCGTGCGGGTTTTTTTTGGAATTTTCTGCCTATTTTCAATTTGTCACCTGAAAACCCTGAAACCCCATTTTTTAAAGTATTGTATGAAACCCAGCACAGATCACAATATCTTCAAATTGTAAAAGGGACATCTGCCATTGACTTCTACATTTTCGGATTCAGATTGTTAGCAGCTTTTGGTTATAATAAAGCTCTAAAAATTCAAGTTTCTTTTCCTCTAAAAATTCAAGTGTCACCCTAAAAAACTCAACTTTAAAAAATGGAGTCTTCATAAACAGACCCCTTAGAGTTTTTTTGTGGTTTTTATACCTAGAGGCCCATTTATCAAAGGTCGAATTTTAAATTAATTTTAGTTTTTAAAAACTCGCATTAACTCCCATGAACTCAAAATTTGACCAATCGAAATTGATTTAAAAATCAAATTTGTGGGGGGGTGTGGCCGAATGCCGGACTAACTGGTCGAATAGTGGTGAGCTCCATGGGCACATGGACCTATACCAAACCTATACCTGTTATTCCTTAGCAACTTCACATTTATTTATCACCTGAACATACCTAGCAGCCATGGGTGGTAATAAGGGACCAAAAACAGCAGATACGTCGCAGAAAAAGGAAAAGTAATGTAGACGACCTGCCCAAGATGGCGCAGAGGACTCCTTACCTCCTGATCCCCCGGAGGGCTTGGCACCCGACACAACCTCAGCACCGGTTTTGGCTGCGATTGTAACCTGCCTAGCTACTCTAACAGCCTGGATAGAAGTGGTGAAAATAGGCCTGTTTCTGATTTACAGATTTACAGCTTTTGAGAATAGAGTGAGTGCACTGGAAAACACGTGTGCACGAATCACAGCACAGATAGAAGACTTACAGCGCCAACTTAAACAGCAGGCTATAAGTCGCTGTATACATCTACAGCTCATTATACAGAGAATTTTAGCTAAAGTGAACCAGACCAGTCTGGATTCATGCGAGCTAAATCTACAAGCTTTAACCTCAGAAGGTTATTTCTTAATTTACAGCTACCTCACCAAAATACAGGATCCAGACTGGTGGTATCACATGACATGGCCAAAGCCTTCGATTCCATTGAATGTATTTGTGGGAAGTCTTGATTAGAATGGGCTTTGGCCCATCATTTTTTAAATCGGTCCAAGTAATGTACAGGGAATCCAAGGCCACCATTAAAGTCAATGGAATTGTATCCCCCTCATTTGGCCTAACACGGGGTACCCGTCATGGCTGCCCTCTCTCCCCTTTACTTTTTGCCCTGGATATTGAGCCCATGGCCATAAAAATTCAGCACTCCCCCCCAAATTCACGGCCTCATCTACAAAACAGTGAGACACTACTTTATTTAGCAGATCACTGTGCCTCATTCCAATCAGCCCTTGATATAATTAGCCAATTTGGGGGATTTTCGGGCTTTCAAATCAATTGGGAAAAATCCATTATTTTCCCCCAAGATGATAAAGTCCCGGCAATGGTAGATCCTCAGTGCACACTTAAAATAGCTAACACCTTTAAATACTTAGGGGTAAATGTTCATAAAGATCCTGCGCAATTCATTCCTTTGAACCTCCATCCACTCTTAGCTAAATTCAAAGAAACCTTAAACCACTGGATAAAGTTACCTCTCACACTCATAGGCAGAATAAATATATGTAAAATGTTTTTTCTACCTACATTTTTATATATTTAAAGTAATGCACCATGCCTTATGCTCAAGGGAACTCTTCTAGCTATTGATCGTATCCAGTCCACCTTCATGATGGGAAACAAAACTCCTACAGATCAACCCTTAATGCACCACCAGAGCAACTAGGGCTGGTATCACCTAATTATGAAATATACTATCTAGCATCCCAAAGTATGCATATTGCCAACTGGAAAGTCTTAGATGCTGAAAATCCAGCATCAACACTAGAGGCTCTATACTTTACCTCAGTAGAAAGTTTAAACAATGTCCTATATAGGAGCAGAAAGGATGTGAGCCAGCTGCCACCTGTGCTGGATGCCACTAAACGGGCATGGGATAGTATGATGCAGCTTACCAATAAAACATGAAACATAACTCCAGACATGCCATTATGGGGAAATAGCAACCTACCGCAGCCTTTACGGAAGCAGGAACCTGGGCTAAATTGGGGGTGAAACGCATTAGCCACCTCTACACAAATGGAGAATTACACACATGTCCACTCCTCCAAAAAGCCATCTCTCGACCCGACCTGTCGGAATTCAGATATATACAAATAAAACATCTTTGCTTAGTGCAATTCCATGTCGCACCACACATTTAGCATTCAGATCTAGAGAGCCTTATAGCCCAACCAGCCAAGAATAAGCTTCTTTCTAACACCTACAAATTACTAATTTCCAGGAGATATGATCCAAGGCCTAGGGTAAAGTATAAGTGGGAAGCTAGTGGGGTCCACGTAGATCTTGTGATTGGGAAGAAATTGCAGATAATCTATATCAGCCACTAGTAAGCACCAGGGATAAACTCATTCAGTTTAAAATGTTTCATCAGACCTACCTTACACCACAAAAATTGTATGTAATGGGTAAGCAAGACTCCCCAAGCTGCCTGAGATGTAAAGCCCAGACAGCTGATTTATGCACTTACAGGGGAATGTAATTAAAGTCACAAAGAGCAAAACAATTCGCACCAATAAGACTAAAAATCCACATCTCGCAATGTAATATTGTTCCTTAAACTGTTATTGCATTGCGAATTTTAATTGCGCACTCATAAGAAGTGCTTGAAGGTGTTGTAATCTTTTGGAGGAAACATAACGACTTTTTCAGTAAGAAGTTTTATTACATTGACTGCGCATTGGCGCAAACTATAAAATTCGCAAACGGTCTTTCACTGTCGGAAGTGGTCGCTAAACAGTTTCCGGGCTCGCAAAAGCTATATTAAATTCGCACAAAGGCATAACTTTTCGCATTGCGAATAGTTTTTCCGTTAGCGATTTTTATTACATTCCCCCGTAAATGTGGAATTGTCCTGAGGTGCAGCAGTTTTGGCAACAGATCATACACTTTATGGGCACAGAACTGGCTTTACCGGCCACGTCTTTGCTGGGCCTCCTGGACTCCGTAGTACTCAGAACAAATACCAGACATTTAATGAGGCTACTTCTGTTTTATGGGAAAAAAAAGCATTGCATTACATTGGATGGGCCCATCACCACCAACTTTACACAAATGGATTATACTTAGTTAACTCACAGCTGAAACTATACAAGCTCACCTATCTGGCAAGAGGATGCCCGAAAAAGTTTGACTGAATCTGGTCTCCTTGGCTAGACTCCCTTGCAAAAACTATGTTATCACTCCGGTTGTCTCCAATTTCTCAAATCAAATTTGACAGTTTTGGCCATACAAAAACTCTAAATTCTAAATTTGAATTTTCAATTCGACCCTTGATAAATCTGCTCCTTAATAAATCCCAAATGTTTTGATTTTTAAAGAAATATAGAAAAACCACACTTTTTTAGAGATACAAAAAAAAAGGAATTTGAAAATTAGTAAATAGACCCCCTAGAGTTGTATAACTCCATGTGACATGTATGAGGTGGTTAGGAAGTATCAAATATATTTTCTTAGCTGGCACTGATAATCTTCTATACTTAATGGTCAAAAGATATAACTACAAATGTAATTTATATTAATCAAGTATAGGCATTAATGCAGCAGTGAAAATATCTTAAAGTTATACCTGCAGTCACTCTGAGCTCAAAGGGGAAAGTTGATTTTCCTATAAAGTTTTCAGCAACACATTCATAAATTCCATTGTCACTGGCAGTCACTGAAGAGATCACCAGCTCTGATTTATAATCACTGGAAATGACTGAGATCTTTCCTCCATTGATTGAAAGAGGGCGGTCATGTTGGGACCAGGAGAATGTTGCAGGAAGTGCTTGAATTCTGGGAGAAACATTTCTGCTCCATTCTAATGCAACAGACATGGTGACATTGTCTCCTTTTGTCACTACAGAGACAAAGTTACTGGTTGTCCCTATTGGAGTTCCTAAATAAAATAAAATAAATATAACATATTACATTATGTCTCATGCAAATATACAGTAGAATATAGAGCATTGTTAAGTGTGCTGCCTCCATCCATACAATAATGGCAATAACTAATATCTGAGCTGGTGAAGCAGTTTTGATGATATTAGTGACTGTTGGGGTTCTTTAGGTTATGACCACATGGGGCTGATTTTGGCTTGTGGATAAATGCAGCCCAGAAATCAACCCCTATGATCAAATCAGCGTTCTCGTGTATCTGCACCAGAGCCACAGCATCAGTCTGGGTTCATGGACATGGAAAGTATTTTAGTTCCAAACCACTTGAGTATACATTTCAGCAACAAAATCCACTCTGTGTGTCTGCATCCAGCCTGATGCAGTGGCTCTGAGTAGTGATGAGTGAATTAATCCGCGAGCCATGGATTTCTTTGCAAATTTCTTTGCGAAACTGAGGTGAAAATTGGCAGCGAAACAACACCCATAAGAAAAAACGCCCATTGACTTTAATGTATCTGGAGAAAAAAAAGTCACCTTAAGAAAAAACACTCATTGACTTTAATGCATCTGGAGAAAAAAATCATCAAAAGAAAAAACGCCCATTGACTTTAATGCATCTGGAGAAAAAAAGTTGCCATAAGAAGAAATGGCCATTGCCTTTAATGCATTAGGAGAAAAAAAAAAGTCGCCATAAGAAAAACACCCATTGACTTTAATGCATCTGGAAAAAAAATCATCATAAGAAAAAACACCCATTGACTTTAATGCATCTGAAGAAAAATATTATCATAAGAAAAAACGCCATTTGACTTTAATGCATCTGGAGAAAAAAAATTGCCATAAGAAGAAATGCCCATTGACTTTAATGCATTAGGACAAAAAACGCCCATAGACGTCAATGCGTTTCACAAAATTTTGATGTTTTGCAAATTTTTTTGCAATTTCGCTCAACATATTCACTCATCTCAAGTTTCAGTACACACAAAAATGCTGATTTGAGCGTAGGGGCTGATTTTTAAGTTGCGTTTATCCGCAGGGTAAGCTTAACAAAAGTGGTGTAAAGGTGTCTAATGAAGATAATTGTCATGGTTGGAACCCTAAATTCAGAACCGATGCTAAGTACCCTGTTCTCGGCTCTTGCTTCCGCCTTTAACAGCCACCCTTCACCTCGGGAGGAGCCCTTGGCTAATCGGATGCCGCCAGGTCTTATTAAGAGAGGTGCAAATGAGGGGTTCTGAACAAGCACAGGGGCACAATGGTATTGCAAAGTCTATTGGGCAGATGGTCACGGTACAAGGCGTATACAGAATCATAGTCAGATCAGGCCGGGTCCGGGCAGGCAGAATACAAAACGGAGTCAGGCAGGCAAGGGTCAAAACCATGAGATCAATCAGAGGGAATATAGAAGAAGCGAAGTCGGATATCAGGCAGGGGTCAGGATACAGAAGTCAGAATCGTCAAAAAGCCAGGCAGGGTCACAACAGAGAATCAGAATCAGATACACAGATAGCAACAGCTCAGAAGCTCCAGGAACAAATCCTATAACTGCGCCTACAAATAAAGCAGAGGCGCGCTGTGCGTGGCCTAAGGAGCAGCAGATCTGGAGGCAGAGGCGCCTCCTGGCTGGCATCCCCACCGAGGGGGAGACAGGCGTCCCTGTCGGCCCCCTCCCGCAAGACCACCAGGGTGAGTTTTTACAATAATGATCACAACAGTAGCATAACTAGAGTGCCCGGGCCCCTCTGCCAAAAAAATCTTCAAAGGGGCCAAGCAAACTCTGATCCCCATCCTCCCGCTCACTTCCTGCCCCTCCCCCACGCACTCCCTGCCTGGACCCCTCCCAGACTCTGCCCACTCTCTGCCCTTTGCCGACACACTCTGCTTCCCCACTGCAGGTAAGAGCCGCTGGGGAAGTGGGGGAGTTCTTATTACCTATACAGGAAGCAGACCCCATTGCACCATTTCTCCCTGGGCCCCCTGCGACTGCTTCCTCTATAGTTACGCCACTGTATCACAACAAGCTTTCAGAACATTACAGTACAGTTCAGCGGTGAATTTATAAATTGTATTGTCACTGGAAGCTGTGAAGAAGGAAATGAAATATTCTAAAAGCCTGTTGTGATTATTGTCTTAGTCATCAATTTTACCCTGTAACTTTTTCAACTGGCTTCATAAATTCTTCATATGTAATGAAGTTTGGAAAATGATGCAGCTGAATAAAAAATCTCATTTTACTTATAAGTAAAATCAGAAAAAATTAGGAAATCTGGCAAATTTACAAATATTTTCTCAACTTTGGTCCTTTAGCAATAGGCAAACAGTGTGGAACTGTTGTAGCTTAGGTGCACAAGCCGGCTACTTAATTCTCACTTTTACTTGCATGCAGCAGTGAATATGTATAAATATAATATATACTGTATATATAACCTATCATCTATCTATGATTATAGCTATTATTCCACCTTCCACTCATCTAATCACCTTTCTTTTGTAGTCTCTCCTTTCCTCGTCTCTCTCTTTTTGAAAAATCTTCCTTTTTGAGCTTTATATTCTCTTCTGATTCTCTTAGGCTTTCCCTTACTTTTCCATTTTCTCCTCTGCACCCCATATTTTGTCATTCCCTTCTGGCTTCCACTCTTCATTATTGTTTTCTGCTATTTCTTGTATTTTTTTCTTTTTCTTGTTCTCTCATCTACTTTTCTGCTTATCATGTCTCTCTCCTTGCTTTTACAGTCTTTTGCATCACTTCTGCAAAAGATTGATACCCCCAACTTCCCTTCTGTCTGAAGAACAGCTAAAGAAAACCTCTATACACATGAACACAGGGGGGTGCCCTTCACCTTTATGCACTTCACATTAATATACTTGCACTTACTTGAAGGAAGGTTTCAAGCACACTGCACATTCTACTCTCTGTGGACCTGGCTTGGCTGAGCCATGATCGGATGGGGGGTGGGTGAAAAGTTTTCCTACATTAAAGGAATTGTTCAGTATAAAAATAAAAACTGGGTAAAAAGATAGGCTGTGCAAAATAAAAAATGTTTCGAATATAGTTACAAATGTAATGTATAAAAGCTGGAGTGACTGGATGTGTAACATAATAGCCAGAACACTACTTCCTGCTTTTCAGCTCTCCTGATTTCCACTGATTGGTTACCAGGCAGTAACCAATCAGTGACTTGGGGGGGCACATGGGCCATAACTGTTGATTTTGAATCTGAGCTGAATGCTGAGGATCAATTGCAAACTCACTGAACAGTTTTGTCCCATGTGGCCCCCCTTCAAGTCTCTGACTAACTCAGAGTTAGAGAGCTGTTTTTTTTTTTATTTTGCACAGTCTATCTATTTACCCAGTTTTTTATTTTTACACTGAACTGTTCCTTTAACTGATTGCTGAAGGACTTGATCATAGAAGATACAGGGCAGAATAAAGGAAACAGGACAGCAGGGTGCTTAGAGCTTGCTACCAAAAGCCAGTCAAGTGCTTGTCTAGCAGTGGGGCCCACCGAGATATTACACAATATTCTGGCAGGTGATATACTGTATCTTACTTAATATCATTGTGCTGGCTGTAATCTGTCCCTCTTGTGCACCCAAACAAGTGAGCTCAGCCCCAGAGGAAATGGAATTTTGGGGTACATTCATAGTTACAGTATCCTGAGCTGTTTCCACTTTATTCTGAAATAACATGGTAACATTTGCAGCAGGGTATCCTCCTGGCCAAGAACAGCTCAGTGTCACTGACTGATCTGATTTGACTGCATTACACTGGACATTTCCATATGGAGAACCTGTAATAAAGGGATATAGGATTAAAGTTTTGAGTTTGAAATTTAGCAGGGCACATTTATGAATGGAGTACAGAGTTCATGCCTCACACAATGCCTTACACAGTACACCAGGGTACAAAGTCTCTTTGGCACTCACAACACAGGCAAAATACTAAAGTAGTTGTGCTCAGCTGGCAGGTTTGTGATGTTCACTCAGGAAGTAAAGGGGCCCTATAGTTATTGCCTTCTACTTAGCAAACTTTGTTTATAGAACTTTCTGCTATGTGGAGTTCTGTGTAGTAAATAAATAATTTAAAGCAAATACATTAGTAGCTTTCCCTGGGTAATGGTGCATCAGTGCATTGGCTTTACATTTTGTGCAAATTAGCCCAGTGGGGTGAGCATGCAGTATGGACATTTGCATTAGAGTGTCATACAGTGATACCAAATGTTCCTTCACATCCACAATTTGACAGGCATATTAAATATAGACAGAGGTGTAACATACAGTATACAGCCTAACAGCAGCCATAAAATAATATGCTGATACAACTGAACTAATGTAGCTATTGTTGCCATGACCAGTTTACTTTCATTTTTATACTTGATGGATATATCACACAACACAGGAGCATTACTTTCACAATGTAGCCCAACTACTCCCCTGTATCCAACCAGAATCCTAGAACAAGGAAAAAATCTGCCTGGTCAGCTATAAACATAATACTTACAGCCAAAGCTGAGAGTCAGGGGAATACTGGTCTCACTATTCAGACTCGTAGAACCAGTGCAGGTAAAGAACCCAGTGTCTGTTGTCATTACAGGGCTGATAATGAGGCTGGAGTTGGAATTCATTAAGTGATATCTGGAGTCTGG
Organism: Xenopus laevis; assembly: GCF_017654675.1. NCBI lineage: Eukaryota > Metazoa > Chordata > Amphibia > Anura > Pipidae > Xenopus > Xenopus laevis. The sequence continues at coordinate 113,759,702 of NC_054383.1, forward strand.
AGGTAATGGTGCTCCATCCAGGTACCAGGAGAAGGTGACGTTAGTGCCAAGAGCTGAACATGTTAGATTCACTGAATCCTTCCCAGGACACAGCAGCCCTGAAGATGCATTACTGCTCAGTGCCACATTAGATACATGTGCTGCCAACCAGAGAACAACATCATCAACATCATAATTTATTTATATTGCACCACCAAAGTTTGCAGCACTTTAAATTAATTTATAGCTATTGGGGTCTTACAATGAGGGTTACAGAATAAAAAAAGAATACCTTACTCACAAAAGCTTACAATCTAAAGGGTAAAGGAACATTTGAAACATAAGGAAGGATAAAATAATTGGTGTTTTATAAGTTTATCCCTGATCAATCAAGATGCATTGAATTTGCTTCTCTAAACAGGTGGGTCATTAGGGAGTGTTTCAAGTTTTGGAAGGAAGGGGAGAGTCTGATAGCTTTTGAGTGGCAGAAACTATGGGATGAAGTTATGAGAGGTGAAGGTCAGAAACAGAGCGTAGGTTACGTGAAGGAGTGTATTTTGAGATAGTTAGGAATGGTTAGTAAAGATAATTGTTACATGTTACAGTTTTATAGCAATAATTTACTATTAGTTAGATACAGACTATTAGTCATTACAGACAGACACATTGAGTAAACTAAATAACATTAATATGTACCTGGAGAAACTTCCCTGTCCCTCTCTCCTGTTAATCCCTCTTATATGTATGTAGTGGGGGTACCCCATTATTACTATTACCTCTGCTGGTATACCTTGGGCCTGTCCAAGGGGATTCATCTCCTGGCAACTCCTTGTAGGGCACTTAGTACATAAAACTATTCTCACTTAGATGGGCCCTCGCTTAACTGTTGGAGAAAGGGTAAACCATAATGTATCTCTACCAATATACAGATTCTTTAAATAAACTTGGGTGCCAGTCATTCTTTAAAACCAGATGAACTCTTTATTGAGATGGCACACTTTGAAAAATAGTGGGTGCTGATTTCAGTGGTACGAGATCAAGTCAGTAAATGTTTCCAACAATAGTCATCCAACCTATAGAGTAATATGCAGCAATTCAGGTTTGCTTTCAGATGTATTGTCTTTTGAAATATGCAGTTCACAATAGTTTACATTTTTTGCACAAAGGAAGTATTGTTTGTATTGTGCACGAAAGAGATAGTGACACAATATAAATGTATTACTAAACTTTCCTAATGCAGGTAACCCCCTGCCTCTATCAGTTCCCTGCATTCTCAAGTGTCAGTCTCCAACACAGCAAAGCTTCCCAAATGACTTTGTGACTGTGACCCTGATGAGGGGACTGTGACCCTGATGAGGGGATCCCATCATCAGGGTCCTTTCCTCACGGTCTATGACCGGGGGGGGTCACACATCGAACAGGGAGTGGTCCCAGCTGGGACATCCTCATTCTCCTATCCATCTCAACTGATATCCGCCATCTTGGGATCAGCACGAGTTCCACGTGGCCGACAATCAGCAGAAGGGTTGCAACCGCAGCCGCAGGGTGATGGGGCAAACAGATTAGCAATCCGCACCCTATATCTGGTCACAGCCATGGTCCAGATCAGAAACAGTGGCAACACTCCGTCTCCGATGGAGTCTTCTCTCAAAAATGTTGCCAGCAAAATCTCGCCCACAGCGAAGATTTGCGGTATCGCAGGCCTTTGTGAACTTCGGGAAGAACCTCTAGTGTTACTCCTGATAGGGTTCTCTATTTTACAGGTGTATCTCCCAGCCTTGCATTTTGCATCACTGCAGTGAAAAAACAGCACAGCATAAGAGGCCACCAGAAACCAACTCTTAGAAACAAAACAGCCTGTCCCCTAGATCCAGTCAGGTTAAAAATATATTCTTGGTCCTAAAGGCTCCATTTCCCCAAGTCAAAGCAGATAAATGTAGCTTTAATTTAATGTATTAAAAAGAAAACACCTGAGAAATTTTGAACTTGCAGGTACATAAGCATAGGTATAATTTATGACTGTACCTGTGAATAGGAGACCGTAGTTTATCTATAGGTGTGGTAGTGTTGCATGGGCCAACCAGAAACATGTAGGACCTGTGGTTTGACCCATAGGTTACTGTTATGATATGTATTAATGGGCGTGCTCTTATACAGAACCCATAGTAATCTGATACTGATACAGTGTCATCTAACATGATCTTTGTCTGCTAATGCAGATGTGTTAATAAAGTTATGTCTTTTTGAAGCAAGAGAAGCATGGTATCTGTGTGCAGTTTCTCCTCTGTCTAAAGAAAGCTGCAGGCTCACGTGAGATTGAGTCACCAGTTATCACATCTCTAAAGCAAAATGGAAACAGGTTATGGGCCCAGTAGAGGTGGTGGAAACCGATGGAGCAGGCTGACATTTTATGGAGATGAAAAGAACTATGAACTACGGGAGACAAAGTTTCTAGGCCATATGCACCTGATGAATCTTAAAGAAATCATCCTGTATGAATCCACAGAGTACACAGACTTGGATGAGGACAGAAGTAAGAAAGAAGAGGCTTATGCTGAGTTAATTAAATTTTTGGATGATAAAAGTTTGTCTCTGAGAAGCAGCTGATGATGGAAGGAAAGAGCTTGAAATCCTCAGAAGCCACTATTCTGGAAAAGGTAAGCCACGAATAATTACCTTATACACAGAGTTAACATCTCTTCAAAAAGCTGCAAATGAAAATGTCAAAGACTATATAATACGTGCAGAAACAGCCATTACATCACTGAGAAATGCTGGAGAGACACTAAGGGGCAGATTTACTTAGGTTCGAGTGAATTTTCAAAGTTAAAAAATTTCGAATTTCGAAGTAATTTTTTGGATACTTCGACCATCGATTAGGATACTTCGACTTCAACTTCCAATTAGATTCGAAGTAAAATACTATGAATATTCGACCATTCGATAATCGAAGTACTGTCTCTTTATAAAAACTTCGACTTCAATACTTTTTATAGAATAATTTAACCTGTCGAAGTGTTATGTTAGCCTAGCCTTGTTAGTCTTTACACGTTCAATCGTACACTAGAATTATTTGAATCGTTCGATTTGAACAATATAATCGTTCGATTTGAACGATATAATCGTTCAATCGAACGATTTTACTTTGATGGCCAAATTCGGTAAAAAATACTTCGACTTCGATATTCGAAGTCGAACTATTTCAATTCGAGGGTTGAATTTCGAAGTATTTATCACTTCAAAATTTGACCCTTGATAAATCTGCCCCTAAGTGATGGACTGTTGATTGCAATGATTCTTAAGGGCCTATCTGAATCATTTAAACCCTTTGCTATCAATATCACACAAGGTGAAGGAAAAGTGACTTTTACTGAGTTTAAAACACAGTTTTGAGGACACTGTGAGATACCGTGTCAGCCCAAACACTGATTATGTGATGCAGGTCAGCACCCCTGTTATAATAGTAAAGGAGAGAGGCAACATTAACCCTGTCTGCTACAACTGCTACCAAAAGGACACCAAAGCTAATGCATGCCCAAGCAAACCAAATAAAAGAAGGTCTCAGTAGTGTAACTTTTGCAAGAGCCTGACCCATAGAGAGATAGGTGCAAAAGATATACTTTAATTAAAAAATGTGTACTGTTTTTATAAGAAACCTGACTGTATGCAGTGAAATTCCCTTTCATTTACTGCTGTGGATAAGAATTGTCAGACAGTCCCTAACTGCTCTGCAGGGAAACAAATATACTTATGAACAGCAGGGGGAGCCCCCGCCTTACTTCCCAGCCATGCAGAACTCAAGCAGCTTTGTTTGTTTCCCTGTTTTGATAATTTATGATGATCCCTAAGCAGCCCAAACCACAGTGAGCATGTACACAGTCTTGGTCTTGTAAATATGTTTAAGAAAGTTACAAGATGACAGTCCCCTGTGGCCAACTTTGAAAGCATAAATCATTTGTTTGATTAAGCTTGTGGTGCAGTAAGTTTATATTTAGTATACAAAATACAGCATTTCTAGCCTTATTCTATTTTCCTTGTCCTTTAATCTAATACTGACACAGTGTCATGTAACATGATCTTTGTCTGCTAATGCAGAAGTGTAAATAAAGTTATGTCTTCTTGAAGCAAGAGAAGGATGGTGTATGTTTACAGTTTTTCCTCTGTCTAAAGAAAACTGCAGGCTTACGTGAGATTGAGCTACCAGTTATCCCATCTCTTAAGCAGAATGGCAACAGTTACCCAGATTTCATCCTTCTGTCAGTCAGCTGATGTTTTTAAACTTAAGCTTACCCTGATCTGCAGTGTTGGCATGGGGTTGGCATGTCCTGATTATCATCCACCATATGCAAAATAATAATCTGTCCACTGCCAGTCTCCATGGCCATCTTGATATTTTTATCTATTCTCTAGAAAAATTCTCTATTTTTGGTGGCTTTTCCTTAATACAAAGTCACAATTTCATTATTTTACAAGAGGAGACACGTCATCAATTGAGGTTGAGGACTTTTTTTTAAAAAAAGATTTCTGTGCCATACACTACATTAGGAAGTTAGAGGTAGCTCAGGGAGATTAATATATGGTTAAGTGACTGGTATAGGGAGAAGAGATTTGGGTTTCTAGAAAACTTGGCTGATTTTTCCATTGGCTACAGGTGCTTTGCACCTCAATGATGATGGTGAAGATGCCTAGAAAGTCAGTATGGCTTTATGAAGGACAGATTATGTCAGACAAATAATAGCTTTTTTTATGGTGAGGTAAGTAGGAACCTGAACAATAGATGTGATCTATGTGGATTTTGCTAAAGGTTTCGATACAGTGTTTCATAAATACTTGTGTTTTATGCTAAGGTCTGTTGGCATTAAAAGGATCCTGTCATCGGAAAACATGTTTTTTTCAAAACGCATCAGTTAATAGTGCTACTCCAGCAGAATTCTGCACTGAAATCCATTTCTCAAAAGAGTAAACAGTTTTTTTTTATATTCAATTTTGAAATCTGACATGGGGCTAGACATTTTGTCAATTTCCCAGCTGCCCCTGGTCATGTGACTTGTGCCTGCACTTTAGGAGAGAAATGCTTTCTGGCAGGCTGCTGTTTTTCTTTCTCAATGTAACTGAATGTGTCTCAGTGGGACATGAGTTTTTACTATTGAGTGCTGTTCTTAGATCTACCAGGCAGCTGTTATCTTGTGTTAGGGAGCTGCTATCTGGTTACCTTCCCAATGTTCCTTTGTTTGGCTGCCGGGGGGGAAAAGGGAGGGGGTGATATCACTCCAACTTGCAGTACAGCAGTAAAGAGTGATTGAAGTTTATCAGAGCACAAGTCACATGACTTGTTGCAGCTGGGAAATTGACAAAATGTCTAGCCCCATGTCAGATTTCAAAATTGAATATAAAAAAATCTGTTTGCTCCTTTGAGAAATGGATTTCAGTGCAGAATTCTGCTGGAGCAGCACCATTAACTGATTCATTTAGAATTTTTTTTTCCCCCCATGACAGTATCCCTTTAATAATGCTGTTTCTACATAGATTGAAAATTGGTAATGCAAATATTGTCTGCAACAGAGCATTCTTTACTTAGAGTAAGGTTCTTAGTGGGGTCATGCAGTGCTCTAAATTGGGGTTTCTTTTATTTAATGTATATATTAATGACTTGGGGGAGAGCATTGTATGTAATGTATCTGTATTTGCTTAGGATGCATAATTATCAGGACAATTACTTCCATCTAGGATGTTACATCATTGCAGGATGTGATTTAGTGTTGATAAAAGCAAGTTCATGTATTTTGGATACAAGAATATGTCTTAACCTATACCTTAAATTGGATTAAATTAGACACATTCTTTATAGAGAAGGATCTGGGGATACCATGGTTAATAAACATAGTTATAACAAACAATGCCAACCAGCAACAGGAAAAATCAGTAAGGTTTTGTCGTTTATTAAAATGGGCATAGATTCCATCTAAATTATGCAGTGCAGCTTTGGTCTGTAATCATTATAAACACACACACATATATATATATATGTATTTATAAAGTTATATTTATAATAGTTTTATATTTATAAAGTACAGATAATTTGATAAAGGGTATGGAAAGTCTTAGTTGTCCGTAAAAACTGAAGAACAAGAAGAAACAGTGTTCTAATGGTTAATTCAATCTTGTGTTTATAAACAGAATTAGGAACAGGATATATATATATATATATATATATATATATATATATATATATATATATATATATTTGCAAACTCTTCTATTATATAGTTTTTGTTTTTATATTTCCTTTAGGTGCCTTAAAGGAAAACTATACCCCCAAAATGAATACTTAAGCAACAGATAGTTTATATCAAATTGAATGACATATTAAAGAATCTTACCAAACTGGAATATATATTTACATAAATATTGCCCTTTTACATCTCTTGCCTTGAACCACCATTTCCTGACTCTATCTGTGCTGTTTCAGAGATCACCTGACCAGAAATACTACAACACTATGGGGCCGATTTACTAAGGGTCGAATATCGAGGATTAATTAACCCTCGATATTCAACTAGGAACTAAAATCGTTCGACTTTGAATATCGAAGTCGAACGATTTAGCGCTAATCCTACGATCGTTCGATCGAAGGATTATTCGTTCGATCGAAGGATTAAATCCTTCGAATCGAACGATTCGAAGGATTTTAATCCAACGATCGAAGGAATATCCTTCGATCAAAAAAACACAGGCAAGCCTATGGGGACCTTCCCCATAGGCTAACATTGAGTTCGGTAGCTTTTAGCTGCCGAACTAGGGGGTCGAAGTTTTTCTTAAAGAGACAGTACTTCGATTATCGAATGGTCGAATAGTCGAACGATTTTTAGTTCGAATCGTTTGATTCGTAGTCGAAGTCGTAGTCGAAGGTCGAAGTAGCCCATTCGATAGTCGAAGTAGCCAAAAAAACACTTCGAAATTCGAAGTTTTTTTAATTCAAATTCCCCATAGGCTAACATTGAGTTCGGTAGCTTTTAGCTGCCGAACTAGGGGGTCGAAGTTTTTCTTAAAGAGACAGTACTTCGATTATCGAATGGTCGAATAGTCGAACGATTTTTAGTTCGAATCGTTTGATTCGTAGTCGAAGTCGTAGTCGAAGGTCGAAGTAGCCCATTCGATAGTCGAAGTAGCCAAAAAAACACTTCGAAATTCGAAGTTTTTTTAATTCGAATCCTTCACTCGAGCTTTGTAAATGTGCCCCTAACTGTAACAGGAAGAAGTGAGGAAGCAAAAGGCAGAACTCTGTCTGTTAATTGGCTCATGTGACCTTACATGTGGTTTGTATGTGTGCACAGTGATCTCAGGGGGCGGCCCTTATTTTTTAAAATGGCAATTTTCTATTTATAATAACCCAATGGCACATACTACTAAAAAAGTATATTATTATGATAATGGTTCATTTACATGAAGCAGGGTTTTACACATGAGCTGTTTTACTCAGTATCTTTTAATAGAGACCTACATTGTTTGGGGGGTATAGTTTTCCTTTAAGGGTCATTCAATAAACCCTCTGATATTTCATTCACCAGAAAGTCCTTCTTAATTGCATCCAGTAAGATTAAGAGGGGTTCCATTTTCAGAAATGATTAATTTTAAGAGCTTTGAAGTTGTGAAACTCTCTTCCTGAGGCTGTACTGGCAGATATATTAGATAGCTGTAAGGAACACCACATTACAGGTCAACCCTTTTGAAATATAAATTACAAAAGTGGTGTAAAGGTGATACCTTTATTGGATAACTAAAGTAATCATCGTAATAGAAATCTTCTGTACAGCACGTTATAGTGTAAAAATGCTTTAATTCAAGTTGTCATGGCAGAATCTGGTCAGCAACGTTTCAGGCCTTAGTGTGGCATTTTCACAAGCTCACTTAACACTGGTTAGATTAGCTCTTTTATAGACAAAGTTTCGCTACCTACTGGCTACAAATTGAAATAAAATTACAAATATACTCATTAAGGACATTATCTGGAGTATCGATACAAATTTGTTACAATGTCATTAAGTTCACACAAAACTTCTTGACTCTGTACAAATTACAATCGCAGCACTGATTCAAACATATCTGAAAGACATAATAATTAAAATCAATTAAAACCAAAATATTTAACGAAAAATAGCAGATCGTATTCTCTGTTTAACCCTTGTGGGGCAAGTGTCTCTAATCTTCTTATCCAGATGGCCTCTTTCCTCAGTAATATTTTTACTCGGTCCCCCCCTCGTCTAAGAATAGGCACATGATCCACCACTTGATATTTTAATTGTTGTATCCCATGGCCTCTATGGTTTCTATAAAATGGTGTGCAACCGCTTGCACTCCTTTTCCAGTTCTAATTGCCGATTTATGTTCTCTCATACGTTCTCTAATGGAACGTGTTGTCTGTCCCACATATAATACGCCACACGGGCATTTAATGATATATACGACAAAACTTGATGTGCATGTATAAAAACCCCGAATTTTTAATGGGGTTCCCTTGCGTGGATGGTGTACTACATCAAAACAGGGGGGTTGTGGGAGCCGCATACTGGCGGGGGAGGATAGATCCTTTTCACTGAAACCAAGGTTCAACAGACACTGATTACACTGAATGCTACTATGCAGTAAGACTTTTTATACTATGGCCGAAAGGCAAACAAGTTAGGGACCGCCATGTGGGGTTTAACTTGACGTGGTATGGTGGCTTTTCAACTTTATGATCATAACTTTGTAACTAAAAACCCCTGTTTTATAAACTTACTTTTGAGACAGGATCCCAGGGAATGTGCATTAAAACTAGCACTTCCATTATACTTAAATATACTATTACTTAGCCTTTAGAGTGCTTCCACACCCCTATTTTGTACATTGTATTGTTGCCAGAAGCTGTGGCTGAGCTTCATGTGGTTTTTAATAGCACCCCATACCCCCCCTTAAACTAATGGGGCCCTATACTTTTAAAAATGGGCATTGGTTGGACAATCCCTCTCCCTTAAAAGCCGCATACTGGCGGGGGAGGATAGATCCTTTTCACTGAAACCAAGGTTCAACAGACACTGATTACACTGAATGCTACTATGCAGTAAGACTTTTTATACTATGGCCGAAAGGCAAACAAGTTAGGGATCGCCATGTGGGGTTTACCTTGACGTGGTATGGTGGCTTTTCAACTTGATCATAACTTTGTAACTAAAAACCCCTGTTTTATAAACTTACTTTTGAGACAGGGGCCCAGGGAATGTGCATTAAAACTAGCACTTCCATTATACTTAAATATACTATTACTTAGCCTTTAGAGTGCTTCCACACCCCTATTTTGTATATGGTGTACTACATCCCCTTTCTGGCAATTAGAGCAGCAGTTGCATTCCAAACAAGGAAACGTTCCATTTCTGACAGGACACAAAGTGGTTTGGATCTCTCTCCTGCCCCCTATGTCAGATTTAACCAACATGGATGCCAATTTTCTATCTTTCTTATAAGATATCAGTGGTGGTTCAGTGGTAGTAGAAGGAGAAGCTGGAGCAGTAGACGTAGATTGAGTAGAGGATGTGCTGTGGAGCAAGGGTCTTTGGAAGCAAGGAGCCAGAATAGGTTGGAACTTCTTCATACTATCCTTATCTGCTTGGTGCTCTCTTTGATGAGTGTCCACCTTGACAGCCAAAGTGATAAGATCCTCCCAGCGCATAGGCAGCTCACTGGAGACCAAATTGTCCTCCAGGCGAATAGAGAGCCTGTTGTAGAAAGCACCATGATAGCTCTCATTATTCCAACCCATCTCGGTGAACAACGTGCGGAACTCTATGGCAAATTCTGGCACAGTACGAGTCCCCTGACGAATCTGGAACAAGCGCGAAGAGGCGGACACTGCCCAGCCGGGAGCTTCAAACACTGTTCGCAGATCTTGAATAAAGGCCTTGGAGTCATCTAATAGAGGATCCTCCTTCTCCCACAGAGGGGATGCCCATTCTAGAGCCTTTCCAGTCAGACGGGTAATAATATACCACCACCTTGCGCGTTCCGAGACATATTGGTTGGGAAGCAGCGTGAACTGAATCTCACATTGGTTTATGAATCCTCTACATGCCAAAGGATCACCACTGTAGAGAGGTTACGAGGCTCTGAAGTGTGAGCAGGAGCCACAGGAATAGGAGCAGAGGCAGAGACCAGTGTCACCGGCTTGAGGGCAGACAATTTTTCAAGGATAGCCCTTAAAGCTTGACCGAAGTGGGTCTGTTGTGCTTCATAGACCTCCATATGTGAAGCCAGTCCACGGAAGGCTCTCCCGAAGTCGGACTGGGCTTGTGCCTCCTCAGAGGGGTCCATGGCCCAAGTATACTGTAAGGGCCCGTAGGCACAGTTGGAGTGCAGACCAAGGAGGAGGCAATTCAAACAAACAAAGTTCAAGGTACAAGAGGGTTTGGCAATAGAATGGTCAGAGTTCAGGCAAGAGGTCAATCCAGGCAGGATAGGGTCAAAACTGTAATTCAGGCAAAGGTCGGTACACAGGAATCAATACAACAATACTAGAGTCACACCCAGGAATGCACAAAGTGAAACCTATAGTTGGGCAAAGTTGCAGTGTTCAAGCTCCTTTAAATAGGCCTGTTTTGGCGCCAAAAGCTGGACGTGATGGCGTCATAACACTGATGCTGGCGTCTTGGTGCTGGTGTTCTGATGCTGGTGCCCGTTCTGACGCCGGCGTCCATTCCAATGTGGTCGACCAATCAGCGGGCGAGAAGATGATGGCGTCACAGCGCTGCGACCAGCAGGATCCACGTGGAGTAGCAAGGCGCCGTGAGTATCGGTTTCCTTTACAGTTGTTCCATAAAAAAGGGCACTATCATGGCTTGTATGGAGTTACAAGTCTATTTGGATATAAATGTTGGTGAATTATGGAAAAGGTACAGGTACTTTGGCAGTAATACCATCTTTATTATATTTATCCTGCCCCATAGTGTAAGGGGGGGGGGGTGGCTACAGGCCAGCATGGCATTAGTCAGTTGTTGGGGGTTATGTTCAGTGAGGCAAATTGTTCAGGGTCTGAGTGTATAATTATCCCCATGTTGTGAATTGAGAGAAGATATTTGGCACCTCTGTTACGGGGCAAAATACAAATGAAAGCTAGAAAGGCGCAGCATACTGTATATACTGTTAGATCAGTGTAAGGTATTCATGGGCAATAAATCAGGATTACCGATTACCATCTTGGAGTCAGGAAGGATGCTTTCCCCCTCAGACAAATTGGAGAGGCTTCAGATGTTTTTTCTCTCCTCTGGAACAACTAGCAGTAAGGCAGTTTCAATAAAGCTGAAATGGTTGTGTGTCTTTTTTCTATCCTCATCTACTATGTATGTTTCTGTTTACAGTATCTGCTTACCCTCCTGCCTTATAACGTTCATAAACAGAGAATAAAGTTTGACACATTTTTAAATGTTTAACAAGCAGGGTTTAATAAATAAACGACTCACTCCTCTCATGGAAAGAATGTCCAGCAAAGTTTCTCAGACTAGGAACCACCATTCCTAATTAGTAATTCATACAATTTGTTTTGTGTTTAATGCTATTGATATACAATTCATTTTTTTTTAAATTGGAGCCATATCTGGGTGCATCACAGCTGGAAGCAGCTGCTCATTCTGACTGGCTCCTGTTTATATTCTGTGAGACGTACTTTGGGTGATATGTGCAGCCTACTTAAGGGCAGCCTGATTTTATTGCACATTATTAATTAACAATTTCAAAATCAGCAGTCAGTACTTACCGTAAACCGTGAGATGAAACTGTTCTGTTTGTTGCACAGCAGTGATTATGTTGAATACATTGACTGTATATTCCCCTGTATCTGCAGGAGTGAGATTGTCCAGCTGGAGATTAGTGTTTCCATACAGGCGGCATCTGTCTGTGCAGCTGTTATTATAAGTAGGAGGGTTACCCAGTGCTGCAGATGCAATTGGACTGGTACCAAACTTCCATGTTACAGTCCGCTCATTCTGTGCAGGTAAATTCAGCTTCACTGTGAAAATTACAGATTCACTTTCATTCCTTGATACATTCTGTAGGCACGATACTGAGCCTGTGAGAGGAGAAGCAAAGCTATAGTGAACAAATTGTTATTTCTTTTTCCTTATGTGTCCCTCTACAAATTATCTATGAAATGCACAGATATTGCTCTCTGTTCCTCTTGCTTCATTTAGGTCATTATGAAAGAATAATGTTATGTCTGTGTCCCGTGGAATCCTTACCAAGCAATGATATTAGCAGCAGCATCAGGGCAGGTAGGTGCCAGTAGGATTCCATGAGTGCAGTATCAATGCAACAGCCTGTGGTGTTTGTCTTACTTTCTCTGATATGCTCGTCACCCTCACCTTGTGCTTTCCCCTCTGCTCATTATAGGGAAGTAACACAGAGTTGTTAGAGGCAGGAGCTTAATAACCTCTGACACAAAGTGTAAACAAGATAAGCCCTGTATGAAAATACATTTTAAAATGTGTATGCTTTATCCCAAACATTCAAAGAAAATGTAGATTGACCATGCTATAGTATGGCATTATAGTACACATGTTTATAATCAGCAATACAGGAGCTACATCCTCTGTATACACAGATTAGTGACAACCTGTTATATCACATTCAGATGGAAAAATCTAATAGGGGTTGTTTGCCTTTGAGTCAACTTTGGTGTGATGCAGAGCCGGATATTCTGGGACAATTTACAATTTACAAATTTTTTATTATTTGTGGTTTTTGGGTTATTTGGCTTTTATGCAGCAGCTCTCCAGTTTGCAATTTCAGAAATCTGGTTTCTAGGGTACAAATTACCCTAGCAACCATACATTGATTTGAATAAGAGACTGGAATATGAATAGGAAAGGGCTTGAATAGAAATATGAGTAATAAAAAGTAGCAATAACAATAAATTTGTTTTTAGATGGGATCATCTTAGAATTGGCCATTCTAGGACAAATCAAATCTGCGGAAGTGACATTTCCCTGCACTTCCGCATTGCTGTGCTCTAACTTAACCCTTACTGCGGTTAACGTCTTACTGTGCATGTGCCCTGGAATGGAGCACTGCGGCTTATGGCATCGGCTGGCAACAAAAGGCAATAGGAAGAGGGGCAATGTAGGGATGCACCAGGCATTTTGCAGGTCCCGCAGCTTCAACGGATTGAGCCTGCCTAGGTCCACCAAAATCGGGGGTGAGTACACGACGAGGGACAGGAAAAAATTAAGAGGAAGTGCCAGGGGCTAGGAGGCCTTTTATTGGTTGATGTAATTTCCTGTCCTTCGCATGATGAGGGGGGTTAACCCGTTAGTGCCCACTGCCATGTGAAGGACCAAGAAAAACTATTTGCAGCCATTATTATTTATCCTCCTTGAAACAATCAGCATTACACCGGTAGTTTTGGTGTTGGCCAGACCCAAACTCAGTTATAAGCCTGTCTGATAATTAGTTGCAAATCATGGCTCTACAGGACATATTTCCAGAGTTCTACTGTAGCCTCTACACCACTCTAATCAATGCTTGACATTATACATGGTTATGTAGGGCTTGCTTGTGGCTGGTCATCCATTAATAAACATGCTCTGACAAACATTTTTTTTGCTGAATTTGCTTCCGGAGACAGTTTAGAACTTGTTGAGTACTCCAAATCCAGACATGTAATTTTAGAATGGTTTGTTCAACTCAGAGAAATGACACATAAAATACATTTTTTGTATTTGCATACTGTATGTATTATCCTCACCAGACTGCAAAGTACCTAGAGCTGGCAGGAAAATGACAGAATATCTGCTTGTACTGTTTGTAAAGAGTTATGCTTAAAAAAAAACTATTACTTTACAGGAAGTCCTTTATAAAACATTTTCAACATTTCTGAAGGACAGGAAATTGGTGTGGACAGATCAAATTTGTGACAGTCAAGATGGAAAGTAGGGGATGGAAGGGTAGGGGGGCTGGTCCACAGCTTGTCCAGAACAACAGATTCACCATTTTGGCTGAAGATGCTGGGGAGAAAAGCTCTGAATTGGCGTATATGGAGCAGAGTGCATGCAAGGCAGGTTTCAGTTATAGGGCATTCAATTATTAGAAAGGTATTGCCTGGTGCTAGGGATCAGCATGTTGTGGAGCAAGTGGACAGATTATTGGGAGGTGCTGGGAAGACCAAACGGTTTAAGTACACATGGTACCAATGACAAATCTAGAGGAGGTTGTGAATTATTTTAAAAACGAGGTGAAAAGTAAAGGGTGAAGACTTCCAAGGAAATTTTCTCCAAGATATTACCTGTGCCAAGAGCTACATTAAGAAGACAGCGGGAGGTTAGGTAGATGCATGGCTGAGAGATTGGTGTAGGGAGGAGGGTTTTGGGTTTTTGGAGAACTGGGCTGATTTATGCTGATCAGCTACAGGCTCCTTGCTAGGAATGGGCTGCACCTCAATGATTATGGTGCAGCTGCTTTGGGGAAGAAGATTGCTAGAGGGTTGGAGGAGATTTTAAACTTGGCTAGGATTTTATGGAAGACATGTTAAATGAAGTTTGGGGGGTACTGTTATGAACAGGGAGGACAACATGTCATATATGCAATATTGTACCAGTATTAAATGTATGTTTGCAAATGCAAGGAGTCTGACTGGTAAAATGGGAGAGCTGGAGATGCTGGCACTGGAGGCAAGCCCGGATTTGTGGTGAGGCCACAAAGGCCTGGGCCTAGGGCGACAACATTTTAAGGAGTGGCATGCCACCTAGCCACATCTTAAGCAGTACTGCCTATGAATAAGTGCCTGTGGGTGCGAAACGCGTAGGGCGGAGTATTGGTTGGTCTGTATGCCTACTTTTTTAATATTTATGATGAATAAAAAGTGACTTTTTAACTTTGAGAATTGACTGGAAATATATCTTTGAATTTTTGAATTGAGTGCCCTTTGGAGTTGGGGGCTATATTCCAGCACTTGGCCCTTTTGACAGGCCTATATAGACTGCAGCAGTTGAGTAGTAAAGTTTTTTGGAGCAATAGTACTGCCAGATCAGTTAATGAGGACAAGTGTATAAACTTGATGCGTGACAATTTTATGGCACAAGTTGTGGAGGAGCCAACCAGAAAAACATTTTACTGGATTTAGTGATCTCTTATGACCCATAACATGTAGCAAATAATAGCAAGTAATTGAACCCATGGGTAATAGTGACCATAAAGTGATCTAATTTACTGTATGTCTGGTGCAAAAAACAAATATAGACTGGGGCAACAAAAACCCTTGAGGGCTGCCCTTCAGAGCATAGATTGGGGTGTTTTTTGCTAAAAACACAGAGCAGCAATGATTGTCATTTAAAATGTTATTACATTTTTACTGTTCTCAATTTATTCCCTTGAGAAGAAAAATTAGAAGCACCAAGAAGTACCCTATGTGGCTTAATACAGAAGTAAAGAAGTTAATAGGTATAAGTCTGTGGGGACAGAAGCTACATTTATTGAACATTAACACTATAATAAATGTTGTAAAACAGCAATCCAGAAGGCAAGAATAGAATATACGGAGCACATTGTGGTACTATTAAGTATATTAATAGTAAAAAGATGCATCTTTAAAGAATGGTACCAGTATGGTTGTAAAAACAGAAAACATTCTAAATCAGTTCTTTTCTTCAATGTATACAATAGAGTAGGCCGTGTTCCCAGACTCACCTCATAGATACACTGTTGGCTCACCTCAATCTATTCAGTGGCTGACTCAGCATATAATTCATAAAGCTTTATTAAAATTAATGTGAACAAGGCACGAGGGCCAGATGGAACACCCCCCCCCCAATGTAAAGAGAGCTTAGTTTAGTTTTAGACTTGTCTCTATTTCTGATTTTCTTAGTCTCACTTTCATCTGGTATGGCACCTATGGATTGGAGAAAAGCTGATGTCATTCCAATATTTAAAAAGGGATTACAATCTCAGCCTGGCAATTATAGGCCAGTAAATTTGACATCTGGGGTGGGCAAATTATCAGGCCCGGATTTGTGGAAAGGCCACCAAGGCCCCGGCCTAGGGCAGCAGGAATTTAGGGGGGCAGCATGCCGCTCAACCACACCCACATTGGTTCTGAAACACTGGGGATGTGCAGGAGATATGATAGTTTTTTAAATTTACCGTGCGTCAATACCCATTGCTCTGGTCCCAATGACAAAAAATTGCCTGAATAAAGGGGAGGGGGGCCTAGGGGTGCCCGCTATATAAATCCAGCCCTACAAATTATTTGAAGGCTTTTTAAGGGATCACATTCAAAATGTTCTAGTGAATGGCATCATGAGCAGCAATCAGCATGGCTTTATGAAGGATAGGTCATGTCAGACAAATTTGATTGCGTTTTATGATGAGGTAAGATGCTGGACAGTGGGTGGAGTAGATGTGATGCATTTGGATTTTGCCAAAGAGGTTGATATCATGCCCCACAAATGACTGCTTTCTAAATGAAGGTCAGTTGGGCTTAATTAAGTCATTTTCACATGGATAGGAAACTGGTTACAGGATCGGGTACAGGATCGGGTACAGATGGTAGTTGTTAATTGTACATTCTCTACTTGGAGTAGGGTTCTTAGTGGAGGGCCCTCAGGGCTTGCTATTGGGTCAACTTTTATTTAACTTGTTCATTAATGGCTAGGTGAGGGTATTGTATGTATCCCAATTAATTCCAGTCAGGATTTGACATCCTTGCAACAGGATATTGACAAACTGGCAATCTGGGCAGCTAAGTGGCAAATGAGATTCAATGTTGATAAATGTAAAGTCATGCACCTGAGATGTAAAAATATGCAAGCCACTTATACCCTTAATGGGACTGCACTAGGCAAATCCATTATGGAAAAGGACCTTGGAGTCCTTGTAGGTGATACACTTTGCTGTAGCAAGCAATGCCAGTCAACAACTTCAAGGGCAAATAATAATGTCCTAATCCTGTACTGCAGGCTATGCAGCTGTGCATTAACTTATTATTAAATAACTAAAATGTTTGAATTGCATACCTCCCAACTGTCCTTTTTTCTGAAGGACAGTCCCTCTTTTGACAGCTCGACCCGCAGTCCCTCATTTGTACTGGAAAGTCCCTCTTTTCTCTGCACTGAACAGCCAGACAAAGAAACAAAGTTTCTCACTTAATTGGCTTTTAGCAGAGAGCCCAGAACACCTAACAGGTGCAAATAAGATACAAGTTTGAGATACACAGTTTAGATAAGGAGAAATATTTTCAAACTTTCATAACCTACAAATTTTGTAAAACAAACATGGTAATTAGGGGGTGTGGCCACAAAAAGGGTGTGGTCAAAAAATTGCTGCGCTACGTGCGGAAAAAAAAAATTTTTGTCCCTCTTTTTACTTCCAAAATGTTGGGAGGTATGGAATTGTTGACATACTCCTGTTCAATTGGATCACTGTCACTTTACCTGCCTTATAACCTATTGCAATTGAGCAGATATGGGCTCTTTGGTTATGAAAGATACTGGGAACTCAGATTTACAGTGCAGTGCCTCCACCTAGTGGGTACAGAGGATGTACACCTCAGGGGAATTTCACTAGGAAAATAAAACACAAAAAGCTTTGCACCAACAAAATTTTGCTTTGAACTGATAAGTATATCAGTTCAAAGCAAATGTCCCTTCCCAAAAGGTCTTATACCCCAAGTAATGCTAACAGGCCCGGATTTGTGGAGAGGCCACCAAGGCCCGGGCCTAGGGCAGCAGAACCCACATTGGTTCAGAAACACTGGGGATGTGCAGGAGATACAATAGTTTTTAAAATTTCCTGTGCACCAATTCCCATTTTCCTATCCCGCTGATGAAAATTTGTGAGAATAAAGGGGGGAGGATTGGGGTGACAAATGGCATCAGGCCTAGGGGCACCCACTATGTAAATCCAGCCCTTAATGCTTCCTTCCCCAAAGTACCTCTCCTTAGCCACTCCCACACATGGACCTCCTCAAATAGGGTCAATGGGGGGCACTTGTCCCCCCTTGGAATTTTTGCCTTAAACAGTGACAGTGGTATAACTACTAGGAGTGTGAGGGGGAGAATAGGGGGAATGGAAAGGATGCCATCTTCTGTGTACCCCATGAAGTACTATTCATTCTATATTCATACCGCCCAACTGTCCGGTTTTCAGTGGGACAGTCCCTCTGTTGATAGCTCAACCTGCAGTCACAGGTTTGTACTGGAAAGTCCTGATTTTCTCTGCACTGAACAGCTAAAAAAAAGATACAATGTTTCTAACTTAATTGCAGAGTAAAATGAACATGGTAATTAGGGGATGTGGCCAAAAATGGTAAAAAAAAAATTCACGCTGCTACACACCAAATTATTTGTCCCTCTTTTTGTTTCCAAAATGTTGGGAGGTATGTATATTTATTGTAAGGAATTTGTGCAAACTCCTTGCTCTTATCCCTGTAAGGGTAGAAGCACAGAGCCTGTGTCTGTGTGCTGTAAGCTGTTACTTAGCAACCAGCTGTTCAATGATCTCAGTGCAAAAGGAAGTGACACAGCAGCTAGTGAGTGGCTGGCAGGAAGAGGAAGTCACAGAGACTGGCACAAGAAAAGAGCCTAGCATAGAGAGCCACATGGTAGACAGAGAAAGAGTCCAGAGAGCTGCTGGTGGGCCCAGAGAGCTTAGAGGCTCCACCAAAAGCATTCATTTGGATCAGGCTGGCACAGGGAAGCCACATACTGTGCCTGGAGAGACAGAGAGTGTGAGAGGAATCCAGACTGGAGGAACAAACAGCAGGAGATTCCTATCTGAGCATCCAAAGGGGCTGGTAATCGCACTGTATGTCTGAATGTGCTGGATTCACCTGAAGAGAGCTCTAAAGTTTCCAAAGAGGATTTGTGAGTATCCTGGTTAAAGGGACAGTACCCAAAAGAGGTGCTGAAGAATAAAGAGACTGTTTGTTAAAGGACTTTGCCTTTTCTTAGTTAGTTAGACAGCTTGGCACTAGCAAGTTAGTTAGTGAGGCCCTATTGCTACTGGTTAGGAGTGCTGCATGTACTAGTTGGCCAGTTATTTTATATAACCCGTTATTCAGTTTAACTAATACTGTGTGTGTGTTGTTACTGTATTCCTAGTGGGGCCACCCGTAGGAGCATTCCCAGATCCAACTAGGTGGAGGCACTGCGCTAGTAAGTACCAGGTACCCAGTCTCTTCCCATACCACTGTGGCTCAGGGTTGTCCTGTGTCATCAGGTAAGCGCCACACGTGGAGTGTAAAACCGACAAAGGGGTATCGAAAGGGTTACATTATTATTGTGGCAAACCATGGCTGTGATGTTAAAAGAAAGCAAAGCAGGGAATGGAGCAGGAGGGGCAGGACTACACTGCTACTCTTGCAACACAGCCCTTCTCAGTATCTGTCCAATCAAGGCAGGAGTGGGTGGTCCATACTCTGAGTGCAGGCACACAGGAAAAGTTAGTAGACATACTGCGGAGGAGGCAGGCTCAACAAAATGGCAAGCGCAGTACTTTGATTTCTACCCAGGGAATCTTACCTTACCTTGCTTTACCTGGAGTTCTCCACTTACCTAGACCTGGTCTCATATATATATATATATATATATATATATATATATATATATATATATCAGGAGTGTCAGCGTTTCCTCTGCCCACCTTCATTCCAACAGGGTTCTTCACACTGATATTCTCTTGAATCAACACCTCATCTTCATCAGGGGAGTCACTCTCACATATTGAACTCATAACAGGACTGTACTATAGACCTTTTGTAAATCTTCCGAATCCGATGACCCAATACTTGCCACTTCCATAGATCTTTCTGTGCCTTACACAGTTCAAATTGGGTTGTAACTAGTGATGAGTGAATTCGTCCTGTTTTACTTTGCAAAAAAAGTCTCGAAACTGCCAGAGAATTTGTAAAGCGGGGAAAAATTCATGAAACTATATTGTTTTGTGAATATTTTTGTTGCACCCAATTTTTGTAGCAAACTACATTAGTGTATATGACCGATTTTTTGTAGCACCTTGTTTCTGCTTTGGGGCTAGCGTACAAGGTAGTCAGCACAGCCTCCTGGCTTTTTCTTACTTGTGATGCAAGTTTTCTCAGTGGCCACTTTTCCACAGATGTAAACTTTCCAGTTGCAATATGAAACAGCACCACTCCTTTATGAAATAAAAATGCCTTTATTGGAACCCTTTAGGGCATTACGGCAACGTTTCGGGTCACACCTAACCCTTTGTCAAGCTTGAAAAAGGGTCAGATGTGACCCGAAATGTTGCTGTATAGAGATGTCGCGAACTGTTCGCCGGCGAACTTGTTCGCGCGAACATCGGGTGTTCGCGCTCGCCGGAAGTTCGCGAACGTCGCGCAACGTTCGCCATTTTGGGTTCGCCATTGTTGGCGCTTTTTTTTGCCCTCTCACCCCAGACCAGCAGGTACATGGCAGCCAATCAGGAAGCTCTCCCCTGGACCACTCCCCTTCCCTATAAAAACCGAAGCCCTGCAGCGTTTTTTCACTCTGCCTGTGTGTGCTGAAGAGATAGTGTAGGGAGAGAGCTGCTGCCTGTTAGTGATTTCAGGGACAGTTGAAAGTTTGCTGGCTAGTAATCGTTTTGATACTGCTCTGTTATTGGAGGGACAGAAGTCTGCAGGGGTTTGAGGGACATTTAAGCTTAGGTAGCTTTGCTGGCTAGTAATCTACCTTCTACTGCAGTGCTCTGTATGTAGCTGCAGTGGGCAGCTGTCCTGCTTCTGATCTCATCTGCTGACTGCTGCAATAACAGTAGTCCTTGTAAGGACTGCTTTTATTTATTTTTTTGTTGTTTTACTACTACTACTACTACTACTATAAGAGCCCAGTGCTATTAGTCTAGCAGTGTTGGGGAGTGGGACTGGTGTGCTAATCTGCTGCTCCTAGTAGTTCAGCAGCACCAACTTTAATTTTTTTTTTTTAATATTCATTTTTTTTTTATTTTACTTTTTTTTATTTTACTACCGCTGTAGTAGTGTATAAGTTGACCTTTTAGGCATTATTTGCCCTGTAGGCATTATTTGCACACTGTTTTCTTCAACCCGCCATCTAGCTGTGTGACCTTGTTCACATTCTGTCTAAATATCCATAATATTACCGTCTCCAGAAAAAACACCGGAGTGACTTTTTTCAAGCAGCCATAATATATTTTACGTAATCCGTATCCACCGCTGTAGTAGTGTATACGTTGACCTTGTAGGCATTATTTGCACAGTGTTTTCTTCAACCCGCCATCTAGCTGTGTGAGCTTGTTCACATTCTGTCTAAATATCCATAATATTACCGTCTCCAGAAAAAACACCGGAGTGACTTTTTTCAAGCAGCCATAATATATTTTACGTAATCCGTATCCACCGCTGTAGTAGTGTATACGTTGACCTTGTAGGCATTATTTGCACACTGTTTTCTTCAACCCGCCATCTAGCTGTGTGAGCTTGTTCACATTTTGTCTAAATATTGATAATATTATCGTCTCTATAAAACCACTTGAGTTACTTTTTTTCAAGCAGCATTCATATATTTTACGTAATCCGTATCCACCGCTGTAGTAGTGTATACGTTGACCTTGTAGGCATTATTTGCACAGTGTTTTCTTCAACCCGCCATCTAGCTGTGTGAGCTTGTTCACATTTTGTCTAAATATTGATAATATTATCGTCTCTAGAAAAACCACTTGAGTTACTTTTTTTCAAGCAGCATTCATATATTTTACGTAATCCGTATCCACCGCTGTAGTAGTGTATACGTTGACCTTGTAGGCATTATTTGCACACTGTTTTCTTCAACCCGCCATCTAGCTGTGTGACCTTGTTCACATTCTGTCTAAATATCCATAATATTACCGTCTCCAGAAAAAACACCGGAGTGACTTTTTTCAAGCAGCCATAATATATTTTACGTAATCCGTATCCACCGCTGTAGTAGTGTATACGTTGACCTTGTAGGCATTATTTGCACACTGTTTTCTTCAACCCGCCATCTAGCTGTGTGAGCTTGTTCACATTTTGTCTAAATATTGATAATATTATCGTCTCTAGAAAAACCACTTGAGTTACTTTTTTTCAAGCAGCATTCATATATTTTACGTAATCCGTATCCACCGCTGTAGTAGTGTATACGTTGACCTTGTAGGCATTATTTGCACACTGTTTTCTTCAACCCGCCATCTAGCTGTGTGAGCTTGTTCACATTTTGTCTAAATATTGATAATATTATCGTCTCTAGAAAAACCACTTGAGTTACTTTTTTTCAAGCAGCATTCATATATTTTACGTAATCCGTATCCACCGCTGTAGTAGTGTATACGTTGACCTTGTAGGCATTATTTGCACACTGTTTTCTTCAACCCGTCATCTAGCTGTGTGAGCTTGTTCACATTTTGTCTAAATATTGATAATATTATCGTCTCTAGAAAAACCACTTGAGTTACTTTTTTTCAAGCAGCATTCATATATTTTACGTAATCCGTATCCACCGCTGTAGTAGTGTATACGTTGACCTTGTAGGCATTATTTGCACACTGTTTTCTTCAACCCGCCATCTAGCTGTGTGAGCTTGTTCACATTTTGTCTAAATATTGATAATATTATCGTCTCTAGAAAAACCACTTGAGTTACTTTTTTTCAAGCAGCATTCATATATTTTACGTAATCCGTATCCACCGCTGTAGTAGTGTATACGTTGACCTTGTAGGCATTATTTGCACACTGTTTTCTTCAACCCGCCATCTAGCTGTGTGTATTATCGTTTCCAGAAAAACCAACTGAGTTTTTGTTGTTGTTGTTGTTTTTTTAAAAATAATGCCAGGCAAAGGCAGGCCGCCACGCAGAGGCCGTGCTAGGGGCCGTGCTGCTATGCAATCCTGTGGCCCTAGCAAATTGCCCAGTTTTAAAAAGCCAATGACCCTGAACTCCCAAAATGCTGAAGAGGTAGTTGACTGGCTTACACAGCACACCCCATCCTCTACCGTTTCTAACTTTACCACAACATCCTCCTCATCCTCCACTGCTATGGCCACCCCACGTAACACTTCCTCCACCACCGGTGCCCCTTCTTCACTGGGGTCAGAGGAGTTATTTTCCCATGAGTTTCTTGAACTGAGTAATGCGCAACCATTATTGCCAGAAGAAGATGAAGGAGATGAGGACCTTACACCAGATTTAATTCTGGCAGAGAACACGATAGAGATGGACATAATGAGTGATGAGGAGGAGGTCCCCGCTGCTGCTTCCTTCTGTGATGTGTCAGAAGAAATTGATGCATCTGAGGAGAATGATGATGAGGAGATTGATGTTTTGTGGGTGCCTAGTAGAAGAGAGCAAGAGGAGGGTAGTTCAGATGGAGAGACGGAGAGTCAGAGAGGCAGTAGGAGAATAAGACTTAGAAGAAGCAGGGAGGACAGCCCGCAGGGATCAGTAGGGCAACAACATGTATCGGCACCTGTGTTCAGCCGGCCAACGCACCCGCCATTGCCGCCAATACCGCCAACTTCTACTGTTACCGCCAGATCGCACACTTCCAAAAAGTCAGCAGTGTGGGATTTTTTTAATGTGTGTGCCTCTGACAAAAGCATTGTAATTTGCAATGAGTGCAGTCAGAAACTGAGCCTTGGTAAGCCCAACAGCCACATAGGTACAACTTCTATGCGAAGGCACATGAGCGGCAAGCACAAAGCACTTTGGGAGCAACACCTCAAAGGCAACAGGCAAACTAAAAGCCACACTCCTTCTGGTCCAGCATCTTACTGCTCTACCTCTGCTCTCCTTGACCCGTCTGAACCACCCTCCACTCCGCCTTCCACCTTGACCACCTGTTCCCATTCCCAGTCATCTGCCACCAGCCAAGTTTCTGTGAAGGCCATGTTTGAGCGTAAGAAGCCAATGTCTGACTGTCACCCCCTTGCCCGGCGTCTGACAGCTGGCTTGTCTGCACTCTTAGCCCGCCAGCTTTTACCATACCAGCTGGTGGACTCTGAGGCCTTCCGCAAATTTGTAGCAATTGGGACACCGCAGTGGAAGGTACCCAGCCGCAATTTTTTTTCTAAAAAGGGAATACCACACCTGTACCAACATGTGCAGAGCCAAGTTACCGCATCTCTGTCACTTAGTGTTGGGCCAAAGGTCCATATGACTACTGACGCATGGTCCTCCAAGCATGGTCAGGGCAGGTATGTCACCTACACTGCCCACTGGGTGAACTTGGTAATGGCTGGGAAGCAGGGAATGGGTAGCTCAACAACAACAGTGGAGTTGGTGTCACCGCCACGGATTGCACGCGGTTCTGCCACCACCTCTACTCCTCCATCGCTCTCTACCTCGTCTTCTTCTTCTTCTTACTCTGCTGCTGGGTCCTCCTTCTCCTCCTCCACACCTGTGCACCCCCAGCTCCCCCTAGGCTATTCGACGTGCCAGGTACGCCGTTGTCACGCTGTCTTGGGGATGACGTGCCTGGAAAGCAAAAACCATACCGGATCTGTACTCCTGTCATCTCTGCAGTCACAGGCCGATCGGTGGCTGACCCCACACCAACTGCAGATCGGAAAAGTGGTGTGTGACAATGGAAGCAATCTGTTGGCAGCGTTGAGACTAGGCAATTTAACACATGTGCCCTGCATGGCACATGTGTTAAATTTAATAGTCCAACGTTTTGTCTCCAAGTACCCAGGATTCCAGGACGTTCTCACCCAGTCCAGAAAGGTGTCGGCCCATTTCAGACGTTCCTACACAGCCATGGCACGCCTTGCTGACATTCAGCAGCGCTACAACATGCCAGTCAGGCGTTTGATTTCTGACAGCCAGACTCGCTGGAATTCAACGCTCCTTATGTTGGAACGTCTGCTGCAACAACAAAGGGCCGTCAACGAGTACCTTTTTGAACTGGGTGGTAGGACTGGATCTGCACAGCTGGGGATTTTTTTCCCCCGTTACTGGGTGCTTATGCGCGATGCCTGCAGGCTCATGCGACCTTTTGAAGAGGTGACAAATATGGTCAGTCGCACCGAAGGCACCATCAGCGACCTAATACCCTTCGCTTTATTCCTGGAGCATGCCGTGCGACGAGTGACAGATGAGGCTGTAGACCAGCGTGACGAGGAGCTGGAAGCGCACGATTTCTGGTCGGAATCACCAGAACGAACCCAGGAACCTGCTGCAACGCAGGGAGAGGTGCCAGAAGTGGAGTCAGAGGAGGAAGGTGGCTTTGTGGAGGAGGAGGAGGAGGACCAACAGGAGCAGGCTTCCCAGGGGGCTAGTGGTGACCTTTTGGGGACCCCTGGTCTTGTACGTGGCTGGGGGGAGGAGACCGTGGATGATGCAGTCCTTGATAATGAGGAAGCGGAGATGGATAGCTCTGCATCCAACCTTGTGAGAATGGGGTCTTTCATGCTGTCATGCCTGTTGAAGGACCCCCGTATCAAGAGGCTTAAGGAGAAGGACCTGTACTGGGTCGCAACGCTACTAGACCCTCGGTACAAGCATAAAGTGTCAGAAATGTTACCAACATACCACAAGTCCGAAAAGATGCGGCATTTACAAACCAGCCTGCAAAACATGTTGTACAATGCTTTTAAGGGTGATGTCACTTCAGGAACTCATCAACATTCCAGGGGCAGAGGTGCCAGTAATCCTGCCACGAGCACACCTGCAAGGACAAAGCCCTTTGGCCAGTCTGTAACGTCAGACATGCAAATGTTTTTCTGTCCAAGGCAGCGCCACAACCCTTCTGGATCCACCCTCAAAGAACGCCTCGACCGGCAGGTAGCGGACTACCTGGCATTAACTGCAGATATCGACACTCTGAGGAGCGATGAACCCCTGGACTACTGGGTGCGCAGGCTTGATCTGTGGCCAGAGCTGTCACAATTTGCCATGAACCTCTTGTCTTGCCCAGCCTCAAGTGTGCTCTCAGAAAGGACCTTCAGTGCAGCAGGAGGGATTGTAACTGAGAAGAGAACTCGCCTAGGTCACAAAAGTGTCGATTACCTGACCTTTATTAAAATGAATGAGGGGTGGATCTCGGAGGGTTACTGCACGCCGGAAGACTTGTTCTGACTTCTATGCAGCTGTCCTTCTCTTCAAGCCTCATGACTCCACACACAGCTGTCCTTTAGCGTCCTCCTCCTCCCTCCGCCACCGTTACAAACTAGGGTGCAAACCCTACTGGTTTAATTTTTTCTGGCCTCTGTGCTTCAGTGGCTGCAACCAAAAAAACTGGGCAAACAATGTCTACAAGGTCAACGTATGGCAAAAAATGACTATTTTCAGCATTTATATGGCATATTTTTTCTGGCAACTGTGCTTCAGTGGCTGCGTCCAAAAAAATGCATATTTTCTGCATTTATATGGCATAATTTTTCTGGCCTCTGTGCTTCAGTGGCTGCAACCAAAAAAATGCATATTTTCTGCATTTATATGGCATAATTTTTCTGGCCTCTGTGCTTCAGTGGCTGCAACCAAAAAAATTTATATTTTCTGCATTTATATGGCATAATTTTTCTGTCAACTGTGCTTCAGTGGCTGCGACCAAAAAAATGCATATTTTCTGCATTTATATGGCATAATTTTTCTGGCCTCTGTGCTTCAGTGGCTGCAACCAAAAAAAATTATATTTTCAGCATTTATATGGCATAATTTTTCTGTCAACTGTGCTTCAGTGGCTGCGACCAAAAAAATGCATATTTTCTGCATTTATATGGCATAATTTTTCTGGCCTCTGTGCTTCAGTGGCTGCAACCAAAAAAATTTATATTTTCTGCATTTATATGGCATAATTTTTCTGTCAACTGTGCTTCAGTGGCTGCGACCAAAAAAAATGCATATTTTCTGCATTTATATGGTATAATTTTTCTGGCCTCTGTGCTTCAGTGGCTGCAACCAAAAAAATTTATATTTTCAGCATTTATATGGCATAATTTTTCTGTCAACTGTGCTTCAGTGGCTGCGACCAAAAAAATGCATATTTTCTGCATTTATATGGCATAATTTTTCTGGCCTCTGTGCTTCAGTGGCTGCAACCAAAAAAATTTATATTTTCAGCATTTATATGGCATAATTTTTCTGGCAACTGTGCTTCAGTGGCTGCGACCAAAAAAATGCATATTTTCTGCATTTATATGGCATAATTTTTCTGGCCTCTGTGCTTCAGTGGCTGCAACCAAAAAAAATTATATTTTCAGCATTTATATGGCATAATTTTTCTGGCCTCTGTGCTTCAGTGGCTGCGACCAAAAAAATGACTATTTTCAGCATTTATATGGCATATTTTTTCTGGCCTCTGTGCTTCAGTGGCTGCGGCCAAAAAAACTGGGCAAACAATGCCTACAAGGTCAACGACGTTGACCTTGTAGGCATTGTTTGCCCAGTTTTTTTGGCCGCAGCCACTGAAGCACAGAGGCCAGAAAAAATATGCCATATAAATGCTGAAAATAGTCATTTTTTGCCATACGTTGACTCAACGTATATGGCAAAAAATGACTATTTTCAGCATTTATATGGCATATTTTTTCTGGCAACTGTGCTTCAGTGGCTGCGACCAAAAAAACTGGGCAAACAATGCCTACAAGGTCAACGTATGGCAAAAAATGACTATTTTCAGCATTTATATGGCATATTTTTTCTGGCAACTGTGCTTCAGTGGCTGCGTCCAAAAAAACTGGGCAAACAATGTCTACAAGGTCAACGTATGGCGAAAAATTACTATTTTCAGCATTTATATGGCATATTTTTTCTGGCAACTGTGCTTCAGTGGCTGCGTCCAAAAAAACTGGGCAAACAATGCCTACAAGGTCAACGTATGGCAGTTGTTTAAAGAGAACAGTAGATTACTAGCCAGCAAAGCTACCTAAGCTAAAATGTCCCTCAAATCCCTGCAGACTTCTGTCCCTCCAATACAGAGCAGTATCAAGCAGATTACTAGCCAGCAAGCTTACTATCATCTGTCCCTGAAATCACTAACAGCTCTCCCCCTACACTATCTCTTCCAAGCACACACAGGCAGATTTTTCAGATACATTTTTGCCCTTGATCCCCCTCTGGCATGCCACTGTCCAGGTCGTTGCACCCTTTAAACAACTTTAAAATCATTTTTCTGGCCAGAAATGTCTTTTCTAGATGTTAAAGTTCGCCTTCCCATTGAAGTCTATGGGGTTCGCGAACCGTTCGCGAACCGCTCGCATTTTTGTGCAAGTTCGCGAATATGTTCGCGAACTTTTTTTCCGACGTTCGCTACATCCCTATTGCTGTAATGCCCTAAAGGGTTCCAATAAAGGCATTTTTATTTCATAAAGGAGTGGTGCTGTTTCATCTGCTTTTGGGCTGCCAATAAAAATTGGGAGGGCATGCCCTACATTGTTACAGGACCTCCTATCCACTATCAACTGCTTTTCCAATAGAAAAAAGGCTCCCATGTTGCCAATTTCTTTGAAAAAGGTCTGTGATTTTTTACATTACCTCTGGTCAACTGTTAATGATATATACACTGCATTGTGTTGCTGTTTAAGCAAAATGTACCATCTTTAGTTGATATATTACTACAAGTATGGGACCTGTTATCCAGAATTCTCAAGTTCTGGGGCTTTCTGGATAAGGGATGTTTTCATAATTTGGATCTTCATACCATACTTCTACTAGAAAATCATATAAACATTAAATAAAACCAATAGGCTAGTACTACTTCCAATAAGGATTAATTATATCTTAGTTTGGATCAAGTACAAGCTACTGTTTAATTATTACAGAGAAAAAAGAAATAATTTTAAATAATTTGTATTATTTGGATAACATGGAGTCTAGGGGAGATGACCTTTCCCTAATTCAGAACATTCTGGATAATGGATCCCATACCTGTACTAGCTTACAAACACTGACTACCAACAGATAATATGTGGGTGCTTTGTATCCCCCATTAAAATGAATAAACCATATATATATATATGTATGTCCTGATATAAACAGATCCCTTTGATTCCAGTGGAAGGAGAGGAGAAGGATAAAATGACTAAAGTATTTGTCATGCATCTTTTATTTTCTTGCGTCTTTTTTTGTTGCTGTGTAAAGTAAAACGAGGCGTGTGGTAAATTTTTAAAGCAGTTTTATGAAAAACGACAAAAATCCAAAAGTTTCCGGCAAATCTGTACATGGCAAAATTTTTTGCTTATCACTAGTTGTGACAGAACAGTCTGGCTTTATGTGGCCAGTCTTGCCACATTGGTAACACTTAGGAACTTTTTTAGTCTCGGTTGGGGTTCTGGCTCTCACAGACAACTGAGTTTTTATCTCCTCCTCTTTGTGAAGTTTGTTTTTCTCTTCCAACAGTTAAGCATCAGCAGGGGGCTACTCTGCTTCCCTTGAGGTGGAACTTCTTTTCACCATCACACAGGCATCAGCCTCCATTGCTAAACTTTCTCCATCAGAGCAACATATCCAAGTGGGTAGCTTATAATGGCAGTGCACTGTAACTGTCACTCCAACACGGTCACAATTCAAAGTCCATATTCTCAGTTGGTGGATCCAATTCATTGCTTTGGATTGCACCACAGCTTACCAGCAGCCTCAAGTTTTGCTCCTACCTCACAAGATACACAGACAACTCTTCCTTCTCTTTCAGGAATATAGCATGAAATCAATAGAGCATCTCTGTAGTTCCATATACAAGGCCAAATGTGACTTCCAGAACTTCAGCTCATCAGAAGCAGCACCTTGTTGACCAACTACAGCAGGACTGCAATGACTCATTCAGATATTTCCTATCATTGTTGACTTGGGGCCAGTCCAATCTCTTATGGACAAAAGAATGGA
This sequence comes from Xenopus laevis, assembly GCF_017654675.1. Classification (NCBI taxonomy): domain Eukaryota; kingdom Metazoa; phylum Chordata; class Amphibia; order Anura; family Pipidae; genus Xenopus; species Xenopus laevis. The sequence continues at coordinate 113,789,508 of NC_054383.1, forward strand.
GGCCCTTCAACTCACAAATGCTTCTTCACCTGGGGATACAGGATCTGTGCCTGAACACTTTAAAGGGGAACTATCACAAAAATGAACATTTAATATAAGCTTCAGTATACTGAAATAAGAAACTTTCTAAGTACAATCAATAATAAAATTCTGTACTGTTTCAGAAATAATCAAGTTAATCTTCACTATTCCTCTCTTAGCATCTGTTTCTCTTCATTCTGTCTTCATGCAGCTGTTGGGTGTCAGATAATCATTGACAGTTAGATCCAATATATATTATAGGGGAGCTCTTTTTGCCTAGAACAAGGCTGTTCTAGAACAGGGCTGTCCGCATGTGGCCCACAACCCCCCTTGTGTGACCCCCCACCTATCTGCTGTGTTTGCCTACGATGCATAAACTTTAAAAGGTACCACCAGAGATTAACTGGTCCCTGCATTGTTTAAACCTCAAATTCAGACTATTATCCCCTGTATTGTTCACACCTGTGATCCCCCTATATTGTTCACACCTGTGACACCTCTATTGTTCATACCCCTAAAGCCCTGTACTGTTCACACCTGAGACCCAGACTGAAATGCCCACATTATTCACCTGTTGACACTGTTGGTAAATGATTTACCAGAACCTTATTATTTAAAAACTCCAAGACAAAGAAGGTTCTTCAGAATAACCGATTTATTTATTAGACAAAACATTGGAGCCTTGGGAAGCTTGTCACAATGTCACACTTAGCATGGCATGGAGAGCTTTAAATGTCACGTCCATTTGACCAAGTTTATATATATTTTACAGAGCATTCATTATAAGAAAGATGTAAACGGACTTGCCATACATGGTCAAGAAAGTACATACATATGAGCAGGTGCAAGCATTACTGGGAAACATTTCACAACTAATAGTTTCCTGTGTCCAACATTTTGCAAGCTTTGTGGTCTAATGAATGCTATTTAAATATAGCCAGGGTGTGTACTTGCAGTTCTTTATCTACAATTCTATCTTTTGCTTCAAACTGATGTTAACCCTTTAGCTTCTTGCTGTAGGGCATTGGTATTATGTGAACATAATTTATAGGGGCCACAATTCAATCCTTATCGTAGATCACATCTATCTTATGAGAGTCTTGTTGGAAAATGGAAAATTTAATTGTGGGAGGGTATTATAATTTTATATCATTTTATTTGTCCTTTTATAAGACTCATTCCCATCATCAATGTGCTGTTCTCTCATTCCCCTCTGAGACGTAAAAAACGTCTCACATTATTGTTTGTTTTTCTTTACTGTCAATTCTTACGGTTGGGCATTGCACAGCAACAAGCATTTCACTGCATGATGTACTATGTTTAATTGTGTATGTGACTAATAACATTTGAATTTGATTTGATTTGAATTTTAGCTGCCTACAGATATAAATCTGAGAGGGGTTCCCAAGAGACCAGTGTTGCTTTGTGGTGAAATTTGAGACACTGGCTGTGTGGCAGGCACTGGTGCTGTAGTAATGAGATTATCAACTAATTGTAGGTTTAATGCAGCAAAGAGATCCCTTCCAAGTATAGCAGTACCCTTATTCACAATGTAAAAGTCACATTTTGCAGTATTTGATTCAAATTGTATAGTCACTGGCAAGCAACCAAGCACAGGGATTGGATCCTTTAAGTAACTGACCAGTTTCAGGGCAGGTGCAACAAGCAGATCTTTTGCAAAGTATTTCAAGAAAATATCCTTTGGTTGTATAGAAACAGCTGAACCTGTATCAAGCTTCAGGTTAATGGAGTGTCCCTTGTCAGCAGAAGCAGTACTGACACTGACAGTGCATATAAACTTGTCTGGAATAAATGTAACAGCTTTATCCACACTTAATACTGTAAAATTTGTAGTAGTGACTTCATGAACATCTTTAGCAGAACTACGGCAGATCTTATCAAAATGTCCTACTTTTGTGCATTTACGGCACCGTTTAGCTTTTGCAGGACATGTAACATAATTTGCAGTGTGTTGTGTTGAACCACAGCGAAAGCAGTATTTTCTATTTGTATTTGCTGCACAGTTTTGCAGTGTAGGTGAATCCCTTTCCTTAGCACTGTACTTTGCCTGTGACTGTGCATTATTAGGCCACAGTGCTGAATTCACAGTCTGTACATTCCCAGCAGTTCCCTGACTGAGAGTTTTAGCCTCTGCCACTGCTGTTTCAATTTGTCTAGCAATTGAAATAACCTTTGCAAGGGTTAAATCCTGCTCTAGGAGCAGTCTCTCTAATGCGAGGTGGGTTTGTTTTTTCCACTATTTGGTCTCTTAGCATTTCATCTGTTAGATTCCCAAAGTCATAGGTGACTACCAGCTCTCTCAAAGCTGCTACAAATTGTTCTGTGGATTTGCAATTACGTTGTCCACGTTGGCGGAATTTATATCTTTCAGCAACCTCTTGGCATGAAAAAGTTCTTTATAACAGTAAGAGCAGTTTCATAAGTATCATCAGGTAATGGTAATGTATAGAATATACACTGTCCCTCTGCTCCCAGGCAGTGAATAAGTAAAGCGCGCTTTCTAGCAGCAGAAATCTTCCCTTGGTCAGCAACAATAATGTAATTTTCAAACATATGAATCCAAGCAGTAAAAGGTATGGTAGGCTCACCAGGGTTTGGGAGAAAAGGTGCAGGCTGTTGCAGAGGTAGAAGAGCCATCCTTGTTGCCATTTGTTATGTTTTGGGTAGCCGAGGATGAATAGAGTATAATAGTGCTTTATTAGCAGACTCATGCAGCCATTTTACAACAGTAAATTTCACTTTTAAGCTGTCAGGAAGTATGCATAGTATAAGTCTGGGCACAGTGACATCTACAGGCCATTTGTATAAACACCACAAATATGTATATATATATATATATATATATATATATATATATATATATATATATAAATATATGGATGTAAATGGGTGCACACCAGGAACATTTAAAGCCAAGTTACTTAAAGGTTAAAACATACTTTATTGAAAAATATAAAAACAGGCCAACGTTTCGGTCTCCTTCTCAGACCATTATCAAGGGGTCTTGATAATGGTCTGAGAAGGAGACCGAAACGTTGGCCTGTTTTTATATTTTTCAATAAAGTATGTTTTAACCTTTAAGTAACTTGGCTTTAAACGTTCCTGGTGTGCACCCATTTACATCTATATATTTATCTATTCCATTACGGGTAGCACCTGGGTCACTTATTGTTGTTTGCAGTGAGGAGAAAACACAAGGACTATATATATATATATATATATATATATGTGTGTGTGTCAAGTCATAAGAAGCCAATATATAAATTGGATTATACAACTAAACTAGTTAAACCATTTTAAATTTAACAATTCATATAGAAAATCCTAATATGAACCATTATATAAATTTTTTCAGACCTTCCCTTAAATAACTGGTTTAAAGTCAGATAGTACACTAAAATCAAATAAGAGCTGAAGCAAGGGAGGAGGTACAACAACTTATGACACAAAGCATAATTCTAACAAGTAAATATAGATCAAATACCAATGCTAGTATGACAAATGACTTAAAGAAACCTCCAATGAAGTTGTTTAACCGGCTGCAAACTTTACCTTATCATCTGAAGGAACTGAACCCTTCTTTAGAAATGTTATATTTGTTGTTGTAACTCTAAAACTTTTGCTATATGACATTCAACAAACACTTCAGAAACAATATAAGTACAATCTTCTTTCTCCTATCAAAACACATGGTAATCTTAAGTCATACTGTTTAGGATGGCTTTTTTATTTATTTGGACAACCTCTATATTCATGGTTATGATAGATTATAGACCTTATATTGTATGTGGGTCTAGTCATGGAATCTAGGCTCTTTTCAATGCTATTATTAGCACATAACAGAGTTCTATTAGTATTGGGTCTATTATTTTGTTTATGTCAGTGCAGTTTACGCACAACCAGTAGGGATGTAGCGAACTGCCGATTTGGTGTTCGCGAACGCCGTTCGCGAACACCGGCAAAAAATGCGAACGTTCGCGGACAGTTCGCGAACTTCGAACACCCGCTAAAATCGTTCAAATCGAACGATCGAAGGATTTTAATCGTTCGATCGAAGGATTTTCATTCGAATCGAACGATCGAAGCCATTAGATCGAATGCTTTTCATTCAATCGAATGCTTACAATCGTTCGAACGAATGGAAATCGTTCGATTTTTAGCGGTCGAAGGAATTCGAATGGTCGAATGGTCGAACGACTTGTATTCGAATCGAACGCGAACTCAAAATGCGAACGTTCCCAAACGTTCGCGAACATTCGGCGGACGCGAACGGTCGAAGTTCGCGCGAACTAGTTCGCGGGCGAACAGTTCGCTACATCCCTAACAACCAGCTACATAAAGAGGTGGGGCAATATTATAATCAATGAATTACAAGAAACTTCCCTTCTAAAACTTTTAAACAAAAACAGTTTTACCTTTGTTGTTTTCATAACTAATCTATGGAACACAGTAAAACATACAGAGAGAAACTATTTTATTATCACATTCCCATTTTTGTCAATTTCACACAATTTGACTATATCACATTCAATACTGTATAAATCTAAAACTAAAAATAACCAGCTTCAGTATCAGTCCATCAGTTCATTATAAGGGAAACTCCAATCAGAGAGGCATCAAGGCTGTGAATAGGCATATGAAGAACAGTCACTTTGGTATTCAGTTAATACAGTAATCTTGTACAGTTTTAAGAGTTCATAATCAGTCCATTAATCCAATATTGGGATAGACAAACATGTAAAAGTATCACAGATATGAATGGCAAACTGCTCTTTGTACTCATGTAGAATTTCCTTCAATGAGGGCTGTGATCAGTGATAGCTGTTCTAATTGAAAACGATTGGAATATAGTGGATAATCTCCATCTAGTGATGGTGTTCTGAAAATACTGATTTGAGTAACCTAGAGTGCTTTCTAAAGGTTTCCAATGAAACTGTATAAACTGTCAGTAAAGAGAAGTGATTGTGTATTTATGATATGGGTGAAGGACATTTGTTTTCTTGTGGTCAATTCAAATGGAGAAAGTCCACATGCCTGATAGGATTGTTGCAGAGAATTAACAGGGCAGCTGGGAGTAACTCCAACCAAGTGCTGCCAGTAATTGTGCTAATTTATTTCTACAAATTTGGCAGTGAAATTAGGAGGTAACATATAGTAAGCTTACATTCTTATTTAATAGCAATCATGGTTATCAGCTGAGATCAACAATAAATCCATTAAGCTACTTCTGCATAGTCTTACAGGTACAGACTCATGATGCAATATACACAAGAGCTTTTTTTTCCTACTGCAGCAGCGGCACAAGCACATATGCTACACTCTCATGAACTAAAAACTTATTCAGTTAGTAAACATAGTAACACCCTGGTTTCCACCATTTGAACTGGTATATGGGAGACACCCACAAGGCCTTCTTTACATTGCAAAAGAAAAAATGGTGGTTCTTTTTATCAAAGAACTTCAGGTTGGTCCTTTCATTACAGAGCTTTATTGTTGGACATAGGGCAGGAAAGTGGCAACACAATGCCAATGCCCACTGTGGAGTCCATTATCTGATGGATAAATGGGACTGGAACTGTGTGGTAAAGGAAAGCCCAACAATAGATTGAGATTAATTTATAAATGTAGAGTATATTTATTCACATATGGTTGCTTTAGAGATACTAAAACTAGAAATGAAATCTTTTTTTTACATTTATCATAACATTGTTTTTGCATGCTATTTATAATTTTGCCATATACGTAAGTATTTGCTTGATGCCACACAATGTCAATGCCCACTGTGGAGTCCATTGGATGATGGCCAAATGGGACTGAAACTGTGTGGTAAAGGAAAGCCCACCAAAACATTGAGGTTCATTTATAAACGTAGTGTAAAGTATATTTATTTACATATGGTTGCTTTAGAGATACTAGCACCAAGGGAACTAAACATTGGGTTGATATATATTGGGTCTCCAAATCAAATTTTTGCATCTGTAAATCCAGTAATAATGTGTAATTTACAAACTACTCCACTCCATTTAGGATGGATAATTAAGAATTGGTGATTAATACGTAATTGTAAATACATATCGCCTTTTCCATCTCCATTCTTACCTTTAAGCACTATTTCTATGGGCATACCCTCCTTGCAACTTAATACATGGGTCCAAAACGGGGTACACTATTTCCAACAATTAATAGAGGGTCAAGGGTTAAAACCATTTGCCTCTATACAAAAAGAATTTCATTTGCCACATACTGAATTTTATAAATATTTACAGATCCACCATTACTCAAATAAATGGATCTATCAAATCAATAGGTTACCTACTCTTTGGGAAGAGTTTTTTTCAAAATCCAGCTTCTAAGAAGCAAGGTACCTCGGCATTGTATAAACACTTAGTATTATAAGATGAACCACCAAAATTTCACTTTATGCAAACATGGGAAACATTGCAGCAAATGCAACAATTGAATGAAGCTTTTAAATCTCCATCCCTTTATTCTAAGTGTGTTAACCATCTTGAGAATGCTAAGAAATTAATCTACCAATGGCCAATTGTGGTGGTTCAGGTAATTTCTTGCATATCTGGTGGTCATGTCCTGTTATACAAACTCTTTGGAAGTCAGTGGAGATTATGATCCAAAAAATCGTAAAAATTAATATTTGTTAACTCCATCCCTAGCATTACTGGGCATCATGGAACCAAACTTGAGGTTGCAGTGCAATAAGTCATGTGACTTGTACTCTGATAAACTTCAATCACTCTTTACTGCTGTACTGCAAGTTGGAGTGATATCACTCCCTCCCTTTTCGCCCCCAGCAGCCAAACAAAAGAACAATGGGAAGGTAACCAGATAGCAGCTCCCTAACACAAGATAACAGCTGCCTGGTAGATCTAAGAACAACACTCAATAGTAAAAACCCATGTCCCACTGAGACACATTCAGTTACATTGAGAATGAAAAACAGCAGCCTGCCAGAAAGCATTTCTCTCCTAAAGTGCAGGCACAAGTCACATGACATGGGGCAGCTGGGAAATTGACAAAATGTCTAGCCCCATGTCAGATTTCAAAATTGAATATAAAAAAAAGCTGTTTGCTCTTTTGAGAAATGGATTTCAGTGCAGAATTCTGCTGGAGTAGCACTATTAACTGATGCGTTTTGAAAAAAACATGTTTTCTGATGACAGGATCCCTTTAAACAAACATGGAAAAGTCTATCTCCCAGAGTTAGGTGGTGTGTGTGGGTTTTTTTTTATTTTTTTTTGTTGTTATAATTTCTGTACTGTAATTTTGTAAATTCATGTGGAAAAAAATCAATAAAAAGCTAAAATATATAAAAAAAGAGATACTAGCACCAAAAAATTGCCCTTTAACATCTTCTCCAACTTTCACCGTTATCTATATGGACCTCTATACAATATTTCACAATATCCAAAGAATAGAAAAGAACCACCACTAGAACAGACTAAACTCAGGCAGTCACAAAGTATTATTGACACACTTATTTATAGTTAGTTGAATAGACACTTGATTATGCCACTTATTAAATTATTATAAAGTGCTGTGCAATAAATTATAAAGTGCAGTGCAAGGATTATTAGTGAGGAGCTTAAAAGACCAAAATTCTTTCTGTCCCACAATATTATTAGACAATTAATAGAGTGATACTAAATTGATCACCAATTTCTAAATTACTAGTAGTGCTAAAAAATTATTTAATAATTAATTGACTAAAATGAGAATATTGAATAAATTAGATTATAAAGTGCTACAGTGCTAAATGAATTTAGTAGTCCTTCCTAATTAATAAGGTTCATTTCATTAAATAACTAGACTGCCATTAGATAGGATAAAAATAAGAAATTAATTAAATCATTGCTCAAATTCATGAGAAAAAGGAGGAAAATGAAAAAAGAGAGGGTGGAGTTGTCCCAAAACTACTACCTAATTGGTTCTATCCCTAGGACACCACAAAGGTGGAGAAGGCAGAGTAACCGGGACTGTGGTCTCGTAATTAACTAAGCCCTAGCGCGTTTCGCTATGTTAGCTTTGTCAAGGCGTAATAATAATATTACGCCTTGACAAAGCTAACATAGCGAAACGCGCGTCGGCGTTTCATTTCCAGATCCGGTTATTTTTTAAAACGATATACTCAACTTGGGGTCAAACCAATTTTGGAGGGTGGTGGAAAGAATCTTTGCTCGGTTCAACTCCTTCTCTTTCTCTGCAATACTAAACTCCCAGGAGACCGTGGAATTGTGGTTTTATAGTATATCGTAGTCTCTCAAATCAGTTTAGGGCTTAGTTAATTACGAGACCACAGTCCCGGTTACTCTGCCTTCTCCACCTTTGTGGTGTCCTAGGGATAGAACCAATTAGGTAGTAGTTTTGGGACAACTCCACCCTCTCTTTTTTCATTTTCCTCCTTTTTCTCATGAATTTGAGCAATGATTTAATTAATTTCTTATTTTTATCCTATCTAATGGCAGTCTAGTTATTTAATGAAATGAACCTTATTAATTAGGAAGGACTACTAAATTCATTTAGCACTGTAGCACTTTATAATCTAATTTATTCAATATTCTCATTTTAGTCAATTAATTATTAAATAATTTTTTAGCACTACTAGTAATTTAGAAATTGGTGATCAATTTAGTATCACTCTATTAATTGTCTAATAATATTGTGGGACAGAAAGAATTTTGGTCTTTTAAGCTCCTCACTAATAATCCTTGCACTGCACTTTATAATTTATTGCACAGCACTTTATAATAATTTAATAAGTGGCATAATCAAGTGTCTATTCAACTAACTATAAATAAGTGTGTCAATAATACTTTGTGACTGCCTGAGTTTAGTCTGTTCTAGTGGGGGTTCTTTTCTATTCTTTGGATATTGTGAAATTTTTGAATACTGACTTTAGTCAGACCTCCACCGGAATTAGAAGGATAAAAATCAAGGGGTGATTCGTGTTTGTATTTTACCTCTATACAATATGCCATACATCTGATCTTTAATTATCCTTGATTTACCCTAATTGCCTAAAAATTGTTCACTGGCAGATGAACAGGATTGAGGTTGTTTTATATGCACTATACTAATCATCCACCAGAGGGACTTAAGAGTTACTTATGGAACTTTTGAGATGAGTCTTTTATTATTTATTTACAAAAATATTATTTATGTATCTCTGATACTGCCATGGAATCTAATGTGGTACCTTATTTTGCTAATGTGCTCATGAATAATATGAATATGTTCCCATATTATGCAAAAAAAGTTGTTTCTATTCAAATGCTTTGAAGACAACCTATTTATTATTTGGCAAGGGTCTCCTTTTGAAATTGACAGATTTGGGGACTCTGCTCAATTCCTTCTCTCTACCTGTAAAATGTACTCTTTCTTTCAGTGACATGGTAGTCGACTTCCTTGATGTTCATCTACAAAATAGGTGGTAGAATAAATACTACACTTTAGATTTATATGATCACCCCATGGAATCATGTTTCTCTAATTGATCTCTGCCATTTCTGACCCTTGCCTGTCTGACTACTCTGAACTTTGCCAATCCTGACCTTTGCCTGCCTGGCTATTCTGAACTCTGCTGATATTGACCCTGGCCTGCCTGACTATCCTTTGAATTCTGCCTGTACCGACCCCGGCCCGACTGTCTACAATTCTGCCTATTCCCTGAACTGTTGCCTTCCATCCAAAACTTCGGTAACGGCCATGCCCCTTTGCCTGTCCAGAACTCTTGCTTTGCTCCTCTCTTATTAAGATACTAGCACCAGAAATTAAACCTTTTTTTACATCTATCATAACATTGTCTTTGCATGCTATTTATAATTTTGCCATAAAAGTATTTGCTTGATGCTTCTACACTGCCTATCGAGCTCCCCACTTTCCCTCTATGAGGGGGCTGCCATATTTGTTCAGCAGTAGTCCTTTAGCATTTGAAATTCTGACTAGTTGAGAAGGGACAGTCGGGTTGGCAAAACAGTCAGGTTTAGGAACTTAAGTAACAATTACTTAGAAAAGCAGTCATGGAATTTCAACTACTGGAGATCACTTGAGGTAAAAAATGGTTAAATAAAATAAAGTTTATAGGACATGAGATCCATGGATTTTTAACCCACAAAGAGTTGGAACCCAAAAAAGGAATCACCTTGTTTTTATAGACTTGGAAATGTAAAACGGAGTTGCCGTTTGAAGAGCATAGAGATATAACTTCACAACACAGAAAAACAAATAACCGCTCATATAACCAATGAGATGGTTCTTCTTCAAGGTCAAGGTACTAATAACCAAGACTAGCTCTAGAACAGAATCATTCAAAATCATTGGGGCTTCTGGGGGAATCTGCATACATAGAATTATATTCTATGTCACAGTGAAAAGCAATCAGCAGGACCTATAGGTAGCTTTTAATGTACGTTCATATTTTGAAAAGTAGTTTTTCAGTGTCAGTATCACTTTAAATATTGTGTTGCTGTGTCTATCTTCTTTATTGCAGTGAGCTGCAAATTGCACATAAATATTTGCAAATGACCTTCAAATTGTTACCTACAAATAGATAAAGGAAAAGACACTATAAATATAATGCAATGCCAAAATATGACATATGCTGTTAAAGTATATAGAAGCAATTAGAAAGTAAGTAAGCCAGGACTAAATAGTGGAATTAGTGTTATTACTGAGTAAATAATAAGGGGCAGATTTATAAAAGGTCAAGGTGAATTTTTTAATGGAAAAAATTCGAATATTTTTTGTGTACTTCGACGAGGGATTAGTCCAAATTCATTTCGAATTTGAATTTTTTTTTTTAATTTGTACCTTAGTGTCTGCAAAATATGATAATGGACATGTGTTATGTGAAATCATGACATAGGGGCATATTTATCAAGGGTCAAATTTAGAATTGAAAAAACTTCGAAATTTGAATTCAAAAAGACCAACCGAAATTATGTTGAAGTTTTTTTGGTCGAATAGGTCAGTTTTCGATCGAATAGGTCCGTATTGGGCAGAATTTGAATCGTACAAATCGAAGGAATTTGATCGAATTCTATTCGAAGTTTTTCCCAAAAAAACTTTGATTTTTCAAAGTCCACCAATTGACTTCAATTGTTTCTAGGAGGTCCCCCATAGGCTAAAACAACAATTCAGCAGGTTTTAGATGGCAAATGGTCGAAGTCGAATTTTTAAAGAGAGAGTACATGATAAATGTTTTCAAATTCAAATCGAATTTGGACTATTCCCTAGTCGAAGTACACAAAAAATAGCTCGAAATTTAAATTTTTTTTATTTGAAAATTCATCGTGACCTTTGATAAATCTGCCCCTAAATGATATAACTAAATATAGCTAACATAATCCATCACTTCACAATGAAACATGTTGCATTATGAGTGAGGCTTAATTGTGATAAATAGGTATGCCACCTGGCCCGCATTTTACTAGCCTAGCTGTTAATACACCAGCAAAGGCTGGGCCACTATTTTAAGATTAGTGGCAATTTAGTTACTGGTGAATTGTGATTCCCTGAAATTGAGTCCATGGCCTGCCCACATAAGCCCTTGATCTATCACAATCTTGCATTTTCTCTTCCTCAAATCATACAGTAAGCTTTCCTGGAGCCCCCGCTTCTTTATTTCATGGACTCCCCCTTCTATCACCCCCCGGCTGTGATGTACATTTTAAAAGGTGGCAACCATAGGGGGAGGGAATTGGTGCCTGTGAACAGATATAGATATCATGGTTTCCCTTCAATCTATGGTACTGGGTATGTTTGTGCTGAAACATATCTGGAAGGTCAGACGGTGTTTTTAAAAGGAAGGTATATTTTCTCTTTAACCAGCAATAGGCTGATCCTGAGCAACCACAAAAGCAATGTTTCCTCTAAGGTGTATGCTAAAGCACACCTTAACAAATTTTGAAGTTGCGGTGTGCACAAAGAATTTTCTGCGAAAAGGCAAAATTTTTGATTAATTTTGGCCTGAGCAAACAGTTTTTAAAAGTTTAAAATGTGTGCATAAAATTTTTTTTTTGAGCATTACTATTTTAATGTCATTAATAAATAAAGAGAGGCTATTCACAGATCTTGATCTTATCATCAGAAAAGCTGACAAAAGAAGAGAAATTGCTCTTATTGATAAGTCTTACTACCACTCAAAACTACTAACACAGTTATCAGAATACCATACAGAATCCCAATACATAACTACAGCAGATTTTACATACACGTCAGCCCCTTTGGGTCACAACTATGGATTAATTTTGAAAGCTGGACGTGCAATACCTTAAAGGTCAAGTCAACCACACAAAAAAAAAAAGCCCAATAAAAGAACACATAATTCTAAGCAACTTTGCATTATAAATTAATTACACATTTCCTATGGTTTTTAAGTTATCTGCATATATGTATTGCTATTGAAAGCAGTGTTTGTCTCTTTCTATTCTCTGCACTGGTGGATCAGACTGTCGATACAATGTAAGACAAGGCAGCTGATTAACAGACCTATCTGTGCTGGGGAACTAAGACTTTTGCAAAAATGTTTAAAAATTAACAACCAGGAGTTAAGCAAATACTGTTTCAATAGCAATTGTTCTCGCAAATAACTTTAAAAGCACTGCATTTTTTTAATAAATGTATATTGGAAAGTTGCTTAGAATTATTTTTATTTGGGTTTAACTTGCCCTTTAACATCTTCTCCAACTTTCACCGTTATCTATGTGGACCTATATACAATATGCCATACATCTGATCTTTGATTATCCTTGATTTACCCTTATTGCCTAAAAATTGTTCACTGGCAGATGAACAGGATTGAGGTTGTTTTATATGCACTATACTAATCATCCACCAGAGGGACTTAAGAGTTACTTATGGAACTTTTGAGATGAGTCTTTTATTATTTATTTACAAAAATATTATTTATGTATCTCTGATACTGCCATGGAATCTAATGTGGTACCTTATTTTGCTAATGTGCTCATGAATAATATGAATATGTTTCCATATTATGCAAAAAAGTTGTTTCTATTCAAATGCTTTGAAGACAACCTATTTATTATTTGGCAAGGGTCCCCTTTTGGAATTGACAGATTTGGGGACTCTGCTCAATTCCTTCTCTCTACCTGTAAAATGTACTCTTTCTTTCAGTGACACGTTAGTTGACTTCCTTGATGTTCATCTACAAAATAGGTGGTAGAATAAATACTACACTTTAGATTTATATGATCACCCCATGGAGTCATGTTTCTCTAATTGAAACTCTGCCATTTCTGACCCTTGTCTGTTTGACTACTATGAACTCTGCCAATCCTGACCTTTGCCTGCCGGACTATTCTGAAGTCTGCCGATATTGACCCTGGCCTGCCTGACTATCCTTTGAATGCTGCAAGTACCGACCCCGGCCTGATTGTCCTTTCTAGAACTTCACCTGAACCGTCCACTGCCTGTCTGACCCCACTTGTACTCTGCCTGTACCGACCCGGCCCGACTGTCTTCTTCTTCTGCCTATTCCCTGAACTGTTGCCTTCCGTCCAAAACTTCGGTAACGACCATGCCCCTTTGCCTGTCCAGAACTCTTGCTTTGCTCCTCTCTTATTAAGACCTGGCGGCATCTGAGTAGATGAGGGCTCCTCCCATAGCCAAAGGCAGCTGCTACAGGTGGAAGCAGAGCCATGACCAGGAAGCCTAGCACCTGTTCTGGATTTAGGGAGCCGATCGTGATCAATACAACGGGCCAGAAAATGGATGCTGAAGGTCATGCTACCACTGTTCCTCTTACCACTGAAGCACTCCTCTCTACTCTAGCGCTTGGAGGAACGGGAGAGGAAACAAGATTTTATGGTTCAAGGCCTCCATAATCTTTCTCTAAGGTAGGAAGCTGTTCAACAGATGCCTAATCCTGTAGTTCAACCTCCTGTTGCAGTTCCTGTGAGTCCTTCTCCTTCTGCTGCTTGTGTAATAGGGATAATACCCATGAACCAAAGATTTCCTTCCCTGATAAATTTAGTGGGGTTAAGAGAAAATTCTTTTTTTTTCAAGAGGCATGTAAATTGTACCTTAGCTTTTTCCCTCATTCCTTTGCTATCGGAGAGGAAAAAGTAAGGTTCATGATGACCTTATTACAAGGTGATCCACAAATTTGGGCACTAAGGTTAACCCCCCCTGACCCTGCCCGCTTTTCCCTAGAGGTATGGGCACTAAGGTTAACCCCCTCTGACCCTGCCGGCTTTTCCCTAGAGGTATTTCATAGTACCTTGGCAATATTGTACAATGACCTCTGTACCTCTGCCGATACTGCCATTTGTAAACTCGCCAGGGGAAAAGGGTAATAGAGGAGTACTCTATGGAATTTCGCAGCTGGTCTGTTGAGACAGGGTGGAATGACACTTCTCTTCATAGGGCTTACTGATTCTGACAAGGACAGTTTGACTATTTATCCTCCTCCGTCCACTCTGGGTGACCTTATGAGGTTGGCCATCCAGATTAATAGGAGACAAAGGGAAAGGCAGGCTGAAAGAGGTATATATTTACCTTCAGCATGTAGTGTTGACAAAACACCCATTCCTTCATTGCCTATTCCTCAGGAAGAACCCATGCAATTGGGAGTCACTCATCTGTCCCCTGAGGAAAAGGCTCGAAGGCGATCCCATGGTCCATGTTTATACTGTGGGGATAAAGGCATTTTCTTAACCAGTGTCCTAAGAGGCCGGGAAACTTCAAAGCCTAAATGGAGAAGGGGTCAAGAAGATTCCTCTCCCCAATCAACCTCTAGGATTCTGGTACCTGTCATTTTGTCCTGGCCTGGGGGTTCTGTTAAAATCTCTGCCTTTGTGGATTCTGGGGCAGTGGGGAATTTCTTGGATGCTGCCTTCGCAGTAAGGTATAACTTTCCCCTTATTCCCCTTATACCTCCTATGAGAATTTTGGCAATTGATAAGAGCCTACTTAGGTCAGGGCTGGTAACCCAAAAATCTATGGTATTAACCATGTGTACTGATAATATGCATTTTGAGGAGTTATCTTTCCACATCATTGATGGCACACATTCATAGTATTATGATTTGCTATGTAGTCAATTAACCCTTCGTCAGACTAACTGGCCTATAGTTTTGAGGCTGAGAACACACCACAATAGCAATTTGTCAGTCTCTCGACACTATGCCAGAGCTCAATGAATCCTGAAAAATTAAGTAAAGAGGTTTGGCAATCACAAAGCTAAGCTCGCTAAGTACCCTGGGATGCATACCATTTGGCCCTGAACCTTTGTTTATCTTAACATGTTCTAGTCTCTTTTGAATTTCCTCATGTGTAAACCATGCATCATTAGTTGTATTACCAGAATAAGGACTATTAAGAACGAAACCTTCATTAACTGGTTCCTCATTTGTGTAGACAGATGAAAAATACGAGTTCAGAATCTGTGCTTTTTTGTTTTCATCAACCAGCTGACTCCCCTCTGATATTAAAGGTCCCACCCCTTCCTGCTTCATTTTTTTTACTATCAATATATTTAAAAAATAATTTTGGATTATTTTAACTGCTTGCTGCAATATCCTTTTCCATATTGATTTTAGCTTGCCTTATAGCATTTTTGCATGATTTATTGGCCTCCTTGTACCTTATAAATGATTTGGCTGTCCCAACTAACTTGAAAGCCTTAAAAGCACATCTTGTCTTGCCCACCTAAACATCAACACTTCTATTGAACCAAAAAGGTTTTGCTTTGCAACATCGTTCCTTGCTTACAAGGGGACTATACTAACATGTATATTTATTAAGCAGCATCTTAAAGACTTCCTGTATTTAACCCTGTGAAAAGCATTTCCCACTTATTATGTTGCAGAGATGCCCTTATACCGATCAATCAAATACTGAATCAAAGTTTGCACGTCTGAAATTTAGTGTTTTAGTTACTCCCTTATAGAATTGCTTCTGCAACAGAATCTCAAAGGAGACAATGTTATGATCACTATTCCCTAAATGCTCACCCACACAAATGTTAGAGATGAGTTTAGTATTATTAGTTATTACAAGGTCCAAAAGTGAGTTATTCCTGGTAGGTTCTTGAACGAGCTGGAATAAAAAGTTGTCATTCAGCATATTTACCAACCTACTAGCTTTGTCTGTTTTGGCAACCCCATTACCCCAGTCAATGTCTGGATAATTGAAGTCACCCATAGTAATAACTTGACCTAGTTGTGAAGCCACTTCTATTTTTAAGAGTAGCTGGGCTACATACTCGACACTTATACGAGGTGG
Source organism: Xenopus laevis (assembly GCF_017654675.1). Taxonomy (NCBI): domain Eukaryota; kingdom Metazoa; phylum Chordata; class Amphibia; order Anura; family Pipidae; genus Xenopus; species Xenopus laevis. The sequence continues at coordinate 113,805,810 of NC_054383.1, forward strand.
TTTATAGCATACACCAATGATAATTCTCTTTGTAACCTTTTGCTCAGTCAAAATCTCTACCCAGAGGGATTCTACACCCTCACCAGTGCCAGCTATTGGTATTTATTTAGTGCATGGCTTTAATTCAGGCTTTACAAACAAACACACTCCTCCACCATTTTTAATCCCTCTGTCCCTCCTAAAAAGGGTGTAACCATTTAAATTCACAATCCAGTCACATGTTTCATCCCACCAGGTCTCATTGATACCAATTATATAATAATTTTTAGAGCATGCAATTAATTCTAGGTCTCCCATTTTACCTGACAAACTCCGTGCATTTGCCAGCATACAGCGGAGGTTACTACTTTTACTTTTTCAATTTGCATTACTTAGTGGGGAATAATATGTTAAGTTAGTATTAATCTGTTTTCCTTGTAACAGAGGGACCTCCTCAGCTGGTAAACTGTATACCCCCCCTCCCTCCTCCCCCATGACCCCTCTCTCCTCCCCCATGACCCTTTACTAACCCCACTGCCCCATCTACCCTAGCTTCCTACACCAAGACTTGAGCCATGCATTTAGCTCCCTAAGCTCCCATTGTCTTCCTAAACTTGCACGTGGCAGGGGCAAAATTTCAGAAAAAATGACATTGGAAGACCTTCCTTTGATTTTAGAGCCTAGATCCTTGAACTCACTCTTTAAGGTCTTCTATCTACCATTTATTTTGTCATTAGTACCGATATGTACTAAGACAGTTGGGTCATGCCCAGTCCTACCCAATAATGTGTCTACTCGATCAATCACATGCGAACCCTGGCACCAGGTAGACAGCAAACTAATTGATTGTAGCGATCCGGTTAACAGATTACCCATCCACTAATAACTGGATCCCCTACAACCACAATCTACTTAGAGGAGGTCTACAGTTTTGGGGGTAAGGTACATGGAGTTGAACACAATGAACTGTATAAACGTTATGTGGATGATCTCTTGTTTATATGGTAAGGGACAGAAGCAAATTTCACTGAATTGGCTAAAGAGCTGAACCATAATGATTACAACCTAGGTTTTACTCATTTGTTCAATCACACCACAATTGACTTTCTATATTTAAAACTCTCGTGATCAGTGTCTAATCAAGAGCACTGTTAGAAAGAAAACAGCTGGTAATTTCCTATTAAGGGCAGATTCCTGCCATCCCAACCATGTCTTTAAAGCAGTGCCCATAGGACAATTCCAACATTTGAGGCTTAATTGTAATACCACTGAAGAGTACATATTCCAATCTATTAGTTTGCGAGATCAGTTTTTAGTCTGTGGATATCCATTACAACCTTTAAAGGTGGTGTTCCTGAGGGCCCTTAGGAGTAATAGATCAGATTTGTTATACAAACCTAAGGATACCAACAAAAAAAAAGGATACAGGAAATATGCCACTATTCATCACTTCATATAGTGAACAATATTATAAGATCAAAAGCATAGTCTAGAAATACCTCCCTATTTTAATGGAGATGAAAAATTAAGAAAAGTTTTACAGCATGGTTGTAAGTTTGTCATGTGACGTGCAAAAACCCTGGGAAACATTTTATCCCCAATCGATGTTAGCGGAAAGTGTAGTACAGCATCTTGGATAAACACCATAGGTTCCTATATGGTTGTGGTGCAACCTAATGCATTACGTGCAAATATATGGAAATTGAATACACTGGAAAGCTCTTTAAGATAAAGAACTTTAGAAATTGTAAGTGCAACACAATGTTTGTAATTTATTTGCTTACCTGCAAAAAATGTAGCATCCAGTACGTAGGTTGCACCACAAGAAAATTGAAGTGCGTATGCATAAACATATTAACCAGATTGTATCCAGAAATTCGAGTTCTGTTGTATCTAGGCATTTTTTGGATTGCAGTGATGGGAACAGTGCATATCTCAAAATCAAGGGATTGAGAGAATACTCTCCACTTCGAGAGGAGGGGATTAAGCATCATTACTGTAACATAGAGAAGCCTTCTGGATTTTCACACTAGACACACGACTACCGAAGGGTTTAAATTTACGTTTTGATGTTCCGTGTTTTGTCTAGAAAATATGTTTGTGAAAAACCTATAAAATATGGTCTAACTATGATAAGTCTTTGAAATAAGCATAATAGGTTGGGTATTGAAAAACTTCACAGTTGCTATAATTTACACAAATTTAATTATATATTATTCCAAATTCATTTTTTTTATTAAATATTTAGCATTTGGATGACCTCTTTTAAACTATCAAATTTGTTAAATTCATATTAAGGCACCTGCTTTTATTATTTAATTTTAAAATAATTGAGTTGGGAGTTGCTGCACAACTCATATCGAATTTATTCACTTACTTAAAACAATTACTTCACTCAAATTCAGCATTTTTAACACTAATGAGATTTATGTAGTGTAAGCAACATTTTGAGTAATTGAAAAATTGCACATACTGTAGATGTTTTTAAAACAAACACGAAGGTGTAAGGACACCGATGACGTCACTATGGCGCATTATTCATTATCTAAAGTCTGACAGTATTTGCACCTGAGTTTTCATATATATTTTATTTATAGGTCTCACGGGACATACAGTGTTTCTACCTCCACAGCAGCGCTAAATTAGTATGTACACGTTAATATGGATTCTGGGCAGCAGAGCAGACTCATTCATGTTTTCCCAGGCTTCTGTGCACTGATGTCATTGTACTTACAGTTTTCAGAAAAGCGAAAAGCTTTACTTTTAATATCCTGCCAAAGTTGCTGATGACAATCACTTTGCATATTAATCACGGCCTGGCGCGGCTATCAGTTCAGTGTGACTTCCTTATAGCGGACAGAGAGGAAAGTACAGGGCGAGGGTGACAGTTAGATCAGAGCGAGTGAGACGCAAAGACACTTCACTGTCTCACACCTGCACCGACACCGAACTGATGGGACCCTGTAACCTGCTGCTGCTGCTGGTGACCGCTATAGGTAAGGGCTACTTCTGAAGAGAGAGGGCAGAGATCGATGTTCGTAAATTTAGGGACGCTTCACGATCACGACCTAATAATGTGTCTTATGTTCCCCCCGCAGGCTCGGTATCGTGCCTACAGAATGTATCAAGGAATGAGAGTGAATCTGTAATTTTCACAGTGAAGCTGAATTTACCTGCACAGAATCAGCGGTTGGTAACATGGAGGTTTGGTACCAGTACGATTGCAACTGCAATACAGGGTAACACTCCGACTTATAGTAACAGCTGCACAGACAGATGCTCCCTGTATGGAAACGCTAGTCTCCAGCTGGACAATGTCACTCGTGCAGATACAGGGAACTATACACTCACTGTAACCAACATAGACACTACTGTGCAACAAACAGAACAGTTTCATCTCACGGTTTACGGTAAGTACCGCAGTGAAACGATCTAGTATTCCATTAACGAGTATTCTGAAGTTTATTTTACTTTACTCTTCATTTCTTTCACTGAACATTTACATTACACATTATTTAGTCCAACCAAAATTGAACCTTATGAAACAAATGTTTATACAATATCCAGGTAACATGTATACTGCTTATTTGATCCTTCCTGATTTCCAGTGTAGGACTGGGACACCAGGGCCCACCCAAAAACCTTTGACTAGGGGCCCACCAATTAATCTTAGACCAGGGACCCATTCTTAGTACTATTATTATTCCTCTCCTCATCTATTCTCCTTTTCTTTACATACTATAATCTATTATTCCACTTTGTTCTCATAGAAATAGGGAATGGCCATGAAATAGGCTAAATGTTCAGCAGCATGAGAGCCACTGACACCTGGGCCCACCAGGACTTTTCCTGGTATCCCTGTGGGCCAGTCCAACACTGCTGATTTCCAAGTACCACAAATACTACACAGATCATCAATCAGGCAGGCTTTTGTGGGAGATTTTGATCTGCTGATACAGGTTGGTCAATTAGATGATGCGTTGGCAGCTGAGGAAGTGAATGGGAGCTATAGTTCCAAATATCTGAGGAGTTAGCTCAAACAGCCATTTCAATAAAAAGGTGGCCATATAAGGCCCCTCATAAAGTATCTTTCCTTTTCTTCTGCGGTCCATTAGGTTGGATACAATTGTATTGGTCCTTGTATGTGCACCTGAACTGACAAAAAAGTGGGCTGATCCCTGTGCAATCTAGTAATTTGGCCAACAGGCCACACAAAAAATCTTGGATGCACTGATTTGATCATAAATGTTATGGGAATCTCATGGGAAACAGAAGGTGGATGTAATGAATGGTTCTCAGAATTGTCAGTTCAAGATCAGGACACAAGGAGCAGTGCTCAGCCACTTGGATGGGAACTTATTTTGGCAATCAAATTCACACTGCTGCCCAAGTTACTTTTAATTGATTCTTCCTAATTTGTAAAAATATAACAGAGTATTACATCCATTTGTACATTTTATTGAGAAAGTTGCATAACTGTTTTGGTTATGGTTATCTGTGGGATACTAAAAGATAAGCCCCATCACCACATTACACCAGTTCTAAAGTGATTGAAACCATGGTCATTTGTATTCTACTGCTGTTCCTGGACATTATATAGACCTTTACAAGATATCTACCACAGGAGGGCAGCCAAAAGAATTGGAGACTGAGCCCAATAGCAAGCAATTACCTGTGCTGTAGAAAACCGTAGATACCTGTATATGTCCTATAAAGAAGTCACAGATAAGAAATCACATAGAGTATACCCAGATATTCAACTGTCTGCCTACATTTAAATGCATTTTTAGCTTCATAGATCTATCTGAATATTGAGATTAGGGTTTGGATTAGTTTGTTATTCAAATTAGTTTCTTGTGGAAGTTTCTTCAATAAGATGAATCCAATAATTTTGGATTCTGTGCATCCCTAACAGACCTGGATTTGTGGAAAGGCCACAAAGGCCCGTGCCTAGGGTGGCAGAATTTTAGGGGGGAGGTATGCTGCCCAACCACACCCACAATGATTCAGAAGCACTGGGGATTTGCAGGAGATAAAATAGTTTTTAAAATTTCTTCTATAACAGTAATAATACAGGCCTTCAAAGCTGTCAAGCAGAAAATGAGGTTAGTCTGCTTTTTAATATCACTGGTATCAGAGCTGCCATGTAACATGGATCTCAATTAATCCCAATTAATTACTAATCAGCCTTGTATTGTAATGTTATATTCTGTACGTACTGTATGTCTCTCTGCGCTGGAAAGAAAGGGGTCCAGACCCAAGGGCTGCCCCTTAAACTGCTGGCTAAGGCCAGGCCCACAGGTGCCCTTACAGCAATATGACCCTGCTGATTATATGTTTGCATTTTTTGAAATGCGGTATCTTTACAGATACAGTACTGTTAAAAAAAGTGTTGATTATTTGAATTGTTTTTACTGGTCTCCTTAAAAATGTTAAATGTGGGTTCAACTGTATTAAAATAGAGATTTTGGTCTTGTCACACTTGCGCAATAACCCTCTATGCAGGCTTCTAAGTTGAGCTGAGAAAATTGTGATTGCGCATGGCCACATCGAATGAATGTGCACATTTGTATACAAGCACCTTCTTCAAGATAAACCAGTGTCTGCAGCATGTGAGTATGCGCACCCATAAATAGAACTGTTGTCAAAGATGTTTATACACTGCTGGCAGTTGTTGGAATGCACCTCAATTTTAATTATGATATCTGTGCTGCTGCCAGTGAAATAATCAAAAATAGAAAGCAAGGCACATTTCAAAATACCATAGTATCAGAAGTGTCACCCCCCCACACCATTTCTTTGTGAGGTACCACTCCTGTCACTCTTCTGAGTTCCCCTGATTTCTGTTGATTTTCCGCATAGATTTGCAGGTGAACATCAGATGTGTGCGTGTGCAGTGATGTCAGTAGAGTGTTGTGCGCATGCAAAGCACAGAATCTGTAGCTTTAGAATGGGTTGTTCACATGCACATGGCACCATTTCCGCTGACGTCACTTCCTGGTCGCAGAATTTCTCCCCCAGCCAAGTTATTACCACAGCTGACAGCTCTATAGTATCTAGACAGATAATGTTGACCTACTTTGTGTAATTTTTGGGGAAAGGGGCAACAAAAAACAATTTTATACAAAGACTTTCCTGCTTCCCTTAAAGGAATAGTTCAGTGTGAAAATAAAAACTGTGCAAAATAAAAAATGTTTCTAATATAGTTAGTTAGCCAAAAATGTAATATATAAAGGCTGGAGTGAACAGATTTCTAATAAAACAGCCAGAATCCAACTTCCTGCTTTTCAGCTCTATAACTCTGAGTTAGTCAGCGACTTGAAGGGGGGCCACATGGGACATTTCTGTTCAGTGAGTTTGTAATTGATCCTCCGCATTCAGCTCAGATTCAAAAGCAACAGATATGACCCATGTGGCCCCCCCTCATCTGACTCATGTGGCCCCCCCCAAGTCTCTGATTGGTTACTGCCTGGTAGCCAGGGTAACCAGTCAGTGTAAACCAAGAGAGCTGAAAAGCAAATCACTCCAGCCTTGATACATTACATTTTTGGCTAATTAAATATATTAGAAACATTTTTTATTTTGCACAGCCTATTTATTTACCCAGTTTTTATTTTTACACTAAACAATTCCTTTAAGGCAGACAAGTGGGAGGGGTGTGGGAGAGGAAGGGGCTGACAGAGGCTATCCTCCTGTGTCATTTCCCTATCTATATTGAAGTTGATTATATAGATCCATATAATCTATATTATAGGGAAGCCAGGGGTTCCGCAGTTTACTATGTAGTCCATCCTTATTTTAGATACAGATCATACTAATCTTACACTTGTGTCAGTCTCTGTAACACCTGAGAAGCAGTGATGTGATTCCTGATCTGTGATCATGGCACAGGCTGGTGTGGGGGACTATCTGTGTTCCAGGATTATTCCAGGATATCCAATTTTTGCCTGTTACTTGTTTACCCACATAGAGTGTAAGCTCAAAGGTTGAGAGTCTGATTTGCAACTTTATTAACACTTGGCACATAATGGAAGACAGTTAAATATTATCCTTATCTATATAAAATTTTCATCAATTTGCATGTGCAATATTAGCTCCTGGAGGGTTTCTTAGCACCATGGAATATAGCTAAACTATGCATGCGAATGGTTATTAATACATGTGAACTGTGCATGGTTTTATATATTAATATTGAGTGCCCATGTGTGCACAACCCTCTATGGAGGGTTCTCTGTCTGCCATGTAAAATCTTCAAAATAAAGTAGATGCCCACGCTATGGTTGCCACCTTTTTTGTCTTTGCAGATTGGGCAAGGGGGTGGTGCTGGTAATGTTGGAAGTGGGTCATTGATGTGTGGAAACATGACTACTGTGTGGCAGCCTGTGAATGGCCAAATCGTGCATTAGTAAGGGGACAAGCCTGCTCTTTTTTCAGATTTTTGAAAACTGGGCATTTTTAAACCGGACAGCTGTTTCTCCACCTCTCTGTTAGATCTGCTCTCAACTCCCTCACAAATCTTCCTTATTTCACCCTTTCTCCATACCTTTAGCATCTTTCCCTCTTTCATGTTATTCGTGAATCCAACCTCATGAATTTTATTGATACCCCATGATTTCCATTAGGCAAATGGTTTGGTGGCCTTGGACCAATTAATGGCGAGATTATATGTTCTGAGCTGTTAGTGGCTAATGTTATTGGGAAATATTTGCTAAAGGGAATAATTGTATTTCAATAACATTAAGGGGCAGATTTACTAAGCTCGAGTGAAGGATTCGAATGAAAAAAACTTTGAATTTCGAGGTGTTTTTGTGCTCCTCGACTATCGAGTAGAACGATTCGAATAGATCGAGCGCAAAAACGCTGCGACTATTCGCCCATTCGATAGTCGAAGTACTGTCTCTTAAAAATATTTCGACCCCCTACTTCGCCACCTAAAACCTACCGAATTGCTTTAGAGAGTCCCATAGGCGAAGAAAAAGGCATTCGATCGATCATTCGATCGAATGAAAATCCTTCGATCGAATATTCGATCGCTCGAATATTCGCCCATTCGACTATTCGCCGGCGCGTAAATTCGCCCAAATTCCCTATTTGATTCTATTCCCTAGTCAAATTTCGAGGGATTTAACCCCTCGAAATTCGACCCTTGATAAATCTGCCCCTAACAGTAACTATTGTATCAATTCTAACAGTTGCCTTTAATGAAGGGATTCAGCTCAGCAGGGACAAAGATAAGAAATGTATCAAATAAATGTATCAATTTAGAACAATTTAGAGAGTCGGCAACCCCCCCCCCGCAAGCTGCTTTAGAAAGTGAAAAATTACACTTCAGTATTAGAAAAACAGTCACAGATAGAAAATAGAAAGTAATTGGAAAAAGTCTTTATTTCTGGCTATCTATCTGAAATCAACTGAACTGGAAAAGTGTTGGAAGGTGAACAACCCCTATAAGTAACTCAGAGTAACCAATCAGATGTTTCAAAACAGCTGACTAGTAAATTCTAGCTACTACTGATTGGTTGCTGTTTGTTAACTAAACAAGTAGCACATTTAAGTTAATTTATTACATTAGCCCTCAAAAGATGTCATAATCATACTTTCAAAAGTATACACTCAACAGCTAACTCCTCGGCATAAGGGAGAGGATACAGAATTACTACTTTTTACTGAGACGCAGTGAATGTGATTTCCACTTACTTCATACTCCAATGAAACAGTTGCTTTTTAAAATAGCTTTAGAGTACTGGGCTGCTGGGCCACTTCTGATGGCCAACATTTCTGTGCAATAAAAATTGTGCCATGTTAGCATATCTCCCTGTTATTTTGGGGCTTCCCTATATACTGAGGTCTTCTGGGGCATTGTACTTGTTTGCTGCATTACCAGGGATAGTAGTTACCAGCACCTTATATCCTGGGGAAATCCATACTGACCAATAAGATGTCTGCTTTTAAACAGATGAATAGTGAATGCTATTTGCCAGTTGGTTTTTATGGGTTACTGCACCTGACCAAAGTTAGTAGGGGTCATTTAGTTCCATTACTAAAGTTGCATTTGTGCAAATTTCCTTGTGTTCAGTTGTTGATAAAACCCCATTTATTAAAGGAACTTGTGTCATAGGGTGCTGGTGGAACTTATGTATCGTTATGCTCAGGCCTGGATTTGTGATGAGGCTGCCTAGGGCAGCTAGACTGTAGGGTGGCATGCCGCCCAGTCACATTCTAAGAAGTGCAAATCACCAGCATTCCAGCCCATACATGCAGTCTTAAATGACCCTTGGGGGCAGATTTATTAAGGGCTGAATAGTAAATTAGATTTTTTAAAAAAATGTTGGAGTCAAAATTCACACATTTGAATTTTAATCCCCCCAATTGTAATGTAAATTTGAATGTGAGATTTATCACACCTCGATCATGGAAACAGTTCTAATTCGCACCTAAAACCTGCCTAATTAATTTACAAATCAATGGCAGAGGTCCATTGACCCATTTGAATATGTTATAAGCCTTCCTGACGTTTTTTTGGAGGAAAATATGAAAAAATTTTCAGATCGTTCCCATTCGATCGAATTTTAGACGTTTTCATTAATAACCTCCAATTCGAGTTTTAAGTACTTTCGAATTTATTAAAGTAAAAAAATCACATCAAAAAGAAATTCGACCTTTGATAAATCTGCCCACTAGTGCCTTTTGTAGCATAACTAATTAAAATTATGACTTGCTCAATTTCTGTATATAACCTTATCAACTAATATTGCTCTATCCCACAGGTTCATGTGACTTTGGAACTCTACAATCAAACAACATGCTTAAATTTATTATTTTGCCTCTCTGCTTTTTTCTTATACAAGTTGGTATTTAGTAATTTTGGGGTGTTTCCTGGCAGCTCCAAATAGCAGATATAGTGACTTGTTATTAATGATACATAGTGAACTTGAGTTGCATGAAAAATGATATCTAATAGCACTGTGCCACTGACACTTCAGTTTTCTGTTCGTTCAATTACTGGCTATGTTTGCACTGTTGAAATGAGAATTATACCTTAGTTGGGTATAATAACTGCTGTACCACTACAAAATACGTTGATTACTTTAGTGGTCAGATATTGCTTAATTAGTGGAGGACCAGAAAAAAATGGTGTAAAATGAGGGAAAATGTAAAATGAGGGAAATGCATTATATATTGGTGGGTCCACAAAAATGGTGTCAAATTTAGCAAAACTTAAAATCAGTGTTTGTCAAATTGAGGTTTCTCAGTAAGTGTTTTCATGTTTTCTGATCAAATATATGTTTTCTCAGTATGCTCATGATTCTTGCCAATTAATTGCAGTTGCTTACATTAATGTTTTTACAGTATTTTGAATAAAGCTGCCTTGCTCAGTATGTCACATTTGTGGTTCTACATCAGTGCTGTCCAACTTCTGAAGGTACCATGGGCTGGAATTTTTATGGCCTACATTTGGAGGGCCAATAATGAAAGCCAGTGTTGACCACTCCCTGTTCACAACCACTTTAAACCACAAGAACTTCCACATTAATGGTGGTAGCACACCAAAAAAACCAAATGGTTGGTGTTCACTGCAGGGATATCACTTATCACTCATATGTGAAAAATGTTTTATGTCATATTAAAACAAACACTTAAATCCATATGCCTCCTCCTCCCCTGTGGATAACACAGCAACCCCCACTGCACATTTAAACACCTTACGGGCCTAAGGTGAACAATGTGGGCAGTTTCAGTCTGGGTCTCAGGTGTGAACAGTACAGGGTTTTACAAATGTGAACTATAGAGGTGTTACAGGAGTAAACAATGCAGAGGAATTAAAGGTGTGAACAATACAGTATTTTACTGTCTGAATTTGAGGTGTTAATTCAGGGGCCAGTTAATCTCAGTACTGACACTTTACACACAGGTAATCAGACACAGCGGGCAGACATTCATGTGAGGGGCCACAGTTTTCTACATTATACTAAAGCATATAGGGATGCAATGAACACAGAATTTTGCTGACAATCAGAAAAACTTTTGCTGTAAACATTTTTTGGCAATATTTTAAATACCTAAATGGGGAATGCTGATAACATCAATTTGATAAAATATGAGAACTATAGGGAATTTGAGATGTAGGTCCTGTGCCTAATATGTTGTCAGTGTCAGGGCTGATATGCTGGTAAAAACTGCTGAGGATATTTGTAATATTCTTCAAGGAACCTCAGGTCAAGTTTTGTCTAAACCCCCAAAAATTCTGTAATATTAACAATTTTATAATATAAACATGTTTGGATCAACTCTCTCTGAAGATTCTAGCTTTAACTGATACTTGACAGCGCTATATAAATAAATGATGATGATGATGATGATGATACAGGAAGTGTATATACAGTAAGGAGTCTCTTTATCATGCTGTGTAAAAAGTGGAGTGAATTATTACCGGTGATGTTGCTCATATCAACCAATCAGATCTTTGCTTTTGTTTTCGATCTGTTGAAATCTAATTGCTGATTGGTTGCTCTGGGCAACATCACCAGTAATGCTTCACTCCACTTTTTACACAGCATGATAAACAGACTCCTTAGGGTCACTTACATTCTGCCCTTCAAAGACAGCTGGTGAACTAAAAACCTGGCTGTATAAAACTGTTAAAACTGCTAACTGCTAAATCGAACATTTATGGAAACTGCAAAAGAGCTCAGGGACCTCTAATATTCCTATTTATTTTGCAACCCTTGTCTGCGCATGTGCAATGACATCTCATTATGTGATGTCACTACGCCGTGCCATATTTTTCAGCAGCATGCAAATCAGTAAACATTCAGGACACAGAAGGGCATGTGTGTGTGTATACACAATGAGCATTCAATGACGTCTGAAGGACTGTGCATGAACAATCGGTCAATATGCCACGCCCACATTTTGCTGTGGTGCACAAAGCAATATACATTCAGTGATATGGAAGGGCCTATGTGCATTACACTCAGTTATGCCAGAGGGACTTCTGCACACGCGCAGTGATGTCACATTTATGATGTTATCAGGCCATGCCCTTAAAATCTTAAAGGCAGTGTCGGACTGGCCCACAGGGATACCAGGAAAACTCCCGGTGGGCCAAAGTGTCAGTGGGCCCTCGTGCTTCTAAACATTTGGCTTATTTTATGGCCATTCCCTATTTCTATGAGAATAAAGAGGCTAAATAGATGGAATAATTGATTATAGTATGTAAAGAAAAGAGACTAGGAGAATAAAGATTGAGTGAGGAGAGGAAGAATAATAGTACTGACAGTGGGCCCCTGGTCTAAGGGTTTTTAGTGGGCCCCTGGTGTCCCAGTCCGACACAGCTTAAAGGGGTTGTTCATAATTGGATTAACTTTTAGTATGATATATGAGAGTATCTGAGTGATATTCTGAGACAATATGCATTTAGTTTAATTTTTTTTATTATTTGTGGTTTTTGCATTATTTAGCCGTTTAGCAATACATTTGTAGCTTTACAGAGAAACTGTAATTAGATGAGGTCAGTGACCCCCATTTTAAAGCTGGAAAAAGGAAAATATTTCAAAAACTATATATAAAAAAAAAAAGCAAAAATGAAGGCCAATTGAAAAGTTGCTTAGAATTAGCCATTCTATAACATACTAAAAGTTAAAGAGGAACTGTCACCCTAAGAAATAATTTCAGATTCTTTTCTATTGTATTAAGCAAGCATAATAAACTTTACTTACACAAAATATAAATTATTAACATTTTGTTTCCTTCAGTCTGGAAATCCACAATCACATCAAATGGCAAATGCCATTTTGTGGATACTGTTATACAGGCAAGCTTTGTACCATACCAAAATCAGGGAAACCTGATGCCCATAACCACAAAATATAGACAGTGAGAAGGAAGAGGAATGTAAAGGGCGCAGTGACATCAAGAAAGAGCAGAATAGAATGTGAAAGCAGTTAGGAGACAAGATTTATTTTACCAACCCCCATATAATTTGTGGTGGGGGGGGGGGGTAGAGCCTTATGCCAGTTCCCAGAGTGAAGAATGATGGGTTATTGCAATCTGAAAGTAAGGTGAAATTAGTAAGGGTTTCAGCCCATAGCATGCCCAATCACTGACCAAAAACAAATCTCAGTGAGAAAATGAAAAACCTGAGTTAAGTTAATGATGATAAAAAAAACTATGTGCCATTGCACTGAAGCTGTGTACAAAATATAACAATTTCTCAGTTTGGTAAGTGTTTCCCTATCACTGTAAAAGCATGCAGTTTTATTTTTCTTGTCTTTTTATCATATAGCTGTTATAACATGTGCAACTTATGTTAGTATTTTTAAAGAATGAATAAGTATGAAAAAATAGTGCTCAATTAAAACAGATCTAATTGCAGCAATTAACATCTTGCTATTTGTTGTGCTACATTGGCAATAGGCCAAATGACTGTAATAACAGGATGTTTATTGCATAACAACGCACCCAATAACTATATAGATACTCAGATAGTAAAGGATGACTGTAACATACTCAAATTAAAGCAGGACAAATGATCAGAAAAGGAAAGCGCAGATTTCCTGAACAACAATTGACATTGAAATGATGGAAACAGCAAATAGAACGCAAGGACCAAATGTCTATAAAGGAAAGTATAAAAAGAATTCTGCCTAAACTTATATTCCAAGGAGTCTTGAATTGCCTAACTTGCAACAGTCCTGTTAAAACTGAGATGACTGCAGGACAAATAGACTGAGCTGAAAAAAGAAACTTCTATTTTTGAAAAATGGAGCATGCTTCAGAAAAACTTAGAAACAATATTTTGGTTTCTTTGAGAATGAACGGTGGAGGCTGACTTTCTTTAAGGTGGATTTCTGTTATAAGTGAGAAGCTGCATCAAAAGAAGGTCTTTAATACACAAAGTACAAGACAGCAGGGAGGAGAGTGTAAGAAGTCAAATTGTATAAGAAAAGAGATGAAGTGAACGAGTCAACTGCCAACACAGTAATATATAAAGGTAACAAATCAGTTTTTTATGTTACACAAGATAAGAAAAATGTTATTAACAGTGTAACATTGTGAGTAATATTGGCACAACTGTGTTAAAGCTTCTATAAACCTTAAACTCCAGCAGAATCTCTGAATTTTCTTTGTGAGCAAAAAAATGCAGATTTTAGGGGTTAACAGCATGTGCTCAGCATAATTGTTAGACCTCTGATTTCTTATAGGCAGGTATAACCACTTCTGCTCATTTTAAGTAGTGTCACTGTTATGTAAGGTATCCCAAACCCAGAATAAAACCCATGGTCCCAGCCACGACTCACACTTCTGACTATAACAGAACTCGAAAGGTAGACGGCACTTCTGAAAATGGGGTTTATTGGAGTTCCTGCTGGAAAGACCTAACACGTTTCGGGAGTTATCCCTTAGTCATAGGTTAGCTAACCTATGACTAAGGGATAACTCCCGAAACACGTTAGGTCTTTCCAGCAGGAACTCCAATAAACCCCATTTTCAGAAGTGCCGTCTACCTTTCGAGTTTTGTTGTGTGTACAGTGGGGACACTGTCTGACTGAGCACCTGGCCAGAGGGGAGAGCGGTGAGCAGTTTGCGGTCCTTTTTTTTGCTCTTCTGACTATAACAGCCACCTTTTGATTCGGAAGGAGCCCTCCAGTACTCGGATGCCACCAAGTCTTAAAGTGAGAGGACAAGGAGAGAGTTCTAGACAGACAAGAGAACCAAATGTTTACAGAAGGAACAGGGAAATAGGAGTGTGGTCAAGGGGCAGGCAGAGTCAATACCATTCAGCAGAGCAGTACAAATTCAGGATACAAGAAAGTAGTCTAGGTCACAGGCCGGGTCAATAACACCAATAAAAGTAACAGGATCCAAGTAGTCAGAAAATAGGCAAAAGCCAGGACAGGCAGCAAACTAGGGAAGGTCAGGAACAGGCAGGGTCAAGGACAGGTTATTCAGACAGAAATTACACCCTGTAACTATCAGGAAATGGATCCTAGTTGGACAATGAGTCAGTGCAAAGTAGGTGGTTTTATAGGCAGACTAATGGCTTACACGGATCACTTCTGGTCAGACTAGCAACAGGTGAAACAAGCCATGCCTAAATTCAATTAAAAGAATAGGAGTGAACCAGAGCCTTAGCTCACTGCTCACATGGAGCAGTGGCACAGAAGCAGCAGGTTCCTGGTTGAACTCCAGGCAGGATGTTACATTCCCAAAAGAGTCAGCTACAATGTAGTGTAGCCAGGTTTAACAGCCTATGTGTGCAAAATGAATAATGAACCAGTACTCCAGCTTGTTTTGTTTGCTTTCCAATCAGCACCTTGAAAGGAAAGGGATGATGATTTCCAAGGCATGTGTGCAAGCTAGAGTTCATGAAATAAAATAAATGTTGATGGAATATCAGGAATGTTGATGGCCCATGCTAGGAGCTTATAGGTGATTTCATTAATTTAACAAACACAATTTAAGGCCCATTGGTAATAAAAGTTGCAATCAATGTTTGTATCAGGCATAGTAATTTACAGTAAAAAGATGTCAGCTTTAAAACCATATTCCTAAACCTAGTTGCAACTTGTGCTTCTAATGTTAAGTACTTATATGGCAGATCAAAGCAAAAGTAATTTGCTGTATTACAAAACTGTGATCTAGCATTAAACTTCTTGGTAACATATAAATGTACAGAAAGTTATACTATTCTTAAAAAAACTATACGCTTTTTTATCCAGCCTTCCTCTTATCCTGTTGGACATGGTGTATTTCTGTGGATGGAGAATATTAGTCCTGTAAATATTATAGTGGTGTCAACAGAAATACAATGAAGGAAGCTCAACCTTTCCTCTCATATCAGGACTCTTTGATTTACATAAAAATCAAGGGTTTTCAATAATCTTAATTTCTGTGGGCTTTATTATGCATTATTTGGGCAAATTAATGGAAGATGGCCTTCAGCACCTCTGAAGCCCTTTAGCTTATGCAATGTCTTGCTGTCTTACATGAGTTCTTAGGGATCTTCTGGGAAACAAATTTTCCTAATGGCACTTCAGTTTGTCTGGCTTTTGTTTCTCCTAATAGTTTTCAAATTAAATGTCCTAAAAAAAAGAAAGAGGAAGAATGGGAGTCCTTTAGGCAAGAGCTTGCTGAACCCACAGGCACAGAAAGGAAAAGGGCAGGAGCAGGGTGACGAGGGTGTAGTCTGTCAGGGTGGAACAGGTGCAGAGCGGAACAGGAAGGAGAGGGCAAACATCAGAACTGGACTGGACGAAGAGGGCAATGAGTCAGGACAGGAGCAGACTGGATAGGAACAGGATGGAGCAGGAGTAGAACAGGAACAGACTGGATGGGACAGAACGTTGCTGGCGTAGATAAGATCAGACTGGGGGCTGGGTAACAGGAGGACTGGATAGCAGAAAAGGACTGAATAGCAGGAAATGAATTCGGAACTGACCTTATTGTCCATCAGCTGTAGTGCTGTGGCAGTTGTTGAGCATCTATTCTGTTTACCTTTGGAGATTACTTCTGTCAGGGCCTTCGATTTTGTCTCTAAATTCTAAAGAGAATATTCTTCCAATCCTTGGAAATCAAACTTTTATTGTGTGTGTGTGTGTGTATATATATATATATATATATATATATATATATATATATATATATATATATATATATATATATATATATATATATATATAATACACAAAAGCCATGAATATCTTGTAAATTATATCCTTATAACGGTGAGTTCTGATGTCATCAGTTATAAACGGTGAGTTCTGATGTCATTTCTGTCACATGACTCCCTAAAACTTGTGTATTATAATAAATAAAGTACCCCCAGTTGTAAAATATGAGGATATTAGAAGTTACCTCGGAGTTCCATGACCTGTTTAAAAACACTCGGCCTTCGGCCTCGTGTTTTTATATGGTCATGAAACTCCTCTGTAACTTATAATATCCTTATATTTTACAAGAGGGGGTACTTTATTCACTATATATATATATATATATATATATATATATATATATATATATATTTTTTTTTTTTTTATTTATGGTTGTGCTAGAATTCCCTGGGTGGAATTATTTTATGGAATTATGTTTATTTTTCTACATCCCTGATGCCACTGAAAACATCACCTGTTGCTAAGGTTAATCTGATGAAATCTTTCATCTCACAGAATACTTTTGCTGATAAACAGTGAAGTACATTTCTTCAGTACTCTTTTGACAACAAAGTATGGTTGTCCAAGTAGATATATACATCTAATGGGTTGTATTTTAAAGTCCAAATGCAAAAAAAACTTGAATTTGAATTTTTAGAGGAAAAAAACTAAAATTTTTCAAGATGTATTATACCCAAGGCTGCTAAAAGTCTGAATCTGAAAATACTCCATCTCCAACCTATTGTGATCCTATAGAAGTCAATCGCAGAGGTCCCCTTTCAAATTTGAAGATATCAGATTCATGGTCTGCGCTGAGTTTTGTCCTAAAACCCTGAACTTTTTGATTTTTTTTATGAATCAAATTATAAATGAAGTCAAATCGTGGATTGTAGTTTGGCTGGATTTTTTAAATAAAAATATTAATAACATTTTTATTGAAATTCTGATTTAAGTAAATAACCCTCCCCATGTACTAGCTCCTAAACACTATGGACATATTTATCAAATAGTGAAGTTAGAGATCGCTACAGTCCATTAGAGTGAAATTCTGCCACTCTACATTCATTTTTATGGAATTTTTATACGTTTTTTTTATCAATGGATGAAAGTGAAAGTTCACTCATTGATAAATACACCTTTCAAAATCCCATAGAAATGAATGGAGAGTGGCGGAATTTCACTCTAGCGGACTGTGGCGATCTCTGACTTCACTATTTGATAAATATGACCCATAACCTTTATATTCTGAAATTCCAAATCAGGTTAAATTAACATCTTACCAAGAATTTTTAGAGACAATAATATACAGAATGTGATTACTAAATGTATTATTACTGATAATTATCTGGTTTTTGGCAGTAACAGCAAGCAGGGACACCTACGGGAAGCAAGGCAGCATTATAGTATACTTATATGATTATGATAAAATCGGACATCCTGCCCACATTTAGATTTAGAAATAACAGTTGGTAGAAATCAGAAGCAGCCCTCCGTTGGATAGTGAACTCGTATGTGAGTGGTGTTCAGGGTCAATTCAAACTTTCCAATATTAAAGGGAACCTGCAAAGTTCACTTAAGAGATGCATTGGTACTGTACCTTCCCATTTACAATCATATTAACCAAACGTTTATTTGATCTTTTCACATTCAGAAACCCGCCTATCAATGTATTTGTTTACATTTTGTATTTTTCTGATACTACAGACTAGAAACATCACATTTCACAAAGAGATTTTTTCTGAATACCACCCTGCAGCAAATGCAAATCAGATCCTTAAATCCACAATGATACAAAGGGAAAATATTTGCAAATACAGACACTCCAGTAAAACAAATGGGTATTATTTTAGTAGCTTACATGGAAAAACTAAGAATCGCAATGCAGCTACTGGAAATGTGGGGCATGTACTTTACTCTAAGCAGAACTGGTTACACCTATTACTTCATGAATAGCTTCATAAAAAAATATAAACTACGCTGGAAACAAATTATTACTTGAAAACATTCAATACTGAGTAAAAAATGTATGCCTTTAAAGGGTTTGTTCACCTTTAAATTAACTTTGGTATTTTATTAGATGAGTAATAAAAAGTAGCACCAAATAGATTTGTAGCCTTACAGAACATTTGTCTTTTAGATGGGGTCATTGGCCCTCCTTCTAAAGATGGAAAGAGTCAGAAGAAAAAGGCAAATAATTGAAACACTATAAAAAATAAAGGCCAGTTGAAAAGTTGATTATAATTAGCCTTTCTATAACAGAATAAATTTAAGGTAAAGGTGAACCACCCCTCTTAAGTTTTAGTGGGAGTGAATAATGTAGCAGTGGGCAATGTAGGATCAGGAAGAATGACTTGTAGGGGCAGATTTATCAAGGGTTGAATTGAAAATTTGAATACAAAATTCGAGTTTTTTGTTTTTTTATGTTCAAAACTGTCAAATTCGACTAGGGAGTTATTCAAATTCGATTTTCGAGATTTATCATACTTAAATCTAAATCGCCTGCAGATTGCTTAATTTTCCGAAGTTGCCTGAAGTTTCAACTTCGGGCGACTTTGGAAAACTAAGAGCTCCGAGTGCCATCTCACCAGCGATTTACATTCTAGCTGAGGGGGAGGCAGTTCATGGAGATTAGTCGCCCGAAGAAGAGGCGATTTGTCGTCAGGCGACTAAATCTCCCCGAATCTCTGTCTGTCTCTGCCCTTAAAGGGGCAACAAAGGTATCTGTTTTTTATCTCATTCAAATATTTAGTAATACTTTAGAAAGATACAAAGGTTTTTTTCTTAATTTAAATCTCCAGTTGAATAGGGGCTTATGTAGCTTCCACCCTTCCCAACTATAGTCAGGTGATCCCACTGGTGTCTAATAAAAGGGCAGCCAAGTTTGGGAGTTTTACTTTGAAAGCAGCAAGTAAGTTGCAGGTAAAACTAAGTCCCTTTGTAAAATGTATAATTAAACCATAGAATTCTTAATGAATCAGATGAAAATTGAGCGTAGGACTGGCCAGATATGGGATGACTTTGATGTAGTTGGCCAGCTTAAATATATTGCAATATATGGACAAACAATCCCTGTTTTGTTTAAAGGGTAAGGCATTTTTCAGTAGCAGTATGCACAAAATGTCGCCGTCTTATATATATTGATAATGGGTTGAGTGCAGAGGACTCTAGTGTTTGACTATATGTATTTTGTGGTCACAGCCTCATTGCACACCTGCCTAATGGTTTTAAATATTAGTGGTGAGCACAACTTTCCCTTGGTTGCTTTTTTATTATCATTTGAATTTCTTTTTTTTCTTGAACCTCTCAAAATTTGTGGGGTTTTTTCTACATTTCTTTACAACTCATTTTAATCAATTTAGATTTTTAGAGGTTTTCTTATATTTTTTCGCTAGTAATTTTTAGAGGTTTTTAAGGTATTCCTATTTGTTAGCTAATGGTTCAGCTTTTTTTATTCATTCTATTTATATATGGGTGTTTTAATAACTTTCATGGCATTTGTAGAGAAAATGAGTTTAATCATTAAATCTAAAATTTGACCTTTGATAAATGGGCTTCCACATCTCAATTTTTCTTTTAATACATCGGCCCCTTGATGTTCTAAGGCCCTTTTGCTTCCCAACTTTTAAGTTTGGTAAGCAAGACATTGCATTCTGATTATTGTATAGGTCAAATTCCTCTCACTCTTACCTCACTCATTCCTCATTCATGTCCTTATGCATCAGACAGAAAACATAATATTGTAAAGTCTATGGGCCTATTTACCAACAATCAATCTTTTTTTTTCAGGAATTTGTAAAAATTTGTAGTTATTTGATATTTCTTTAAAACTCTAAAAATTCAAGATTTATTAAATTTAAAAACTAAAAAATATTTTTCGTGTAATAAAACATTGTCAAACTTTTTATTTATGTAATATATTTATTTATCTTCTCATTTAGGTCCACTTACCCCTCCAAACCTCACCGTGACCAATCCCACTAATGGCAATCCTTATCTTGTTAATGACACCAACGTGACCCTCCAATGTGACTCTGGGGGCCAGAATGTGGTTAATTACATTTTTTACAAAGATGAAAACATAACTGCCTGCTCCCAGCCCCAGGTGACCTGCGACAAAGACTTCCTGTACTTCCAGCCAATCACGATGAGTGACACCGGGAGATACACCTGTAAAATAGAGAACCCTGTCGGCAGTAACACCAGCCAGCCGCTCAGTCTAACAGTCATAGGTATGTTGTTGTACAATGCAGAGGAAACTAGTTAAATATATGTACATTCACTGAGCGTTCTACCTGTGAATTTGTAAGTGTGGCAATTGGTATATGCTACAATATACTGTATCTGTAAGGACTGAGGTACTTTCTGATATAGCATTATTATTATATATTGTTATATGTTATGTGACCATTATCTTGTTCTCTGGTTGGCAGGGCGTGTATCAGTGACACTGAGCAGTAATGCATCTTCAGGGCTGCTGCGGGCAGGGAAGGATTCAGTGAATCTAACATGTTCATCTCTTGGCATTAATGTCACCTTCTCCTGGTACCTGGATGGAGCACCATTACCTCCAAACCCCAGATATCACTTAATGAATTCCAACTCCAGCCTCATTATCAGCCCTGTGGAGAGGACAGACAATGGATCATTCACCTGCATAGGTTCCAACTTTGTGAATAATGACACCAGTAAACCTCTGAATCTGAACCTTACCTGTAAGTAAAGTAATAAGATGTGTGACAATGCATGGCAGAATACAATGTGACATATACTAAACAAGACCAACTGTCATTACAAGAGGAAACTTCAACTAATAGAGAACAATGACCATCAGTAGCCCCCCACAAATGTTTTAAAGGAGAATTCAACCCCTTCAGTGCTAAAATCCCTCCCCCCTCCCCTTTGTTGCCCCCTCCCTCCTCCCCCTGGGCAAATGCCCCTAACTTGTTACTGACCCCTCCATGCAATTCCTCTCCTGTTGAGTTCATGGCAGCCATGTTCACCCGTGTGCTCTTCTTCCTGTATTAGCCGCATTTGGTGGCGCATGCCACCAAAAAAGAAATTGGAGACTTTGGGACTTTCGGCGCATGCGCAGTAGATAAATCCCTCTACTGCGCATGCGCCACCAAATGCCAGAGGGGGGAGGGATTTTATCGCTGAAGGGGTTGAATTCTCCTTTAAATGTAAAGGTTTTGATCTTATTTACATTATTGCATATGAATACAATGTCAAGATAGCCTTTTACTTTGCACCATCTTGTTATGGTATTCTTATAACATAGTAACATAGTAACATAGTAACATAGTAACATAGTAAGTAAGGTTGAAAAAAGACATGTCCATCAAGTTCAACCTTTTTTTTTTTTTTTTTTTATTAACTACCTATCTGCCAGTTGATCCAGAGGAAGGCAAAAAATCCATCTGAAGCCTCTCCAATTTGCCTTAGAGGGGGAAAAATTCCTTCCTGACTCCAAAATGGCAATCGGACTAGTCCCTGGATCAACTTGGACCATGAGCTATCTTCCATAGCCCTGTATTCCCTCACTTGCTAAAAAGCCATCCAACCCCTTCTTAAAGCTATCTAATGTATCAGCCTGTACCACTGATTCAGGGAGAGAATTCCACATCTTCACAGCTCTCATTGTAAAAAACCCCTTCCGAATATTTAGGCGGAACCTCTTTTCTTCTAATCGGAATGGGTGACCTTGTGTCAGCTGGAAAGACCTACTGGTAAATAAAGCATTAGAGAGATTATTATATGATCCCCTGATATATTTATACATAGTTATCATATCACCCCTTAAGCGCCTCTTCTCCAGCGTGAACATCCCCAATTTGGCCAGTCTTTCCTCATAGCTAAGATTTTCAATACCTTTTACCAGCTTAGTTGCCCTTCTCTGTACCCTCTCTAATACAATAATGTCCTGTTTGAATGATGAAGACCAAAACTGTACGGCATATTCTAGATGGGGCCTTACAAGTGCTCTATACAGTGGAAGAATGACCCCCTCCTCCCGTGACTCTATTCCCCTTTTAATACATCTCAAGACCTTATTTGCCCTTGATGCTGCTGACTGGCATTGCTTGCTACAGCCAAGTTTATCATCTACAAGGACTCCAAGGTCCTTTTCCGTAATGGATTTGCCTAGTGCAGTCCCATTAAGGATAAGTGGCTTGGATATTTTTACATCCCAGGTGCATGACTTTACATTTATCAACATTGAATCTCATTTGCCACTTAGCTGCCCAGATTGCCAGTTTATCAAGATCGTGTTGCAAGGATGCCACATCCTGGATGGAATTAATTAGGCTGGATAATTTTGTGTCATCTGCAAACACTGATACATTACTTACAACACCCTCCCCTAAGTCATTAATGAACAAGTTAAATAAAAGTGAACCCAATACTGAGCCGTGGGGGACCCCACTAAGAACCTTACTCCAAGTAGAGAATGTCCCATTATCAACCACCCTCTGTACCCGATCCTGTAGCCAGTTTCCTATCCATGTGCAAACTACTTCATTAAGCCCAACAGACCTTAGTTTAGAAAGCAGTCGTTTGTGGGGCACAGTATCAAACGCTTTGGCAAAATGCAAATAGATCATATCTACTACCCCCCCACTGTCCAGAATATTACTTACCACATCATAGAATGCAATCAAATTCATCTGACATGACCTATCCTTCATAAAGCCATGCTGATTGTTGCTCATAATGCCATTCATTAGGACAAAATTTTGAATGTGATCCCTTAACAAGCCTTCAAATAATTTGCCCACCACAGATGTCAAGCTTACTGGCCTATAATTGCCAGGCTGAGATCGTAATCCCTTTTTAAATATTGGAATAAAATCAGCTTTTCTCCAATCCATAGGCACCATACCACACCATATTCAGACAGTGAATCTGAGAAAATCAAAAATAAGGGCTGGTCTAAAACTGAACTAAGCTCTCTTAGAACCCGGGGGTGTATGTCATCAGGCCCTGGAGCCTTGTTTACATTAATTTGTATTAAATCTTTTTGAATCCTATCCTGAGTCAGCCACTGACTAGATTGAGCTGAACCATTCGTGCAGTTATTAAGTGAGCCTGTAAACCCAGACTCCTCTATTGTATACACTGAAGAAAATAACTGATTTAACACATTTGCCTTATCTGTATCTGTTACAACCATATTGGTACCATTATTTAATGGAGCAACACTCTCAACCTGCATCTTTTTACTATTAATATATTTAAAAAACTTTTTAGGGTTACTTTTCACCTCCACCGCAATTAACTCTTCATTTCTTTTCTTAGCCTTCCAGATTGCTGATTTACAACATTTATTACAATGTTTATATTCATTAAATGCAGCTTCTGTCCCTACAGATTTGTAGTTTTTAAATGCCTTTCTCTTCTTTGCCATTAACTTCTTTACTTCTGTATTAAGCCACACAGGATGATTCTTAGAGCTTCTACGTTTAGTCCTTAAGGGAATAAATTGAGAACAGTAATGATTTAAGATCATTTTAGGCTAAGGGCACACTAGGCGATAGCGCCGCGATTTGACTCGCGGCGACTTTTCGCCGCGACTTTTAATCCGCAATCGCTGTGGAAACTTTGGCGCTGGCGTCTATGGGGAATCGCGAGCGTAAAAACACACGCGGCGATCTTTTTTCTATTGTCGCTCGAAATCGCCTCGCTAGGTTTTTACGCTGGCGATTTGACGCGATTCCCCATAGACGCCAGCGCCAAAGTTTCCACAGCGATTGCGGATTAAAAGTCGCCGCGAAAAGTCGCCGCGAGTCAAATCGCTGCGCTATCGCCTAGTGTGGCCTTACCCTTAAAGGACAACCATTTTTGTTCTGTGTTTTTATCTGAAAACCTAATGCCCCAATCAATGCTCTGTAGGGCAGCCCTCAAGGCACTAAAATTAGCTTTTCCAAAATTCATAGTTTTTGTTGCCCCAGTATATTTTTGTTTTTTGCACCAGACATTAAAAGATATAACATTATGGTCACTATTACCCAGGGGTTCTATGACTTGCACATTTGCTATAAGTTCCAGGTCATTTGAGATCACTAAATCAAGAATAGCATTTTTTCTGGTAGGCTCCGCAACAACCTGTGCTAAAAAATTGTCGTGCAATAAGTTTATAAACTGATCTAGCAGTACCATTGCTCCAGTCAATATCTGGGTACGGTAATTGAAATCCCCCATTATCATTACTTTACCTAAACTAGCAGCCTTTTCTATTTGCATTGGGAGCTTTGTCTCTTCCTCCTCACTTACATTAGGGGGTCTATAGCATACGCCTACAATTAATTTGCTGGTTTCTTTACAATTGGTGAAGAACTCCACCCATACGACTTCTGCCCCCTCATTTTCTAAAATAACCTCCTTTATATGAGCTTTAAATCCTGCCTAACATACAGACATACCCCTCCTCCTTTTCTATTGCCTCTGTCCCTCCGAAACAAAGTATAGCCACTGATATTTACTGCCCAGTCATGCGACTCATTCAGCCATGTTTCGGCCACACCAATCACATCATATTTTCCTTCCAACACCAGCAGCTCCAGCTTTCCCATTTTACCAGTCAGACTTCTTGCATTTGTAAACATACATTTAATACTGGTACCATATTGAACATATGACATGTAGTGATGGGCGAATTTATTCGCCAGGAGCGAATTCGCGGCGAATTTGCGCGTTTCGCCGTCAGCGAATAAATTCGCAAAATGCCCGCGAAAATTCGCGGCAAAAATTATCGTGTCATATCGCGAATTTTTCGCCGTTTCGCGCGAAATTCGCAAATTTTCCGGCGAAGCGAAACGGCGCAAATTCGCCCATCACTAATGACATGTGTTCCTCCCTATCGTTAACAGTATCCCCAGCCAAATCTCCTCCCCCATTTTCCCTTTCTTTGTACACTCTCTCATCTAACCTGTCTTCCACTGAATCTTATACTGAACCCTCCCTCCCCCACACCTAGTTTAAAATCTCCTCCAACCCTCTAGCCATCTTCTCTCCCAAAACAGCTGCCCCATCATCATTGAGGTGCAGCCCATCCCTAGCAAAGAGCCTGTAGCCGACTGAGAAATCAGCCCAGTTCTCCAAAAACCCAAAACCCTCCTCCCTACACCAATCTCTCAGCCACTCATTACTCTCCCTACGCTCCAGCTGTCTCCTTAGTGTTGCTCGTGGCTCAGGTAATATCTCTGAGAAAATAACCTTGGAAGTCCTCGCCCTCAGCTTTGCACCTAGTTTTTTTTAAATAATTTTTGAGGACTTCACCACCTCCTCTAACTTTGTCATTGGTACCTATGTGTACCAAGACTGCTGGGTCTTCCCCAGCCCCTCCCAATAATCTGTCCACTCATTCCACCACATGCCGAACCCTAGCACCAGGCAAGCAGCAGACTATTCGGCATGTAGGGGCCTTGCGACAGATTACAATATCCACCTTTCTAATAATTGAATCGCCTATAACTAGAACCTGCCTTTCCTTCCTTGCACTCCCCCCACCACTCGTATTAGAGCCACTGCCTCCCGGGATGCTCCAAGAGTCAGCCGGCTCCATACGCACCAGTTCAGAGTTTTCCTCCCCAGCATCTTCAGCCAAAATGGCGAATTTGCTGTTTTGGACAAGCTGTGGACCAGCCCCCCTACTCTTCTGTCCCTTACTTCCCCTCTTGACTG
The DNA here is from genome assembly GCF_017654675.1 of Xenopus laevis. NCBI lineage: Eukaryota > Metazoa > Chordata > Amphibia > Anura > Pipidae > Xenopus > Xenopus laevis. Next base: position 113,832,122 of record NC_054383.1, read on the forward strand.
TCACAAACCTTCCTCCCTCATTAGCCTCCACTGCCCCTTCTCCTCTCCACTCCTCTAGCCCCTGCCAGTGGTTGCTCTGTGAGCCTCCTGTCATTCCCCTCGTTTGCCGCTGCTCTCAGTGTTCACCCCTTAGACTCAGTCTGCAGCTCAGATTCCAACATGAAAACCCACCGACATCTCTCACATGTAAATACTGCATGGAACTGCTGCTCCAACACCACATACATGTGACAAGACACACACTGAGTAATACCAGCAAACCCACTCATATTTACACTGGGTACTTACAGGCTCCCAAATGTAATTCCTCACAAACGCCTTTTTGATTTTAAATGCCTTAAGGTTTTTAACGCTGCTTAACACTTAATTCACATGCAACACTTAGATCACATGCAACACTCGCTTAGCAGCTCCCACACTTGCTTTGCCTTCACAAGTTTAAGGTTTCAACCAGAGCACACAAAGCCTGTTCAGAATTTACCTGATTAACCTCTCCCCCTTAATTAGAAGAAAGAGGGAAAGGAGAAAAAAAAATGCTATTTGCTACCAGCAGTAAAACAACCGTTTATTAACTTTTTTTAAAAAAAAATGTTCCCCTTAGATCTCTAAAGCTAAAACACAAAAAGAAAATAAATGCACTTAATGTATTAACTAGTTTACCCCAAAGAGAGAAAAGAAAAAGCTGTTTGTCTCAGTCAGATAACTCACAGAACACACAGCAGTCAGTTATTTGCACTTACTCCCTCCTTGCACCCAGCACTCCCAGCATGCACAGCAAACACCAACGCCTTAAGGTTTTTAACGCTGCTTAACACTTAATTCACATGCAACACTTAGATCACATGCAACACTCGCTTAGTAGCTCCCACACTTGCTTTGCCTTCACAAGTTTAAGGTTTCAATGATCAGTGTTCTGATGTTAGAATGCACCTTTTATAACTTAAAATAGAAGAAACACTAGCAGACAGTTGCTGCATTGTAAGAGCAACACCTACAGTAGCTTTTTCATAAGCCCAATGCATCTGGCACAGGGAAGTGAATGTTTTAAATGACACAGTTACAGCTACAGTTACAGCTCAGCAACATTCTTTATTCCATGGGCCATTATACAACAACAACCTGAGGAACAGAAATACAGCAGTCAAGCCAATCATAACTGAGTGTTCCTATAACAGTGGTACCACCTTAAGATAGCACTGAATGTAATGGAGTAGTACCCATAGTGTTGGGCTGGGAGGGCCAAGAAATTTTTCCTTCCCAAACAGTTGGCAGATATCTTAAGGCTTAGCGCTATTCAAACTGTGTAGCTGAAGCCCATAATTGCCATGCAACTGAAGAGACCCAGTACTGACTATGTTGTAGGAGTCTGGGCAGCCAATGGTGGCACTCTATTGGTATTATCCCAATAAAGTGCTGGATTATCTGCCCAGTTGGGAATTTAAGAGTTACATCTCCTGTCCTGCTAAAATCTATGCCTTACTATTGGAAGAAATGCTGAAAAATGCTTAATGAATAGTTTCCATGTCAGATAATGTTTCTCTCTGCCAAGTGCCCTGCACCAACTGTAATCAATCAGCCCCAAAATCATCTGTTTGTAATTATTAAAATATCCAGTTTTGGTTAGCTAGGGAAGGCTTGCAATTTGCGGCCTACTGTGATTGGTGCAGATGTTTAGATGAATGACTGCAATGAAACACCTCTCTATAATATGCAGCCTTACCATTTTTATTTAATATTATTAAATTAGTTAGCTTCTTATAACGACATAATTTCATTTTCCAGTGTTTTTAAACTCATCTTATCTCTTTCTTTTCACAGGGACCCCCGATGGAGACATTCAATGTATAGCAGATAAAAAAGATAAGAATGTCACTCTAAGCTGTTCCTGGGAAGGAGGCAAACCTGCTGCCCATGTGACCCTGGCATTTAAGAACATTAACAAAACAGAACTGGAGAAAGTTTCTGAGATTGTATCAGAAGCTAATGTCAGTAATACTGATTCAATGTTATGCAATGGCTCTCAGCTTGAACATCAGTTCTGTATGCTGTTACTAGGTAAGAGACAGATTTGTCCACAGACCATTAATTGCAGATAAATTAATGATTATTAAGGAGATGCAAGAGACTAAGGGCTAGTCCACACGGGGAGATAGCCACGCGTTTGCGGTCGCGGCGACAAAGCGTCGCGCCAGTCGCCGCGACCGGCGCAGGCGACAGTTTTGTATGGGCGCCTATGTAAAAACGCCTGTGCTAACCACACGAGGCGATGCGCTTTTCAACAGTCGCCTGAAAAAGCCTGGCGAGGCATTTTCAGGCGACTGTTGAAAAGCGCATCGCCTCGTGTGGTTAGCACAGGCGTTTTTACATAGGCGCCCATACAAAACTGTCGCCTGCGCCGGTCGCGCAGGCGACGGGGAGATAGCCACGCGTTTGCGGTCGCGGCGACAAAGCGCCGCGCTTTGTCGCCGCGACCGCAAACGCGTGGCTATCTCCCCGTGTGGAATAGCCCTAAATGTTTTGGTGGATGTTGCTTGGTTGACCAGTCATATTAGATCAGATCAAAAAGTGAAGCAATGGTGAACTTACCCTTTCTTTGTAGATTTTCTACAAAGTTCACAAATCTCTGTACTGGGTGTTCTGTTTTGCAGACACCTTATATCAAGAACATATGCTCATTTAACTTTAGCTCCTTTATTCTGAGCACATCTTATGTTCAGTTTGTGTTTTTATGCCACATCACCCTGAATGTTTGGTAAATGCAAATTCTATTTCTGGAATGGGATTGCAGTTTGGCAGGTTTTGGCTATAGTTCAAACATTTATCTTGAGATCCTCAGCTTTCATGATAGTTAAGGGTAGATTTATCAAAGGGCAACGTGAATTTTCGAATTAAAAAAATTCGAATTTCGTGCTATTTTTTGTGTACTTCGACTAGGGAATAGTCCAAATTTGATTCGAAAAATCAAAGTTTTTTTTGGGAAAAACTTCAAATCGAATTCGGTTGAATGCACTTTTCCTTCGAATCGTATGATCTGAATTCGGCCGAATACGGACCAATTCGATCGAAAACGGACCAATTCGACCAAAAAAAACTTCGACTTCATTTTGGTTGGTCTTTTTGAATTAGAATTTCGACGTTTTTTCAATTAGAAATTCGACCCTTGATAAATATGCCCCTTAGTGTGGGATATTGCACTACCCCAACTGCACCCACTGTGTCCAATTTAGTGTAACAACACTTGCACTTATATTTGTAAATTACACTTCTTGTGAAGTAAAGCTTGTTTTTGCTCTAAACAGTTTTTCTTTAGCTTCTCCTTACCTCTGGAATTATGTAACTGAATTCCTCAATGAGGAACTCTCACTGGGGAAGTCTATTTATTGAAGGTTGGATTTTACTGGTTTTAGGGTTTTTGAAACAACAACTAAACTCACAAACTCTAAGGGGGTTATTTACTAAACTCCGAATGCAAAAATCACGAATGTTTGTTTATTTGTTTTTTTTATAAAATCAGACTTTTAAAAAATCACGAATTTTTGGGAATTTATTAAACCCTGAGGATAGAAAAGTCTGAATCTTAAAATCCGGCATCTCAGACCTGTCGAGGTTGCATATAAGTCAATGGGAGAAGTCCCAATGATTTTTTGATGTGCGCTGGGTTTCGTGCTATACCCCAAAGTTTTTATAGTTTTAGGGTGAAAATTCTGAAAAAATCGGGAAATTCATGAAAATTGGATGAAAAAATTTAAAAAAATTGTGAAAATCTGATTTTTTCCTGCAAAGCAAATGCCCGGGAAAATGTAATAACAAATAAGCATAAAAAAACTGAGCGGATTTCATATGTAGCAGAAAATATTGAGATTAATTCGGACTTTAATAAATAACCTCCTATCTCTCAAAAACTACGAATGCCATGACATTTATTAAAAGATTTCAATAAAAAAAGTATGAAAGCAATCATTCTGAATACCTCGAAAACCTCTAAAAATGTTAGTTTTTCAGGCAATTCCTAGCAAAAAAAAAGTCTGATTTGATTTATGAAAATGAATTTATAGTCCAAGTTCTGTAGGACCTCAACAACTTTTACCTGGCAAAGTTTAGTATTAGTGATTTTCGTGGTGTTTACACTTAATAAATCTCAGATTTTTTGATTTTTTTTAAAAAAAAATAGGAAAACCATGAATTTTTAGACATTTGTGGAAAAAATCGAAATCCGATTGTTAGCAAATAGTCCCCTAAGACTCTTTTAAAACTAACTCACACATACACTCTCCAATTGCGCCAATACATTTGCACATAGCAAACAATCAGACCTTTACTTTTATTTTCTACCTAGCAGTAGACTGAGCAAAGTCATTTCTGATTGGTTGCTATGGGCAGCTTTACCAGTGCAATTCCAAACCTAAGTGATGTTCTAAACATTTCAGTGGTGTTCATTATTCTTATCACTTTGACATTTCACGTTTTATCTCACTAAAATGTCATTCTTTGACATTGTAAAAATAATTTAACTACGAATTTAAGAAATGCAGATGATTAATTATATTTTCTTTAATGTATTCCCATTAGATGTTCCACAAGGCATAACAAAACCTCCTGAGGCTTTGGAGCAGGGAAGACCTGCAATACTGTCAGTAACTTTGAATTCAAATAAAATGAGAGCTTCTTCTTCTACCCATATCCTCCCTGCAACTTTTAGTTGGTTTGACCCTCGGGAGCAAAGTCTTTCGAATGTAGACGGTTATTCAATAAACTCCAGTGATTCTTCCTCTAAACTGGAGATACATTCACTGAAACCAATTGATAATGGAACTTTTATATGTGTAGCTACAAATATTATGGGAAACTATACATTCAAGTTTGAAGTGAAAGTCCCACAAGGTGAGGTCTACAAATACACAGAGAAACTGGGAAATCAACCGTATAGACAGAAAAGCCAAATCATCAGTTTGAATAATGATCTCCAAACTATCAGCTAGGACAAAATAAAAATAACATATAAGATAGAGAAAATTTAAAAGTGCAAGGTAAGTAATGCAGTAGCGTTAGAAGAACCTCTGGAGTGGAATCAAAGAAAGGTGGCTTATCTCTAGTCACAGCCTATGGTGAAGCTGACCTGTTTCGCTTTGCCGAGAATTTGAGAAACGGTGAAAATTCGCCAAAATGCATTGAAGTCTAAAGGCAACCAAATATTTTTGACGCTCAACAATTTTTTTCACCCCTTGGAGTCTACGGGTGTCATTTTCGCTGCGAAACGTGGCAATAAAATTTGCTCATCGCTACTTCTCTGCCATTTTCCTCTGAGAAATAGTGATATCACCTGAGTTTTGAGTCTAATCTCACTGTGTTATTCTCTTAATTGGGTCTCATTTGGGATATGTGTATTGGTTGTGTCTACACCTACTCCTTGGCTCTGTTTGTGATAGTATTACTATGCTATCTGAAATGAAGGAAACTGAGGAGCCAATTATAATACCTGTACTTGCAAATGGCATCTGCCAACAACAGGAGCAAGTGAGGAGTGAGGAAGTTCCTTCTAAAGGGCAAAGAAACAGCTTTGGGTACATACATTGTTATGTATACTGGAATAGGTGTGTACATATGTGTGTGTGTGTGGTTAGATCACTAAGTACATTGTGTTTGTATCTCAGTATGCATAATACCTTGGCTGCCAAATTCTGCATGTAAAATTATATAGTAACATAGTAAGTTAGGCTGTAAAAATACAAAGTCCATCAAGTTCAACCTTTTCAGTCTATATATAACCTGCCTAACTACCAGTTGATCCAGAGGAAGGCAAAAAACCCCATCTGAAGCCTCTCCAATTTGCCTCAGAGGGGGAAAAAAAATCCTAAATCCAAAATGGCAATCGGACTAGTCCCTGGATCAACTTGGACTATGAGCTATCTCCCATAACCCTGTATTCCCTCACTTGCTAAACACCATCCAACCCCTTCTTAAAGCTATCTAATGTATCAGCCTGTACCACTGATTCAGGGAGAGAATTCCACATCTTCACAGCTCTCATTAAAAAAAATATTTAGACAGAACCTTAGAGAAATCATTGTACAATCTCCTTATATATTTATTCATAGTTATCATATCTACCCTTAAAGGAAAAGTAACACCAAAAAATGTTATTATTGTAGTAAGGAAAATACAATGTACTGTTGTGCTGTACTGGACCAACTGGTGTGTTTGCTTCTTCTATAGTTTATTCAAACAAACTGCTGTGTAGCCATTGGGCATCTGAAAAAAAGTAAAGGCATAGGATAGACAGCAAGTAACTATAGAAGGATTAATGGATTTGCCTAGTGCAGTCCCATTAAGTGTATAAATGGCTTGGAAATTTTTAAATCCCAGGTGCATGACTTTACATTTATCAACATTGAATCTCATTTGCCACTTAGCTGCCCAGATTGCCAGTTTGTCAAGATCATGTTGCAAGGATGCCACATCCTGGATGGAATTAATTGGGCTGGATAATTTTGTGTCATCTGCAAACACTGATACATTACTTACAACACCCTCCCCTAAGTCATTAATGAACAAGTTAAATAAAAGTGGGCACAATACAGAGCCCTGAGATGCCCCACTAAGAACCTTACTCCAAGTAGAGAATGTCCCATTAACAACCAACTCCTGTACCCGATCCTGTAGCCAGTTTCCTATCTATGTACTAACGACTTTGTTTGTGGGGCATAGTATCAAAAGCTTTGGCAAAATCCAAATAGATCACATCTACTGCCCCCCCACCCCACTGTCCAGCATCTTACTTACCTCATCATAAAAAGCAATCAAATTTGTCTGACATGGCCTATCCTTCATAAAGCCATGCTGATTGCTGCTCATAATGCGATTAAAAAAAAAATCAGAAATAGGGACCAGTATAAAACTGAACTATGCTCTCTTAGAACCCGAGGGTGTATTCCATCTGGCCCTAGCGCCTTGTTCATATTAATTTTTGTTAAGCGTTATGAACCATATCCTGAGTCAGCCACTGACTGGCTGAGCCAACAGCGAAGCTACAAGGAGGGTTTGGGAGCTCTGACTCCTCTACTGTATACTGAATAAATAAAAGAACTGATTTAGCACATTTGCCTTTTCTGTATCTGTTACTGGCACCATTATTTAAAGGAGCCACACTGTCAACCCGCATCTATATACTATTAATATACTAAAAAAAACTAATAGTTTCAAATATACATTACTGATCTTTATTAAATGTAACAGGCGATAGGCTGAAACTTAGTAATTCTGGTAAGGTTTAAGTTTGGCTGAAAGCTTAGTGCATCTCAAAACCAAGTCTGATGACATTGATCTTTGAAACATTTTTGTTCAGATTGATGATTCAACATTCAGCTAAATCACTTTATCAAATCGAAATATTATGTCTACAATGCATTTTTATAGCCATTTTTTTATCACAAATTGCCTGGTTTACATTTGAATGTTAAATAATTACTGTTTTTCTTCAGTTGAAGGTGGAGGTGGAGGTAGTCCACTGAGTGCAGGAGCAATTGCTGGTATTGTGATCGGATCACTTGCTGGAGTGGCTCTAATTGCAGTTGCCGTGTTCTTTATCGTAAAGTCTACAAAAAGTATGTTTTGTGTGAATTTGTTTTGGGTATTCCTGTAGATGTCTGGATAAAAAAATACTGTCAGCTTCTGTATGTCTGTGCTTGTTTGCATTTGTGTCTTTGTATTACCTTGTGACTCAGATATATATGAGTCAGGTTTCTGTGATTTTGGTATTGAAATCAACTAGTAAAATGTTAATTTGTAAATAAAAAGTTTGTGTCCTTCACAGCAAGAGAACCGGAGCATGTTGCTTTTACTGTGTAAGGTGTGGCTATTGGGTGGGCCATGCCCATATACTTATGCACCCTTTAGCACATGTAGGCACATGGCATGTAAAAGCAGTAATGTGGACAGCTGTTAAAATGTTATTTTATTAAATAAATGCATAAAGCAAATAGCACAGGGGCCTAATTTTGGATCTCAATCCATCGGTTAAAAATCACTGCTGTAGGGGTAGTATGTTAGTGTTCAAATGTGAAGTATAACACATACAACTGGAGTTATAATTTTTTTTTGCTGAAAACCAAATGGACATAGTAAGCTTGTAAGATGCAGGCAAATGACTTGTCACTCTGCCAGTTAGGCAGAGTAGGTAATTATTTACTATATGGCGACGCATTAGAGATGAACTTACTAGCATATTATCAATTGAGTGGACCACAATGATTAAACAGGGGATGTGGAGATATTATGCCTTATCCCCAGTTGAAATAGGACATTGCCTAAATTTGTACTTAAGTGGTGGTTAGCCTTGAAGTTAACTTTTAGTATGTTATAGAATGGCTAACTGTAAGCAATTTTCAATTGGCCTTCATTTTTTCTTTTTCTTTGTACTTAAAGGGATACTGTCATGTGAAAACATGTTTTTTTCAAAACACATCAGTTATTAGAGCTGCTTTAGCAATGAAATCCATTTTTTAAAGGAGCAAACTGATTTTTTTATATTTTATTTTAAAATCTGACATGGGGCTGGACATATTGTTAGTTTCCCAGGTGCCCTCAGTTATGTGACTTGTGCCCTGAAATACTTCAGTTTGAGTGATATCAACCCCCTCCCTTCCCGGCAGCAGCCTAGCAACAGAACAATGGGAAGGTAATCAGATAGCAGCTCCCTAACACAAGATAACAGCTCCCTGGTAGATATGAGAACAGCACTCAATAGTAAAATCCAGGTCCCACTGGGACACATTCAGTTACATTGAGTAGTAGAAACAACAGCCTGCCAGAAAGCAGATCCATCCTAAAGTGCTGGCTCTTTCTGAAAGCACATGACCAGGCAAAATGACCTGAGATGGCTCCTACACACCAATATAACAACTAAAATAAAATACTTGTTGGATTAGGTATGACATTTGTTACGGTACAGTGAATTATTTGCAGTGTAAACAGTGTAATTTAGGAATAAAAATGACACTATAAAAATCATGACAGAATCCCTTTAAAGCAATGGTTCGCCTTGAAGTTAAATTTTAGTATGTTATAGATTGCTAACTGTAAGCAAGTTTCAACTAGCCTTTATTTTTTCTTTAGTATAGTTTTTGAATTATTTGCCTTCTTCTTCTGACTCTTTCCAGCTTTCAAACGCTGTGTAAGGCTGCAAATGAATTGTTATTGTTACTTTTTGTTACACATCTTTCTATTCAGACCCTCTCCCATTGATATTCCAGTCTCCTAGTCAAATCAATGTGTGGTTGCTAAGGTAAATTGCACCCTAACAACCAGATTGCTGAAATTGCAAACTGGAGAGCTGTTGAATAAAAAGCTAAATAACTCAAAACCCACAAATATAAAGTGAAAACCTATTGCAAACTGCCTCAGAATATCATTCTCTATATCATACTAAAATTGAACTCAAAGGTGAAAAACCATTAAATTATATACAGTTCTCACCTTGAAGCTGTTCATATATAGATATTAATCATAATCAGTGACAGGTTTTGACTAGGTGTGATGAACAGGAGGGTTTTTTGGTCATTTATTGCATACAGTAGGTCTTATTGGCTTTCATTAATTCTCTTCCATTTTCATTTGTGTCCTGTTGCTAACACCTGTCTGCATCTTGAAGAAAAACAAACGAATGGGAGCTCAGGGTGAGTGTTAATTGTTTGCAAAAATACAAAATGACTAATTTGCTGAAGGAAACCTATACCCCCCAAACAATGTAGGTCTCTATAAAAAGATATTGCATAAAACAGCTCATATGTAAAATCCTGCTTCATGTATATAAACCATTTTCATAAGAATATACTTTTTTAGTAGTATGTGCCATTGGGTAATCATAAATAGAAAACTGCCATTTTTAAAAATAAGGGGCGCCCCCTGGGATCGTATGATTCACTGTGCACACAAACATACCAACAAACCATACATGTTAGGTCACATGAGCCAATTCATTCTGTATGTTGCTTCCACACTTCTTCCTATTACAGTTAGGGCTGTAATATTTCTGGTCAGGTGATCTCTGAGGCAGCACAGAGACCATCACAAAATGGTGGCTCAAGGCAAGAGATGTAAAAGGGCAATGTTTACTTAAATATATATTCCAGTTTGGTAAGATTCTTGAATATGCCACTTAATATTATATAAACTATCTGTTTCTTAAGTATTCATGTTGGGGGTATAGTTTTCCTTTAAATCATGTAAACATTAAATAAAAGCTATAGGCTGGTTTTACATCCAATAAGGATTAATTGTATGGGTCAAGAACAAGGTACTTTTTTATAATAGAGAGAAAAAAGAAAATTATTTGTAAAAATTTGGATTATTTTGGATAAAATGGGAGTCTATGGGAGATGGCCTTCCTGTAATTTTGAGCTTTCTGGAGAATGGGTCTCAGAGACCATCACAAAATGGTGGTTCAAGGCAATAAGACTCTTTAATATGTCACTTAATTTGATATAAACTGTTGATTAAGCATTCATTTTGGGGGTAAAGTTTTCCTTTAATAAAATGGAAAATATGTTTTGGAGGCCTGTAGAAGCTAAATAACAACTATTTTATAGAAAGAGATAACAAAGCATGAAAATACGAAAGCTCTGACAGTCCTTAAAAAATAGACCCCCCGCTAAATCTCACACAACATATAATCAATATTTTAACTTACTAGACACAGAAAATGAGCATGAGATAACTGATTTGAATTATACCCTTGAGCAGTGATGAGATATCACAAATAAATGGCTTACTATGATTCCCTAAATGAGGCTCAAGTATTCATGTTTTAGAACTTGCCTCAAACAGTGCTGCTGTCATACATCATGGCAATCCTAATTTCACCAATGGCCCTAGTGTTAAGATATCAAAATGAATATAAATATATAAAACATTCCTCTTTTGCCTGGTGGGGGTTTCTAGCCAGCAGCATTTCCTGTGCCAGTTATATAATATAACTATTTGATATCCCAAGAAATCCAGAAATCTTTTGGAATAACCAGTTCCCCATCTATAGCTACAGGCATGGACATATATAATATATATGCATACCAATCAGAAGCCACAGTTGCACTGTACTTATGTGAAGATCAAGTCAATCTAACTATCGTTTGCTTTCTCCCCCACAGAAATCCCCAGATGAACCTGACAGGTAAGAAATTAAAGTGGACCTGTCACCCAGACACAAAAATCTGTATAATAAAAGTCCTTTTCAAACTAAACATGAAATCCAATTTCTATTTTTTATTAAAGCGTTCATAGCTGTTGTAAGCTCATTTAAAAATCTCAGCTGTCAATCAAATATTGTCTGCCACTCCTCTATGCCAGTGGCATAGAGGCGGGGCAGACAACTACTTTCACTTTCCATTCAGCACTTCCTACATGTCACTGCTCTCCCCACATTCCCCCAGTTCTCTTCACCATTTAATTGTGTAGTCAGGACATGGGGATGGACATCAGGTCCCCTATTCTGGTGCACAAACAAGATTCTGAGATGATACAAGGCTTGTCTTAATAACAGTGTCCACAAAATGGCTCCTGCCTGCTTGAAATCCCAGACTGAAGGAAACAAGATTCAAATAATTTATATAGTGTAATTAAAGTTCATTTTGCTTGACTAATGTGATAAAATAAGGTCCCCTTTAAACCAGTCTATAGTATGTAAATTGAAACACTGCATATTGGCTTGCCAGCACATCCCTTTAAACACTTAAAAACTATGTATGCCCTAGTACTTGACCGATAGATTTTGGACCATTATATACACAATTTACCACAGCACTCCAACATATAGCCCTCTGGGAAAACCTGTTTTGCACAACTGAACTGTAGCTCTAATAAAAAAAGACACTTTTAGTTACAAAGTTTGTACAAAGTATGCATAAGCTGACGCCAGGGCTAGAACTAGGGGTAGGCAGAGTAGACACGTGCCTAGGCGCAAAGCTGGGGGGGCGCCAGGCATGTACCTGCTGTGTCGCCTACCCCATGTCCGGTCCTGTCTCTCCCCGGCCGCAGCTGTAATTTTAGTGCATAATGCGATGCTGCGCATGTCCGCACGAGCACAGTGTAGGTCTCTCCCGGCCACTGCTTTAATTCCTGAGAGTAAATGTGCTTCATGAGCGCAATTTCGTGCATGCGCGCTCAGGTGCAGTTTCGCGCATGCGCAACGGAACCAGCTGTCAGCCGGTGCCGTGGCCGGCAGGTTGCCTAGGGTGCCTGGCCGGGTTGGCCGGCTCTGGCTGATGCGCCCCGTCAAGGCAGTGTCCATGTGTCAGTCCTATCTAAGTGAAAAAAGTATTATCTTTGGGGGGAAAAGACCATACCTGCTTTTCTCTTTATTTAGCATAATCTCTTCCAAAGACACCATTCAGCGGTGGTTGGGAGAGCAGGCATTTAAAAGAGAGCACCACCTCCTCATAATATATAAAAAAAACAATGAGCCATGTATAGCCAGTAAATATATCCCTATAAATGGAGCTTGTATATGTATGTAAGTAGTTAATTAATGATAGATTTATTTTTTATTTTTAACAGAAGTACCAAACAAGAAACAAGAGGATGAGGTAAGGGACACTTGAGATTGGCAATGCACAGCTACAGTTGGAATCATAACTAGTGATGAGCGAATCTTTCTAGCTTCGCTAAACGGCAAAGAAAATTTGGTAAAAAATTTGCGTAACACATTGTCAAGTCAATGGACATCAAAATTATTTTGACGTGCGTCAAATTAATCAAGCAACAATTTTTATATGTGCAATTATTTTGTCCAAATGTATTAAGTTTAATGGACAATTATATGCATGCGTCAATTTTCTTTGACGCAGCGGATTTTTCGCTAGTGAATTTTTGCCGCAGTTTTGCAAATTTATTTGCGTCCGTCGAAACGCAGAAATTCGCTGTGAATCCATGCCTGGTGAATTTATTCGCCCATCACTAATCATAGCATTTTGTGGATTAAACTTCTTTAATTCATAGCAAATTGCAAGGAAATGAACCAACATATCCTTATTTATAGGTTCAAAATCGAAATATGACCTGAGTTTTGATCCGCATAGACCTATGCATAGGGATGGTCAATTTTTTCGCCTTGTTTCGCCATGGAAATTACGCCCATAGACTTACGCCCATAGAATTTTTGGTGAAATGAAACGGCTCAAATTCGCCCATCCCTACCTATGCACTGAATGTCTAATATAGCACTTAACCCTTGGGATATGAGAGCTGTCGTGTTTTTAAGTCCATGCACTTGCATTGGAGATAGGAAGCTGCTACTTGGCTAGAACAAGGTTTCAATGTTACAAGTAGCAACTGCTGGACTCATTTCCCTTTGTGAAACTACAGTGTTATACATGAAGTTATTCTTTATAACTCAATAACGCATGGGTTTATGCTTTCAGGAATATGTTAAATACGCAGATCTCAGGTTTAAGAACACAAATCCTTCCAACAAAGCAGAGACTCAACAAGTTCCCGAGACAGAGTACAGCACTGTGAAAAGATAGACGAAGAAAAGAAGATGTGTTCATGGGGAGAAAAAAAAGACATATTTAAGCATTGGATCCCTTTTGTTATTATAAAGCTATTGGTTCCTTAGACTCTTTGTCAGCTAAAGGCCTAGTTTTGGGTCTAGAAACCCATATCACTCCATTTCTTAATCTGCTATTTTATCATATGCTCTTTTATCTCCAGAAATAATATAATGAACAATGTCTACTGCAGGTTTGAAATAGTAATACAAAAAGTATCACCTACATTTTAGTTTTGCTCAAAAAATTTAAATAATTCGAATAATTTGTTTTTTGATTGTACTTAAAATGGTGTAAATCAAGTGTAGATCATCCAAGAAGAGTAACAGCTCCTTGCTAAAAAGCACTAACAGAAACCATTTGACTACACTGTACAACTAATATTTATTTACATAGGAAATACAAGTGCCTCTTATTTTTTATTATTAAAAACAAAAATATAGTCCCTATATTAACTTTCCACTGTGCAAGACGAATAAGATCACAATAGTAATTGGTCAGCGCCAAATCACAGGCTACTAAAATTACTTTTTGCTGCTTTGTTATACTCAGTGGTGTAACTATAGAGTAAGCAGACCCCACATTTATAGGGGACCCAAACTATGTAGTCTTCTTCCACTATAGCTTTAAATAAATCACCTAGTTCACAGCACTATCTTTGAAAAGCTTTGAGTGCTCGAGAGATAGCAAGTGGGAAGGCAGCAGAAAGGATGGGCAGTCCACACTGGGCCCCTACAAACATTATTTTGCAGGGGAGCCCAGCATGATCTAGGTATTCCATTGGTGATACTCCCATGTACAGAATAACTTTGAAATTTACATCCACCTTGCATTATATACTGTACAGAATCAAATATTAACTGCAAAAATCGAAGAGTTTTTAAAGTATACAAAAAAATTGACAAGTAAATCCTAAGTGCAAATTTGTTGAGCTCACAGTAAAATAAATGAATTATGGCACTATCCAGTTAAAAGTAATTTATGTGTTGTTAATATGGCAAAAAAACTAATTACAGAATTCATTCCTTTTCTTGCAAAAAATGCTTATAGAAAAGTAATATTTTTTTAATTAAAAATATTTTCTTAACAGCCTCTGTTCATTTCTGCGAATAACAAATTCTCTCAGGGAATACTCCATGATTATTATATACAGTATGGCTAATATACTGTATTTCTCAGGCCAGCCAAGGTTCCTCCCAGTAAAAACTAATGAAGACAATGGCTTTTTTCATTTACTGAAGTGCTAGGGCACAACGGCACCCCATAGAGCCCATTCACAAAGCCGTGGAACCCCTATACCGGCAGCAAGTGCAGACTGGGTTATATGTTTTAACCTGACTGTAAATCCAGCACATGGGAGAGCGCAGACAAGAACAAGGGAGCCTTGTACATAGTGATTACTAAATGTACTTTGCTCCTTGCCCTGCTTAGTTAATGAGTAAAATAGCCTTTGTATGCAATTACAGAGAAATCTCTGGTGATCTTCATAAAGCCTTACTATATTTAGATAATCATTAAGGCAAATTTGTCAAGGTGTGTCACTGTGACAATCATTTTATTTGTGATATGAGTAGTGATGGGCGAAAAATTCGCGAAACGGCGCCGGCGTCTTGTTTTCCGCGAATTTTCGCTGGCGTTTCGCGAATTTATTCGCCCCATCACTAGATATGAGCAATGAAACCATGCATCAGCGGGCAATACTTGAAGGTACAGTGATCTGGGGGTGTACTGCAGACCATGGGCCTTTGGTGTCAGTGTAGTGTCCATGACATAGATTTAAGGAAACAGGGAGATAACCCCCAAAATGTAAAGTTTCCAACTTTTATATTAAGCCTTGGGTATTTTTCTAATGTATATACAGTATGACTCTGTGTTGGTATGATACATTGGTACCTTATACAACACACAATATAAAGAGCGGAACACCAGAGCTCCTGTCCTGTAGATTTCCACTTTCATCATTCATTCTGCTTCTATAATTTATTAATGACCAGTAACATAACTAGAGGGGTACGGGCCCTGGTGTGTGACTCGCAGCCGGGCCCCCCGCCCCCCTCCGTATGTGATTTTCAGGCCGGATTACAGTAGCGTGCGAGCTGCCGGGGGGGCCATGAGGGGGTGCGGGCCCTGGCCCGCTCGCACCCCCTGCTCCCCCGGTGGTTCAGTCGCTGTTAATGACCCTTGTAACAACTGTTCAGCAATAAGAGCACAGAGATTCCATCCTGGTGTAACAGGGGCACGATACAACACAAATAGGGGGTGTATTAAAATGTATTTTGACTGTTCATTTTTTGGACTGAATAGTGCAGCAATATACAGTTTAAGAACACTTTCTTACAATCAGTCTGACATTCTTGCTTCTTCAGAACAATTATTAGAGTAGATGATGGCATTTATTTAAGTTATAGCTCCCTTGAGTTTTGAACTTCTTATCTGTTAGCCTGAGACATAGACAATGAAGAAAGGAAAGCTTAAAAGTCTATTTAATTGCTGATTGATTAGTATTGGTCAGAAGCTTGCTCCACATACTGTAACACTGTGCTTTAATAGTTAGTTCACACGAGGAGATTCAGGGAGATTTTGTCGCCTCACGAGGAAACTTCGGGGGACTTTGGAAAACGCTGCGCTGCATGTGCTTTAGTGCAGGCGACTTTTCATTATAGCGGATGGGAAGAGACGTGGAGGCAGTTCGGGGGGATTGTCGCCCAGAAGTCGAGGCGATTAGTCGCCAGGCGACAATTTCTCCCCAAATCTCCTCGTGTGAACTAACCCTACATACATTTGCTATGAAGGGAACAGTAAATTCTTCAATTCAAAATGTTGTCATCATTTTGTAAAATTTTAGAAATATTTGATGTTTAAAGTGATGATCTGTAAATGAAGTTTTCGCTAATCTTGTTATTCAGTTCAAAGATACTGTACTTTTCCCATCCTCAGGGGTTTAACCAATTTTTGGTCATTTGCATTTTCTGTATGACATAAAAGCTGTGTTTTGGTCCATATCAATGTCTTGAAATAAAACAGTACATTTAATGTAAACAGATTTGTTTTGATGGATGTTATTGTGTTGAACTCTTTTCCAAGCCTGTCCTCAAGCTGCCCAACAGGCAGGATAACTCCACAGCAGCCAAGTCAGTAAGAAAATCAGTTACATAGACCATTTACAGTATTTACTGTATAAGCTATTAGGAATGATACTTTTTCAGTGTGTAGAAGTGAATACAACTTGGCATGAAGTCAACAGTTGTTTAACAGGTTACATTATCATATCATTGATCTGTGGACCTACAACAATAAACCTTTACAACAGAACTGGGAAAAAAGAGAAAAACCTGTATTGCCTTAAGTTGTATGGGTTAGGTTTTCTTTTAATTGTGCCGGCAGTGTGTTATAAAAATTCTGTTTTTTTTTTTTAGTTTTATATTGTATGCTGATTGATTAACAGTCATCTAGTCTATTAATGTGGTTCTGATTTGGCATCATATAATTAAGTTATGGCATGTCATTGGTCTGACAGTGACCGGGTCTGATTTGGCACATACCTGATGGGGAAAATTTGTCCTATAGACTGACCAAGAACTGGTATTATCAACCAGCGTTTGGACAACATTACAGCTATAGGATAATTACTGTGCAAACCTTCCAACTTTTATTACAGTACCCCAAAATGTTGTTGTGTCTGTGTTACTGATAGGAGAACCTATTCTGCACAGTAACTCGAGCACTTAGCTGAAGGTTTAAGGGACAAGTAATTAAATTCGATCTACTATTCTGATTTTGTGTAAATATTTCAATATTTATATCTATTAAAAATAATTCCTCAATTTATTACATTTGGGTCCTTCCATGACACCTGGAAGTACCTGAGCAGTTTCAAAGCCAGGTAGGCTGTAATACCACACTGTGTTTTTTCACCAGCAAAAATGCTCCTTCCAATTGCTTGTTTGTTTGTCAAGTTACTTTATTTGTAGTTAACTGTATTCTCTTTATATGCCCTTTAAGAGCCTTTAAATTTATTGTCCACCTTCCAACACTTTTTTTTCAGTTCAGTTGGTTTTAGATAAATAAAGGCTTTTTTCAATTGCTTTGTATCTTTTTTTGTGATTGATGTTCTTATATTCAAGTGTAACGTTTCATTTTTCACCTTCTTATGGAGCAAATTTCAACAGTTCAGAGTCTGCACCTGAGTTACTGATGTGCCAGATGGAAAAACACCAGAGACAGGAACATAAAACTTTAAATTTTGGAAAAAATAGAAAGCAATTGGATAAAGTCTTTATATTTGGTGATATATCTGAAACCAAATAAACTGAAAGAAGTGTTTTGAAGGTGAAAACCCCTTTAAAGGACATGTAAACCAGCCCCACAAAAAGTGGACAGTGAACAGCCTCTTTGAAATTTTAAGATACTTGCCACTCTGGTTGTTTAAGGTTAACAGTAAGGCTGCAGCATCCCCATGATCACTTCTACTACTCTAACCCAATCCTCTAATTTGCTTTGGCTGTTGGCTCATGAGCATGCTCAGTTCTTCTCAGCTCAGATTACTAAACACACCCTCCAGTCTAACAGCCAATGAAGATATAACATTGCTGGTTCCCATACAAACTCTACCTGTCTGATCCTATTTTTTTCTCTTAACCACCTCTCTTGTGCTCAGCTTAACCATTACAGTGCTTCACCCCAGCAGAACTTTTTTGATCAAAGTATGTTATGCCTGTGCAAACCTGCATTCTGCATTGCATGAACTTTACAGCATTCATGTCCTGTTTTCACATGTCAATGTTACTGATGATGTCAGAGGGAAAATGGCCGCCAGATGAAAAATGCTATTGGTTTTAGGAAAATGTGATGGCGCTGGCAAATGGAGGGGCTATATGCAGTACAACTGATGTGGCTTGAGTGGGGAATAAATGCCCAACATATATATATAGGGGTATATTTATCAAAGAGTGAAGTTAATAGTAAAGTTCCACCACTAGAGCGAAATTCCGCCACTCTCATTTCTATGGGATTTTTATAGGCGTATTTATCAAAGGGTGAACTTTCACTTTCACCCATTGATAAATACGCCTTTCAAAATCCCATAGAAATGAATTGAGAGCTGCGGAATTTCACTCTAGTGGCGGAACTTCACTCTTTGATAAATTTACCCCATGGTCGGAAAATGTAGGCTTTACATGTCCTTTAAGGAATGAGGGTCTGTACAACCACCACATCAACAAATTGTTTGTTGGCAGATAATATATTTGCCCTGTATATTGTTGGGAGCCTTGAGAGACATATATCTCACAGGGTACAATTTTATTAAAAATGTGTCCTATAATCATAATCATAATAACATACAACAAAAAAGCAATATTGTCAGACAAACAACATTAATGCAGCTTAATTTTATATGACTTTTTGATAAGCTTGTATTTGGAAAAGTTAGAGCACAGAAAAAAAATCTAGAATTGAGATAAAGTACAAAAATATAAAGTATATACTGTAATGATGGTCAGGTCTTAGATATCAATTACTGTATAGTTACAATCTGGTCTCAGTGATCACTGTGTGTCCAAACTCTGCCTTATGAAAGTGGAAGGGAGACCATGACTTTCGGGGGCTTTTTGCCTCTGCAAAGAGTGTTGCATCGACGGCGATGATGAATTGATTGTGCCCTTGGTGCTTTCATATGACGTCTCTTTCCTGTAACATGAGCACAACACAGTCAAGCAATAATTAGCATACAGTAAACAGGTACATTCTCTTAGGAGAGAAGTTTGTATGTGTTTGCTTGGTGTTGGAGCTGGTGGTATACATGGAGTTAGATTTTTTTAGCATACGAGTTGCATATGTTCTATTGTTAATTGAGATAGAACACACACAAAAAAAGTGTGTGGCTTTTTATGTTTGCTCAAGGGCCGGCATAAAGCACAGGGCTCCCTTGTGCTTTTGGGCAACCTCGGTGCAAATGGAGGTGGTTGCAAAATAATGCAATAATTCTTACCACTTCATATGAAAAATAAAGGAATACAAGGATCAAAGAGGTGCAATTGTCCTATGCTGAGCTTCTGGTCAAAGGCAAATTGATAGTACACGTATGGAGTCTGTCTGGAAACTTGTAGTGCAGAAAGCTCCCAATTATGGAAAGTATATTCCATATACTCCATTTAAATCAAATAATCTAAATTTTTTAAAATGATTTCCTTTTTCTATGTAATAATAAAACAGTAGCTTGTACTTGATCCAAACTAAGATATAATTAATCCTTATTGGAAGCAAAACCAGCCTATTGGGTTTATTTAATGTTTATATGCGTTTCTATTAGACTTAGCATGTGAAGATCCAAATTATGGAAAGATTGGTTATTTATTATTATTGGGTCCCAAGCATTCCGGATACATGTACAAGAACATAGCACACTGCTCTTAATTTTAAGTGAGGTCCTTCAAAATGCAATAAGGGACTATTTAGTACATTGTAAATTTAGGGGCAGATTTATCAAAGGTCGAAGTGAATTAGATGGAATTTTCAAAGTAAAAAAATTAGAAATTCAAAGTAATTTTTTGGGTACTTCGACCATCGAATAGGCTACTATGACTTTGACTTCGATTCAAAGTAAAATCATTCAACTTCAACCATCAAAGTACTGTCTCTTTAAAAAACTTTGACTTCAATACTTCACCAACTTAAACCTGTTGAATTGCTATGTTAGCCTATGGGGACCTTCTACAACCTATTGGCAACATTTTTCCAAGTCTTTAGAAATTGAAGTAAAATCGTATGATCGTACCATAAAATCGTTCGAATCGTACGATTCGAAGTACGATCGGAGTACGATCATATGATCGGAGTATGATCGTAGGATGCAAAAATTCCTACGAATGTGGCTTCAAATATCGAATTAACCCAATCGACGGTCGAATTTCGATGTTTTTAGCACTTCGAAATTCGCCCCTTGATAAATCTGTCCCCAAGACTCTGAAAATCATAATGATGAATTACAAATCTATGTGATGATAAACTAGGGCCACATTACTCCATTGCATTCAAAGACTTAAAAGTGTGTGGGGTTTGGATATTATTGTGCTAATACCCATATTATTATGAAAGCATTGTATGCCATTTATCTCCTTGAGGTTTGTCCCTGTCAAAAGCCTGTAATGGTGCAGCTAAAGGTTGAGATTTAACAAGGTAAGTATTATTATATGATCTGTACCTTCTTATGTTTAATTGGTATATCATTTCCTAATTTTACCATGTGATCCTTTAATAAATACCTTCCTTATTCCCACAAATGCAACATCCATCTTCTAATTTGCTATACAGGTATGGGACTTTTTATCCAAAATACTTTGGACCTGGGGTTTTCTGTATAATGGATCTTTCCATAATTTGGATCTTCATACCTTAGGTCTGTTAGAAAATCAAGTAAACTTTAAATAAACCCAATAGGCTGGTTTTGCTTCCAATAAGGATTAATTATATCTTAGTTGGGATCAAGTACAAGCTACTGTTTTATTATTACAGAGAAATAGGAAATCAATTTTTAAAAATTGGATTATTTGATTTTAATGGAGTCTATGGGAAACAGCCTTTCTGTAATCTGGAGCTTTCTGGAAGGATAATAGGTTTCCAGATAACAGATCCCATACCTGTATCATCATTGTCTTATGTTATTCTATGTTATGTTGGTCAGGGATTCTCTAGCGATATTCAGCCAGAAACCAGAGAGAACATTCCATTAACCTAGCTTGCATAACAAATGGGAACTTTTTGTTACTTTGAAGAAAGCAACCCATGGAAACAGGGAACATTTTTGTTGCTTATACTAATGTATTATATGACACTGTTTATCTCAATGTATTCTCAAGCCTCTAATTGGTTGGATGGACAATATTTAATGGGTATATGCCTACCTACCTTACGACTCAAAATTGCTTCCAATCTCTTTTTTTCCCTCAACCATATTTTATTGCATTTGTTACTTAATGGTATCATTGCTAGTACTAACTGTACGAATGCAAGTATATTGTGCCTTCCCAGCACACATAATCTAATCTAGAGTTTAAATACTGTATGTGTCTGTATATTTTTATTATTTAGCAACACTTGTGTATGAAACTCTGAATATTGGCCTCACCAAGCCAACCCTCACTTAATGCCACTCTTCCTCCAGCATTAAAGCTAGTTTTTCAGAAGAAGACCAACCAACCAGTCATTAACACAAAATGCTGTAAAAGGGGTTGTTCACCTTTGAGTTAACGTTTAGCATGATATAGAGAATGATATTCTGAGACAATGTGCAATTGGTTTTCATTTTTTATTATTTGTAGTTTTTGAGTTATTTAGCTTTTTATTCAGCATTTCTCAAGTGTGCAACTTTGGCTATATGGTTGCTTGGGTCCAAATTACCCTAGCATTTATGAATTGATTTAAAAAAGAGACTGGATTAGGAATAGGAGAGGGCCAAACTAGAAAGATGAGTAATAAAAAGTAGCAATAACAATTCATATGTAGCCTTACAGAGCATTTGTTTTTTAGATGGGGTCAGTGACCCCCATTTGAAAGCTGAAAAGTCTACGAAGAAAAAGGCAAATAATTAAAATACTATACAAACTAAATAATGAAGACCAATTGCTTAGTTTCTTAGATGCCATTCTATAACATACCAAAAGTTTACTTAAAGGTGAACCACCTCTTTCAAGAAAAGTTCAATTTGAAAGGCTACAATGTTTACCGCTTTTAACACAAATAAATCTTACGTTGTGGGTGCTGAGGTCTCAGCCTTTCACAACATTTCAGGTGGTGTCTTTCAGGACGATTTGGTGATCCCAGAGCATCTGAATAAGATAAAATACACTTTTAATTAGTTTTTTTAAGTTACTACATTTGAGCAAAGTTTAAAACGGTTATACCCTTAGTGAGTGGTTTCTCTGCATGGCACTATTTAGCTGGTTAAACCAATGGTATCAGACCCCTTTATAATACTGCAATATAAGCTGGCTATGACCCTCCTTAATGTTAGAACAAAAACAAGTGAGAATAGCTGCACCTCTAACTTTTTAGAAAAATGTTAATTTGTCAAAAAAATTAAGATAAATATTTTATTTTTGCTTTAAAAAAAGACTTTATGTCATAGGACTTTTCCTCTCGTCTACATAACACAACAGTTCATTCGATTTGTTTTTTAGAAAATAAACAGGGATTTTTCATTCTTTTGGGGGCTGATTTTCTAAAATCTGAGGTCATGGTTTGAGAATTTCTCAACAAGAAAAACAAGAATTACATTTTTTTCCAAATTAGAGCTTTCCAGTCTTTAATTTTTGAGATTTATCAATCAAACTCAAATCTAAAAATTTGGCAACTAAACACTGGTGAGTTGTAGTTTCCAATGTCCAGTTATTTTATTTGAAATTTTTTTAAACAATTTCCAATGTTAAAGACTCATTAAAATTAATGAAACAAAGGCAATTTTCTGGGGTTTTTTTTGTGTGATCAAGAATTAACCACAGTGAAGTTAATTTGAGTTGTTTTGAAACTGAATAAAACTGGAGAATTCCAAAATCTGTAAAAAGTCCTCCATGTTTCTCTTTCTTTAATGCGATTCTTTGGTTAATTAATATTGTATGTAGTTTGTAATCTCTTATCCACAAACCCATTATCCAGAATTAGAATTACAGGAAGTTCATCTAGCATTCACTATATCTTAATCAAACAATTTTAACCTTTAGAAATGGTTGTTTTCTCTTTAATAATAAAACAGTTGCTTGTACTTGATGGTAACTAAGTTACATTTTGGAGGCAAAACAATCCTATTTGGTTTATTTATGTTTAAATGATTTTTAGAACTATGGTATGGCAATATAAATTACAGAAAGATCCGTTATCCGGAAAACCCTTGAGTCCTGAGCATTCGGGATAACAGGTCCTATACCTGTATTACAATAATTTTTAAAAAAAACGAATTTAAATTTATTTAAAAAATGGATAAGGGGTTTCAATTATCATATGCAGCCATTTCCATTGTTATTATATAATTTAATATGGTGTACATCAACAAATAGTGGCTTGTGATTTTAAGTTAGTCATGTGCTCAAGTTCATTTTAAAAAGCAATCTCAACAATTTAAGGGCTTTTTCTGCTTTTCTTTCTTTCTTTCTTTTCTTTCTTTCTTTCTTTCTTTCTTTCTTTCTTTCTTTCTTTCTTTCTTTCTTTCTCTTTTATTGTGTAAATTACCACTTTTCTTGTGTTAAGACCACTGACTCTTTTCTGAAAAGGACTGAACTAGAATCACACGACAAAAAGAAATTTGTTAAACCCATGTATAGCATAAAATATTAAAGCAGAAAAGTAGCTATAACTTTTTTTAAAGCAATTCAGATTTTTTTTTCATTCACTTAAGCATGTAAATATTTTTTCAGCTAAACACTGTTTATTTTGATATACTGTCTCTCTCTCAAAGCTGCAAGAAAATAGAAGTACAATGAGTTCAACCAAGTCAAACATGTTTTTATTCCCCATTAAGCAGGACTTCTTCTTTTTCCCTGTAGCATTACCTTTGCGCACACTCCTCTTGGGCAGAGATCTGTCTTCATCAGTCCTCCCTGCAAAAATAAAACAATACAATTGCATTCTGCACCTGGAACAAAGAATTCTATAAAACTGCAACCTTGCAACATACAGTCAGATTCAGCAACATTTAAATTTCAACTTTTTAACCCAATTTGTTTTTTTTTGGAGGCCAAAATTGTGCATTTCCAAAATGTAATTATTAAAGATTTCATTAAGCACAAAAAACTAGAATACTCCAATAATATACATTGCCACCTAAAAGCTGGGAAGTTCATGTAGAAGTCATTGGAAGTTGTAAATTCTTTATCCAAACTACTGTAATTTTTAATCTGGGTTTTTTAGTTGAATTCATTGAACATGAAGGGTGAAATATGATTTCACTGTATTTGAGTTGTTTTTGTTTTCATGGTTTTCATGGTTTTACACAAATCAAATTCAAAGTGTTTTAAAATCTGAAAAATACTTGAATTTACTTATTTGGTAAATGTTTTCCTGGGCATACAGGAAAGGTCCTAGTTTCCTCTTATATGTAGTCTTGGACTATTATTTGTATTGCAAGTCCTTCCCTCTTTTACAATGGTGAATGCTAATGTTCAAATTACAACCTGAATAGTTTTTGCCCTTGCCTTGCCTATATTTACAAATCTATTATTGACTGTCACTGAATCACAAAGACGGCAAGAGTCACTGCCCTGATGGCAACGTCATTAACCATGCACAGGGTATAGTTGTTGGCACTTGCACATTCTCAATACCAATAACAGTTGAGATAATTATCTATGAAAAGGGGCTGTACCTATGGGCTGGCGTAACAGCCTTATTTAATGCATTCATTGACCATGTTTCATGGCATGCCTTTCCCTAAGCAGGTGAGGTCACTGACATAGAGGTCAAAGTCTATGGGGCCCATCATAACTGGGCCACGAAAATAAATTTTCACCATTGTGACCAAAGAGGGCCAATTGGGTTCCTAATAACAGCCCGACTCCTCTAACTCTGTCACTGAAGAAACTTCCCACCACCAGCATGAATGCATGCTCACACACTACCCAACCCTTTGCTTTATACTCTTTTGCTTTTAAATGAAAATAAGTAATTTCTCCAGGTGTTCTAGTTCCCCAGCATACCTCTCATACTACTGTCAACATTCAGTGATTTACACCTTTTCTTTTATTGCAAAGGTGCTGAGTATACATGCAGGGCGCAATATTATATATTCATGACATGCTGTAATTCCAAAAATAATGTCAAGTATTAACATTGCTCATTTATTGTAAGTACTTATGTCATTTTTAGATATATTGTTTTATCATTATCATATTGTTTTATCACTCCTCTGTCCATTTCAATATATGGTCATAGGTGTCTCTACTGCCTGTACTGTCCTACCCAGCAATTGCCTGGCAACACTGTTGTCTAGCCATAATGTTGGCTGTATGGGGAGAGATTACTTTCACTTTCTTCTTCATCCAGCAGTACATTTACCCCTTAATCATTTTGTACTGCACTTATTTTAGACAACTTTATAGAAGGTCATAATATAATCAATGTTTGTTGCAGTTCTGGTAACCCATGGCAACCAATCAAATATTTGTATTCAAACAGCAGATCAGCATATGATGCCTGACAATTAGCTGCTGGTGGGAGTTACTAGAACTGGAACAAACTTTGCTCCTGTTATGACATTACCCCACTGTCCATTTGTGAACTAAAAATTCCAATAATCCCTATAACAATTATCATATATGGCCACAGCGTGTGCCATTTACCTGCACTGTCCTGGCTTTCAGGTGTCCAGCAGTGACATAGGGTGATTGCTGCCAGAAATATAAAGGCTGCGACCGTCCTCATCTTCAATGTAGTTCAGGAGTGAGGTGCAGCACTAACACATTGTTGTCTGCTAGTTACCACTGTCCTGCATTCCGATTGGCTACAACTGCCTTCAGGGAAGGGCCCGATGAACAACCTTAACCCCATCATTCCGGGGGTTCTGTAATGCTTTGGTTCCTTACAGTAAACATTCACTAGACAGGCTTTTACCTGTTTGTTGAGTACAATGAGTATTCAGACCCAGTTCTGCATGCTTGATTTAAGAGCTTAAATTCATATTTCATGTCAAGTCATTGTAAAAGCAACTGGATTTGTAATAGCAACATTTTGCATCCGCCTCGCTGTGTCAACAATGAATTATTCTACTTTTACACTTGACTTATTGTGAAATATACAGAAACATTTCTCAGCAGAAAAGAAAGAAAAAAAATGATATATAGTAATATGCAGGACTGGATACAGTATATTTGAAATGGTATGTGCTGTTGCTTTAAGGGACACTGAATTATACTGAGTTTTTGAGTATGTCTGCAAGTGCTGGTATAGTTCTACCTGTATTTGTCTCTGAATCAGCATATGAAAAAATGTAGGGGCTTTTCAAAGGCCTTTTTTTGATAGGCACACTCTCCATGAAATGAGATGACACCACCCAACTGCTACACCACACCCCTTTTTGGATTCTTGCAAGAATACCTTCATAGGTTTCACTAGCAGTGTTGGACTGGCCCATCGGAATACCAGCAAAACTCCCAGTGGGCCCTGGTGTCAATGGCCCTCCTGCTTCAAAACATTTTACCTATTTCATGGCCATTCGCTATTTCTATGAGAACAAAGAGGCTAAATAGATGCAATAAATAGTTTATAGTATGTAAAGAAAAGAGAATAGAACAGAGGGTGAGCCAGGAGAGGACGAAAACTAGTACTGAGTGAGCCCCTGGTCTAAGGTTTTTTTGAGGGATGATCTTGCAACCCTGTTCCTTTAAAAGACAAAATATTCACTTCGCCCCCAACCCTATAGTTTATATCAGGTTTTACCTGTTTGATCTAATTGCAACCCAGATTAGTAAAATAGCAAACTAAGGATTTAAAGCACTTTGATTTATTATGGTTTAAAACTTCATCAAGTTGACAGATGTGGTTACATTTCTAATGCTGTTTTGCTTTGCTGGTAAGTCATCCACTGCCAGTGAGTATTTGCAAGAGCAGAGGGCATGTAGGAAAGTCTAATAAGAAACAGAAAGAACTTTAATCCTTCTTCATTCATTTTGTCTTCCTGTTCAGTTTTTTTTCATCTTTAAAAACAGATCACCCAACCAAAAGAAACGTTTTCCGTTTTTTAAGTTATTTGTAATGTAAATTTTAATAAAAACAGTATATGTCTGTTTGAATTCTCTGCACTATTGCCTCTGACTCTTGAAAAAATGCTGTAATCCAGCGTATTAAACCTGATTAAAATATGGGGCAAAATCACATAAAAGCACATTTTCGACTGTGAAGGCTTTGCCACACTTTGCCACCTGTTAATTTGCTACAACTGTGCTAATTCATTAAAATTTCACCAACATTAATTTTTGCCTAATGGAACTTCGTTAGTACACTTATACTTAGGTCAGTTTGAATAGAGCGGGTACATATACAGTAGGTCATATATATATATTAGAGAAGTTGGTGTAAATGCTTGAAGTGGCCTCTTATTAAAAACGTTCAAGGAAGCAAAATAAAGATAAAAGAGATCCTCTAATGCCCTAGACATGAGCCCACCCTAAAACAAATGTGGCATGCCCCTCAAATGGTTAAAAAATGTTAAAACAAACATTTTTAACAGTTACAAATTTTAATCACAATCCCACTTTAAAATACAAAAAAAACTCGTTTTTTAAAAAAAATGTATAACTCATCTGAAAGTAAAAATGTACAAAAAACAACTATGACGAAAATGAATGCTGTAATGTTGTCTAATAAAAAAGTTTTAAAAGAAAAAAAAATGTATAACTCTTCGGCATACAGGATATGACATCACTGCCATAAGATTGAGGAGGATGTAGCTTTATCTTATCAGTTCGCCAGGTCTAAGCTGATGAAGGAAACTCTGGCAAAAGAGATAACGTTCTGTAAAATTCGCACTTCAGTGAATTTGCAGAGTAGAGATTGTTCGCCTGAGCGAAAATTCACCTGGCTATAGGACGTGGATTGTCCCCTACGCCTGTTAGTAAATTGGCAATGTCCCTGCGGATGGGAATTCTTGCGAATTTTCGCCCTTTAGTAAATCTAAATCTCCATGGAGAGGAGAATTGACTCAGGTTCCATTGTTGTAAGAGTCAGTCCCATTTAACAAGCTTCAGTGGAAAAACTTTAATTTTCCTATTTACCCTGTTAAGTTCGACCATAGAAAACCATACATCTTTTGTAATGAAAACAATAGGCAAAAAGTATGTTTGACTCAAGTCATATTTATTGCACACATGTTGAACAAGAGGTTATACTGCCCATGTATTTGCTTGGGTCCCCAGCTATGGCATCTCTAAGCATTCTCAGGGCACAGAACTCCAAAGCACATTAGGCATATGCAATGCCACCGGCTGAAATTCACAGAAATGTGTAGAGGCATGAATATTCACTGCCATAGAGTTGAACAGTAAATCCTATACATCAATTACGGTACATCATTCCATACCCTTTACACTACAAAAGGAGGATCAGCCTATAGTAAGACAAACAAAAAAGGCAAGTAAAGGGCCATGGTCATGGAAGGCTTCCGGGCATAAAGTAACAATTATTTAAAACCAAATAGAATAAAACAAGCTTTATATAAAAGGAACCCCCCTCCTGGCAAAAAAAAACTCTTTATCTGACATTTTACACTTTAATTCTAGGTGTAGCCTCCTCCCACTGTGTCTCACGTTGCTCATCTTTTCTTATTCATTGAAGTGAGAACAATGAACTTTTGTTATTAATACTTCATGCAAACATTGCTATGGAAAATGTTCATGGAAACCGGTGGGTACAGCAGGGGAATCCCACAAGAAGAGGTCGAACAGGAACTAATGAAAAGAAGATTAAGTGCAATGGAATGTTAATAACAATAATACCGCAAAGTATTACTGACAGTCTATGCTAAATGCTAACATTGCTTTAATGTTTTGGCACAGACTAGTATCCATCTAACTACTAAATGAAACAAAAAAAGTATGTGGGTTATACTGCTTAGTTTGTGAGTGTATTTGATTGGAATCAATATTATCCTGTTTCATTATAATCTGCACTCTCCAATTTATTATTTTTTATACTGCTACTAATCCTACTATAGTGTTTGGGAAACCTTGTGCCTTACATGACTGAGCTGCCTTGAGTTTGTTTGCTTTACTAGGAATGTCTTTGAGAATAATTTTTATACTAGCATCAAGTTTTGGATTTGTCCATCATTGTGTATTTTTATGTACAATACTTATTGTGTGCTATGATTTCTTCTTAAACCAGGTTTCTCATGCTAAGTAAATTAATTCTCAGAAACTATGGAGAACAATTCTTTGTGAATTTTAACAGAATTGCTCATTGCTTCCCTTTCTCTTGTGATTTCCAAATATTTGGCTCCACGTGCTTTAAATACAGTATATTTAGTTATTTTAAGTCAAAAATTCACATATTTGTCATGCAGATAATCAGTTCATACCAGATAAGGGGGATCCTATGAAACATAATTCAGTTTCAGTAAAATGGATAAAACCCAGTGCGCACAGCGGGACTTGCAGGAAAAAAATGTGAAAAGCAACATAAAAGGTAGGGACAAATTCAGGGAAGTGTGTCTTCTCATGTGAGGTTCAACCCTGGTCACAAAAAATCGGATTTCTATTTCTGGCACCCCTATGCTGGCCATTGTCTGCCCACTCCATCCCAGGTTTTTAAAGCTGGCCATACACTATACACTATCTTTCCCCAATATGCCCACCAATGCAGGGCTATATTCCAAACGTTCGGCCCTAGAGAAGATACGTCTGAAGCCCCATACACGGGCAGACAAGTTGCCGATCTAAAGGACCGATATCGGCAGCTTTAATTTGGCCGTGTATGGCCACCTTAAGAAAATTAGAAATTTGTTGTGCATCCAGTCCTTAGTGTGTTAGGAAGAAGATAAGCTGGGCGGGATGCCGCCCCTGAAATCCTGCCATCTTAGGCCCAGGCCTTTGTTGCCTTGCTACAAATCCAGGTCTGCTCTCAGCACAAGACCAGAAACCATCTGTTATGTCCACTATTACCTACTTGTATGCTTTGTACCTATGTCCACTACTCCATATTAAAAAGCTACCATAATCCACTTTTGTGCATTTATATGGTTATACAATATCAGTTGATCTTGATCAGTGATGCCCAACCAGTGACTCACAAGCAAAATGTTGCTCACTAACCCCTTGGATGTTGCTCCCTGTAGCCTCAAAGCAGGTGCTTATTTTTGAATCCCAGGCTTGGAGGCTGCCAGTTTACATAAAGACTAACAAATAGCCAATCACAGCCCTATTTGGTACCACCCAGGAACATTTTTCATGCTTGTGTTGCTCCTCATCTCTGTTTAATTTTGAGTGTGGCTCATGGAAAAAAAAAGTTTGGGACCCCTGATATTGATAAAGTATCTGTCTTTGTACTCTATCACCCTTCCTATATAAAGGCATAACCATGGCACCTTGGAAGATGGCTAAATATATATTTAGGAAGTCACAATGTGTTGCAGAGTTCCTACAGTTACAATTACAGTTACATTTATTGTGTAACAAGATCATTAATGGTATAGATGCATTCTCTTCTTAGCTCATAACTCTAAACTGCTTACTTACGATTTGTTTTCTAATGTGAATAGAACCATTGATCCAAGCCTGTGCTGGTTTGCATGCTGCCAAGCAGTTCTTCCCAGAATTCAAATTTTCTTATATTTGCTTCTGTTTTGATGGAAATGTTCATTTCCATGTTATGATGAATCCAAACTCAATGGGCCAGATTCAGCTCAGTGAGAAAAAGTTATCTCATGGTTTATCACATGGACGAGATTCAATTCAAGGAGAAAAAACTTTTCTCAAAATTCAGTTCCATTTTATCCCCCATAGACTTCAATAGAGTTTTCACATGATACGCTGTGAAATACGTTTTTCTCAATTGAATTGTTACTCGAATTGAATCTCGTTCATGAGTTTTCACGTGATAAACCTTTTTCCTTACTGAATTGAATCTGGCTCAATATTGGGTAACTTCCATATATTGCTTTGTTCTTTCTGGAGGAATATTCCCTAGTATCTATCAGCCCAATTCCATCCCTTAGCGATATGCAAAAGTATCCTTTTATAAGTATCTGAGAGCTGGAGCTTCCCTGCCTATGCACTGTATATGTATTCCTTTGTTCTACAGTTCTAGAGCTTTATCAAACTGGTTTTAAGGTTTATCCCAAAGATTGGAATAAGGCACATTGGGTCTCATTTATAAGCACTGGGCAAATTTGCACATGGGCAATAACCCATGACAACCAATCAGTGATTAGCTTTTTCAGACAGCTGCAGGTTGAGCATTGAAAACAATCATCGGATTGGTTGCCATGGGTTACTGCCCAGGTGCAAATTTGCCCAGTGTTTATAAATGACCCCCATTGTCATGGACTCTAGTAGCTGTATATTTGATTTTGGGTCTTTATGTGCCACTCCAGAGCTCCTAATGTGGTATTGTGAAGATGTGCAAAGGGCTAATAGCTAGCAAATAAACTCTTCAAATTCCATACCAGTGATTTAATAATGTTTCCATGATAACCCATAAAACATATCTACTTCTCTTAAAGTATCTGTAGTTATCCATACATATATGAGTATTATTCTAATCTCTGCTGCCGTGAGCAATTACTCCCTCTTTGCTCGTAAGGAAAATACAACGGTTCAATATTTACAAGTTTCTTTCTTATGAAAGAAATGAAAGGGTTGGGCAATGTTAAAGTATGAACACTGGACTGGCCTGCTGGTGTACCAGATGATCTGCTGTTGTGCCCACATTTCACGTATTTTAGAAAACAGTGTGGGCCACAATTAGGAGTGAAATGTTTTCTCAGAAGATAGTTATGTACACCAGCCACTCCAAACAAACTACTGTAGATAGCAGATAGAGTTGGAGCTGTAATAACACCTGGAGATGAAGAATTAACCCTTTGCCCTCAAAGTGCATGATACTATTTTTCCCATTGCTTTCTTTTTTTTATAGACCCTCCTTTCTCTTTTATTTTCACTCTGGTCTTTATTTTCTAAGTCTTGACTTTGCTGTTACTTTGCTTTTGCCCACTATTATTCTAACACCATTCAATTTTCCTGTCAGACTTGTTCTGTTGCCTCTAGTTCTCTTTCACTTTCATTTACTTATCCTTTTCTGTCCTCTTTTTCCCAAGGTTTTTTCTTCACTCTTCACTCTTCACACTTTTCGTTTTCAGTCTTGCTCTGTTCACTCTTTTTCTTAATTTGTTTTGTTTCTTTAACTTTCCCTTAACAGATTTGTACCAAACCAGCTCATGCCTCTTTTCTCAGTAGTCTGTGCATATCCGGCACCTGGGTGCGTTTCTTCCATTAGAAAATATAGGTCCTGATTTGCTCTGAGCATATATACATACATACAGTACAAACCTAGGGCACCATAAATGCACTTATCCTCTACAGCACCACAGTTCTTCTTACATTAAAGGCAAACCTTGGCATTAAGGAGATAAGAACAGGCATATTTATATGTGTGAAGACCAGGACCTTTTTGCTATTCAGGAAGCAGGTTGATTTAACCCACAGCATCAATGGGGTAAGCCGTTTATTGGGTTGATGTGTCCTTATACTTCTCTCCTTATTGCACAGCCCTACAGAATTATGATATTAGTGTAAGCAGTAACAATATAAAAGGTCAAGTTTTCTTATATATTTAATCCTTTTTACGGATCCAGATAATTTGCAATGATACATTTCTCTTGGTCAACTTACCCATCCTACCTGTAGCTTTGTAGATCCTGGCTGTTTAAAAAGGTTTCAAAACCACTCTACTATCTGGTGCGTCTAAAACAACAACCTAAACCTAAAGACAAAAGCATTCCATAATGTAAAGAACCTTTGCTATTGTTAAAGTGTAACCTAAGTTCTTTTAGGTACTGTAATAAACAGATATTATATGTTTAGTGTAATAAACAGATAATAAACATAAATAAATAGACATACAAGCTGATGAAGATATATAGGTAATACATAAGATAAGATAGTTGATAATAATAAATAAATGGACAGATAATGAATAATTGTATGTACGGTACAAGACTCTACACACATACAATGATAAAACCATGTATGGTACAAGACAAACGTTTGAGAGCCTATTTAGATCCGGTGCTGTCCTAAGCACCAGACCTGCAAGCACCCACATTTGATGCTAGAGGAAGTGATGTCACTGTACAATGTGTGTATATGTGACGTCACTTCTGTTGCACGCCGCTGAGTTGACCCCTCTCCTCTGCAGCCACATTCAGTAGCAGGGAAAATATTTTTTCCCCCAACTATATACAGTAGGCATCCAAGTCCACCCCACTATAGTTGCCACCCTAGGAATAGGTCCATGAGTGCCTATATAGTAAATATTCTTGGGGTGCACGTTTAATGCAAACGTTTAAGTCCCAAATGCATCATCTTCTATTTACATTAACCTTTACATTAGCCTGCTACTGAAATATAGATCACTGAGCAAGTAAGAATCATCTCTAGTGGACTCAAGAAATGTTCTTTATATCAACAATTGTTTGAAAAACCACAATTCTTATAATGTCCAAGTAAGGAATGAACTACCTGCCAACTGCTCTGTGCATTCTACTGGCAAGAAATCTTCTACCCATAAATTTGTAGAATTGTCTTGATCAAAGCATTTATAAAACTATATAAAATAGAAGGGTATGTGGCATGGCATCACTGTAGACATTATAGACATTGACTGCATGAATGACATTATAGACATTGACTGCATGAATTAATTTTGTTTCAAGACATCTGTCTCCCATACAAGTTTGCTGCCAATTATTAACTACCAAATACTTCCTCAAAACACAGCAAGTTCTCCAATGAACCTTCACAAATATCTGAGTGATCATGTGAAAATAAACCTTTTTGTAGAAAGATGACTTAATTAGCTTGAGACATCTAACTAGGAAAGAAAAGCCACTTCTGTAAATTCAGGCAGTAATGGTGAGAAAAGGAGCAGTGTGGTTACATGGCTATAGCAGGCACTTGATGTGTCTTTACTGTCTGTCATTTCTTTGTTTATACTATATAAGGAAATGTTCAGCTGATAATAGACAGATATAGATCTTGTCTCTCTGTGACCGCTCCATTGCCAACCAGCTAAACGGGAAGTTGCTTTATACATTTACACTACAACATTACAAACCTCATTTTGTAATTTTCAGATGAACCCACTGGTTTTTAACATTAAAAGTTCACAATAAACTGCAGTATATGTTTTAAAATGTTTGGGTTTAGGTTATCTTTGTAAGTAAACTCACCCCTGGTGGTCTAGTGGGGGGCTGTCGGGGATGCCCGGCAGGGACGCCCGCCTCTCTCTTTGTGCGCCAATATGCGCCTTTCTGCGTGTCCACATTCGTCTGGGTTTCTGACAGCAGTGTGTCTGATGTCATCAAGCATGGCATGAAAATTCAAATATTTAAAGGGTCCTTGTCCTGAAATTCATTGCCCAACGTATGTCTATTTTGATAGTTTCCTGGGTGCCAATTCTTGTTAATAATCCGTGTTTGACCCTGCCTGACACTGATTCTTGTCCTGATTGCTGCCTATTCTGACTCTATTTGTACTGTGTTTTTGTGTGTTTGAACTTGGCCTGTGACCTCGACTATCCTCTTATCTCACAATTCTGTACTGCTGTCCTACAGGTATTGACCTCGCCTGTGACCCTGTCTACGTTCCCTATTCTCCGTTCCAATACTTCACATTTGGTTCCCTTGCTTGCCCAGAAATCTCTCCCTTGTTCTCCTGCATTAAGACCTGGCAGCATCCAAGTAGCAGAGGGCTCCACCCAAAGCTAAAAGCGGCTGCTAACGGCAGAAGAGCAAGCTGAGACTGGAACCTTGGAGTTAGTTCTGGGTTTTGGATACCGAACGTAACAATCTTTTAGTTTATGACATATAAATATCAGGGTGCTGCCTTAGTGTTACACAACTTTTTTAACACTGCTTGAAATAGCTCAGATATATATATATATATATATATATAAAATTACACATGCTTAGTAAATTGATCAATCAAGAGTTACTTTGTGGTGTGACTTGGTGTGACATGATTCATCAAAACTTGCAAAGCAAAATGAATTCTGGGAAAATGGTTCTAGATTGCTACTAAGATTTGGCTAAAGATGGGATGCAAGGCTAAATCTCATCCACTGGGTTTTAAAGCACAGCTAGGGCAGTACTACCCTGATCAGACCATTCTTTCGTGCACATTAATAACTCTCCTGATGCACTTCCAGTACAGTATATTGTGTGAAATAAGGTTAAAATGATGCATTCAGTGCTTGATTGTAGGCCAAAGTCTTGATTTGCTTTTTATTTACTTTTTGCTGACCAAACTCTCTTTCTGACCTAATGTGCTGCCTGCTAAACGCCCCAGTCTATTGCATTAAACTGACTATGTTTATGCCTGCTGCCTGAACTTACTGCACAAACCTGTTAGCATTCCTGCGACTCTGCTTCACTGTCCTGTCTTCTATCAACCTATAACGCAGCCCAACTTGGCAAAACTGTTTCAAGGAGTATAATTTCCTGCCAAGATGGCAGGCACATCTGTATTATGCTTACTGGAGTACTCGTTGCTTATAATGCCAACCTCAAGGTAATTTCTCTGAGGTACAACGCAACACTAACAACATCAGAAACTAACAAGAAAATGCTCCATTAATCACCACTCAATCAAACAGTACAAGTCAGTAACATTCTCAGATGTTCTGCATCACATACTTTACCAAAATGAAGTTAACATTAATCACAACCTTTGCAACCCCAAGATCCAGGTCTCTTGTCAAATCCTATGCATGGACCACCCTGACAATCTCATACCAATGCTGGCATTCACATTTGTGGTGACCCTGCACAGTTACATAGTTACATATTTAAATCTGGTTGAAAAACGACCAAAGTCCATGAAGTTCAACCCCTCCAAATAAAACCCAGCATCCATACACACACCCCTCCTTACTTTCACATAAATTCTATATACCCATATCTATACTAACTATAGAGTTTAGTATCACAATAGTCTTTGATATTATGTCTGTCCAAGAAATCATCCAAGCCATTCTTAAAGGCATTAACTGAATCAGCATCACAACATCACCCGGCAGTGCATTCCACAACCTCAGTGTCCTGACTGTGAAGAACCCTCTACGTTGCTTCAAATGAAAGTTCTTTTCTTCTAGTCTAAAGGTACGGTGATCCACTTTATGGGTAAAAAGGTCCCCTGCTATTTGTCTATAATGTCCTCTAATGTACTTGTAAAGTGTAATCATGTCCCCTCGCAAGCGCCTTTTTTCCACAGAAAACAACCCCAACCTTGACAGTCTCCGCTCATAATTTAAGTCTTCCCTCCCTCTAACCAATTTAGTTGCACTTAATCTCTGCACTCTCTCCAGCTCATTTATATCCCTCTTAAGGACTGGAGTCCAAAACTGCACTGCATACTCCAGATGAGGCCTCACCAGGGACCTATAAAGAGTCATAATTATGTTTTCATCCCTTGAGTTTATTTCCTTTTTTATGTTAGACCCTGCAAAAGCCCTTCCCTTGCCTGGACATGGATTAATTACCTGCCCTGACCCCTGGCTATAACAAAGCTATACTTTCCTTAATTGTCTAACATGGAATAAGATATTCCTAGATCTCTCAGAATTTTCAGGGTCCAAAATGTTGTAGGTGAAGTCAGCCATGAGTGCAGCTCTCCAGTATTGTCACTGGAGAAGAAGCTTTACTCACCTCTTGGCGTGAGCATTTGCAAGTGAGCTCAACAAGAAACCATCCTGGCCCTATTTATAGACTAGAGAAATGTGATTTTCATTCTAATTTTCTCCTAGTTCTAAAGCTTATAGTATATTTATAAAAATGTATAGGCCAGTGCCTTTTTATCATGTTGACACTTTATAGAGACCTTAATCGCTATTCCTGCATATGGGTTAAATGGCAACCACTGGTCACCAGTAGTCAATTGTGTATTTCAGTCAAGAGTAGACCCCTGGGGTTCAATATAACACTAACAACATTGGTCCAACCAGAAAAAGCTCCAGTTATCAACACTCTTTCTAATCCTTTATGTTTAAAGCCAACATTCAAAGTTGCCACAGTCTTCGTCCCATACCCACCTTAATATTAGCTACAGCTACATGACCTCCAATATTTGTTTTACCTCCCTGTATCCCTGTGACATATACAGTAGATAATCTGCTCGCCTGTATAGTGCATGTTGGACTTTGGCTGAGTTCAATCAGTTTAGTATATAAAATATGGCATTTCTAGCCATATTCATTTATAGGGTTTAGTTCTCCTTTAAGTACACACATCCCTTTGTGCATTGTGACTGCATTAAATATTAAAATTGCTTATCATTGAGTGATTCCACTAACCACACACATCTGCATAGTGCAAAACTGTTTTTTTTTTAAAGCAGTGCAGCAAAAGAGAATCTATCTATCCATTCTTGTCACGTACCAACCTCTCCATGTTGGGTACCGATGTAGATTTTTAGAGTGCGGATATTTCAGCATTTTGAGGCACAAGGTCTTGCATCCAATATAACTAAGGAGAGGTTGCATTTCTTTTAAAATAATAAGTTGCTTTGCTCTAGTTTTTACAGTTGGCCCTGCCATCCCCTTTTGTAAATGAGCATTTTGGCCTGTGCCAAAGAAGTGTCAATATGAAAGAGGTTTAAAGAAAATTGAAGATATAGTGAACTGAATACTAGAAGTGACATGGCTGGGATGGACCAGAGAGTGGCGTGACTCATAAATGTAGGGCTAAATTAGCTCTATGAATAGATAGGGTGCAAAATCGATTAAAGCCCTACATAGCAAACAAAAGTTATAGATGATGATTTCAAGTTGGAGCAAAGAAAGGACTCGATTATAAAGAGGATCAAAATACTGCTAGACCTTACAGAGGGGGGGGCACACCCTAAAATCCCTATTAATAAGTTCGGGTTAGGATTTGGCACAGGTGGCTCATGTTCAGAGATAGCAGAGGAGGCACAAAACAAGGGGATCATAACCTTATTCTTAAAAGGGCAACTATCTCAGCTGTTTAAATCTACTTTGTGTATATGCTGTTCATATAAGACATATTTTTTGTTGATTTCATTAAAAAACAAAACACAGCATTGGCTTTGTTTATGCAATAATGGAATCATCAGTTTAAGAAATAAAGCCTATAGCTTTTTGTAGTATGTGGTCTTCCATAGAGCAGTGGTGGCCTGAAGAGTGTGTAGAGAGTTTAGAACAGCTGAGATCAGGGTGACAGTGATAGATTTAGGGTATGACTAATAAGTAAACAGTAAAAAACACTAGAAAGGCTGATAAAGATGGGCAGTGATAGAAATAGACCAAAAACCAATGTAGCAATAACGATGAGTCAAACAGAAAGAGCCGGCACTTCACAATGGAACTGCTTTCAGATAAGCTGTTGTTTCTCCAGCTCAATGTAACTAGAAGAATGCTATTCTCATATCTACTAAGCTGCTGTTATTTTGTCAGGGAGCTGTTATCTTGTTAAATTCTAGTTGTTCTGTTGATAGGAGGGGTAAGGGAGGGTGATATCACTTCAACTGGCCGTGCAGCAGTAAAGAGTGACTGAAGTTTATCAGAGAAGTCACATGTGGGCACCGGGAAACTGCCAATGTGTCTTTATAAAAAATGAATTTCAATGCAGGATTCTGCTGGAGGTGGGAAAACATGTTTTCCCATGACAGAATCCCTTTAATCTAAGTAA
This sequence comes from Xenopus laevis, assembly GCF_017654675.1. Classification (NCBI taxonomy): domain Eukaryota; kingdom Metazoa; phylum Chordata; class Amphibia; order Anura; family Pipidae; genus Xenopus; species Xenopus laevis. Next base: position 113,871,062 of record NC_054383.1, read on the forward strand.
CAGAAGTCACCACGAACCAGCTAAAAAGTACCAGACATGCTGGTTTATACATGATATGGCACCCCATAGAAGCGTTAAAGGAGACAGAAAAGTCTTTTTACTTGGGGGTGCCAAAAGTTAGTTAGTTAGTTTACTTACCTGAAACCCTGGGCCGGTGCTCCTATTAGGAGAAAACTCTGAAGTTTAGCTCTGAAGAAGTGCCGTCTGTTTTGGGCACGAAACGCGTAGGCTTAATTGCACTATGATTGCCACTGCTTGTCACATTGTTTGCGTGAATAAAAGCCACATTTGATCAAGATTTAACGTTCCCTGATTTCTCCGGCTGAGCGCCTGCAGTGTTTGAGCTCATCTTGTATCGTAAGAAAACTGCACCGGCCCAGGATTCTTCCAGCAAGCACCATGGAGCGATCTTCTTCTGGCTTCTTCTTTCTTTAAATTTCCCTGAGCAGACACATGTGAAGTAGAAAGAAATAGCTGACTTTTTGTTAAAGTTCGGCTTTTCACTCTACTGCACGTGTGCAGCCGCGAGAAAAAAGAAGAAGCCAGAGATGATCGTTCCGTGGTGCTCGCTAGAAGAATCCCGGGCAGGTGCAGGTTTCTCCTGATAGGAGCACCAACCCGGGGTTTCAGATAAGTAAATGAGATTACTTGGGGGTGCCTAACTTTTAGCACCCCCAAGTAAAAAAGACTTTCCGTCTCCTTTACGTGGACAGAGTTCCCATGGCTGATAGTTCAGTCTATATAAAGTCTGGACTTTAGTATTAAATCCTGTTATACAACCTGAGAATAAATGTATCATTAACCTGACAACGCCTGTGCCAATGAAGCTGCTGTAATGCCCACCCATAACCTTGTGAATAACCATTGTAAGTAACTGTTAAATAATATCAAAGGAGTGGGAGGATATATTTGTTATGTGAGTGTAATTTATCTACACCAAGATATGCCACCTACATGTCACAATGTATGAAGTAAAAGTGGAGTAAAACTTTATAGAGTAAATAAAATTCAATCTGAAAATAAATTGCAGGTGGGTCTTTTTTTTGTGGTTTTCAAATTATTTGCCCTTCTATGCCACCCCTTACCAGCATAAAATGTGGATGTTAATTGGTTTGAAAAACCAAAAAGCAAATGAATCCTAAGGACAGATTGATATCAATATTTTCATCATTTATTTTTCTATTAAGACCCAATTTATCTTCCAGTTTGCCATTACAATTACTTCCTGGTTGCGAGGTAAGTGACACCCAAGTTGGTAGATAAATTCTATTATAAATTCTAAAAAATCTGTTTTGGTTGGACTTTGTTGAAGGTGAAGTACAGTGTAACACTTTCCCCATTGAAACCCTAAAACAGTAATCATCTAAATCTTTTACTTTAGTCCCCCTTGAACGTTGAACCTTTGGTCCGAGCCCCCTAAGCCCATAACAAGATTTAAGATCATCATTTACAGTATCTTTCCATTAAGACCCTCTCCAATTTATCTTCCAGTTTGCCATTACAATTACTACCTGGTTGCGAGGGAAGTGAAATACTAGTTGGTAGATAAATTCTAATCTTCTAAAAATTCTGTTTTGGTTGGACTTTTTTGAAGCTGAAGTACACTTTCCCCAATAGATCCCCTAAAACAGTAGTCATCTAAATCTATAACTTTAGACCCTCTTGAAGGTTGACATGGAGCTTGAACCTTTGGTCGGGGCGCCCTGAGCCCATAACATGATTTAAGATATAAAAAAATGTTGGTGTATCAGTCATTCAGCCATAGTTTTAACAATATATAAGACCCTCTCCAATTTATCTTCCAGTTTGCCATTAAAATTACTTCCTGGTTGCGAGGGAAGTGAAACCCTAGTTGGTAGATAAATTCTATTATTCTATTATTATAAATTCTAAAAATTCTGTTTTGGTTGGACTTTTTTGAAGCTAAAGTACACTTTCCCCAATAGATCCCCTAAAACAGTAGTCATCTAAATCTATAACTTTAGTCCCCCCTTGAAGGTTTATAGGAGCTTGAACCTTTGGTCGGAGCGCCCCAAGCCCATAACATGATTTAAGATATAAGAAAACATTGGTGTATCAGTCATTCCGCCATAGTTTCAACAATATATACAGAAAAGCAAATACAAATCCCACTCTATCTGACATTCAAGTTAGGCTTCCAGGAGTATGTAGAAGAGCAAAAATGCATTCTCCCCAAATCTTACTCTAACTTTCAAACTGAGTCCTCTAGTCCTCCAGCTGCTTCCAGGAGGTGGGGGTGCCACACAGGTGTAAACAATTGCTCTAAAAGGTAAAAATTGCACCTCCTATTCTAGTAATCATGACTTCATCAAGGTGACACATCCTGATGAGGTCATAATAACAAATTCAGTTATATATATGTTTCTGCTGAATTTTGCCCAGTCACTACGACTCCTTGTTTTTTCTATGTGTGTAAGCGTGTACGTGTAACTTAATACAACTTTACAGAAATGTCAGAAAGCTGAAGGTGCTCAGACCGGATTTCAATGTGCCTCAAGTTCAGCAGAATGTGCCAGCTGTAATCTGAGCCAGCGTAAACACAATAATTCCGACATTGCCCTGAAAATGAACTCTCTGTGTATAATGGGTACTTAAATCTGGAGGAAAAAAAATATATATTTTTTTGGAGCAAATCTTTTTTTTTTTTTTTTACTCTTGTGCAACATGGGATGCGAGGGCAGGTAGAACATAAAGTACTTAAATGTCATAGTGGCATAGACTCATAGACATATGATAGAAAGAACAATGACCTGATCATTTATCATTCTGAAAGAAATGTCTGCTTTTGTTTTTAATTTTACCTAATTGTTTTGGGGAGTGAATTCTGCAGCTAAGCAAAAGGCAACAGTTGCTTGACAACATAAAGTAACTTGGAACAATCACAAACCTAGTGGGGAGTCTCATTGCCCTGTGACCGTTTAGAATTGGTCAGTTATGAAAAGAGAAAGGAAAGGCATGAGGCTTGGATGTTACTGCAAATTCCTGGGCACCTCCCTAATGATTCTTATATATCAATCAGCGTGTGTAGGCTGATGGGTATTTCCTATAACCGTCACATTAACCTGAATGTATTGGCATCTGTACAGTTCCACTGAATGAGGATGTGAATAATTTTCTTTGTAAGTGAACTCAGGTCAGAAGATGGAATGTTAAGGTTGGCTAACTCTGTTTTATAAGATGGGTACTGAGATAAACTACCAGAAAAGATGCTTGTAAACCATACAGTGAGATATACACTAGATTTAATCTGAGATATAAAAACACCTCCCCTCCAAAAACAAGTGGTCTTCTGTACCATTAAGGGACCCATTTACTTAGTTCGAGTGAAGGAATAGAATAAAAAAAACTTCGAATTTCGAATGTTTTTTTTGGCTACTTCGACCATCGAATTGGCTACTTCGACCTTCGACTACGACTTCGAATCAAACGATTCAAACTAAAAATCGATCGACTATTCGGCCATTCGATAGTCTCTTTAAGAAAAACTTCGACCCCCTACTTCACCACCTAAAACCTACTGAGGTGCAATGTTAGCCTATGGGGAAGGTTCCCAAAGAATTCCTAACAATTTTTAGATCGAAGAAAAATCGTTATGGTTCGAAGAATTTAATCGTTCGATCGAACGATTTTTCGTTCGATCGTTCGTTCGAACTATTTGTGGTAAATCCTTCGACTTCGATATTCGAAGTCGAAGGATTTACATTAGGCAGTCGAATATCGAGGGTTAATTAACCCTCGATATTCGACCATAAGTAAATTTGCCCCTAAGTGTATACATGCACAATAAATTTTTATTTTATTTATTTATTTAAAGCTTCAATATAATTCAACACTGTACACGGGGTATAGGCAGGGGTACACATCTCCATTTGTGTCTTGGGGGCAAATTAACCCAAAAAAGGTGAATTTTTACCAGCGAATGATCCACTACACTTCACACCACTTCATCAGGCGTACATTCGCTACCACTGCGCTAATTCACTAAAATGCGAAGTTATGTCTCAGCAGCCGAACGCAGCAAAGTTTTGCTAGCGTTAATTCATCAGTGCGAGCATTTCACAGCGAATTTTTCCTAGCGTTCAACTCTGCCTAGAGAAACTTCGTTAGTTCACTTACGCTTACAGTCAATTTGAAAAGGGCAGGTACATATAGGTCATATATATGTCTTTATTAGAGATGGTGCAAATGCTTGAAGGGGCCACTTATTATTAAAAATGTCTAAGGAAGCAAGATAAAGATAAAAGAGATTCTCTAATGCCCTAGACATGAGCTATCCTAAAACAAATGTGGCATGCCCCTCAAATTGGTTAAAACGAAACTCTTTAATAGAGTTTTCGGTTAACACAAAAATCTTTAGTAGGTAGAACTTTTAAAGACAATCCAGCTTTAAAATATGAAAAAACACCAGAGTTTTTTTTTAGAACTTTTAAGACTTTCCAACATACAGGATATGATGTCACTGAATTAAGATTGAGGAGTGTTCCAGGTCTAAGGTGGCGAAGGAAAGTCTGGCAAAAGAGGTAACATTCTGTAAAATTCTCACTTTACTCAATTAACGATCGTTCACCTGAGCCAAAATTCGCCTGCCGATAGGGTGCGAAACTACGCTAGCGGAGGTCTCTTTCACTAGCAAACTGTCCTCTACGCCTATTAGTAAATTGGTGATGTCCCCTCGGATTGGATTTCTGTTGAATTAGTAAATCTGCCAGAGATAAGCACAGAGATAAGCACTCTTACCTTGGGCTGTGGCTCTGCTAATGGTCCATTCAATGACTTAGTTTGGTGTTGTGACCTTACATTGTTGGGAGGGTGACCAGATGGACTGGCCAACAATCAGTGGCGGAACTACCGGGGGAGCAGGGGGTGCGAGCGGGCCAGGGCCCGCACCCCCTCAGGGGCCCCCGGCAGCTCATGCGCCACTGACAAATGCGGCCAAATGCAGCCGAACGGAGGGGGGTGGGGCCCGGCTGGGCGTCACGCACCAGGGCCCGACCCCCTCTAGTGACGCTACTGCCAACAATAGAAGGCCAGCCATGGGAGGTGCAGTTTGTTCATACAACTATTTTTTTGTAAGTGCTGTCCAAATAATATTTAGGAAAGGGTTAAACAGTGGGTGCTATGGTTATTGCAGTCCATGGTATTTCTATGTTCTCCCGATGTTACTCTGGGTACGAAGTCTCCTCTAAAAACATACAGGCAGTTTATTTGGTCCTTATGTGAGTGAATATGATAGGAACCTTAGATTGTAAGCTCCACTGAGGCAGAGGATGATGTATAGTCTCTGTAAATGTGTTATATGAATATGTTAATGCTACATAAATAAAGGATAATAATTCTCCTTTTGAGATTTTCCCCCCACTTTATGATGTTTTCCCTTTTGGTTCAGGTGATACTCCCTAGGGACAGTGCTGCAGTCACACCCCTGTTTGCACTTTGGAGTACAATAAATACATAAACCCATGGCAACATGCTATCTCCTAAGCAATGCCGCCATCTGTTCTCTCTGCCATTCTCAATTACTGTGGCAATCTAGTTATGTACTTAATAGTTTTTAAATATTTCCTAGGTTCATAAAAACTGTCATATCTGGTAAACAACATTTTTTTTGGTAACTCTTTCCATCTGTTTGAGTGCGTTGAAGATGCAGGGAGCCTCCTAAGTCACAGATCAGTGCAAACCTCTCTCCATTTTCATAAAATGTTTTTAATTTAATCTTACAAATATTATTTTATTTCCATCTTCATTAATATTAAAATTCAGAAACCCTGATTTATGTGAATTTATGTGGGAAATAAGTCAGTATTGTCCTAGCTGTATTCCAGCCCTAATATCCCTTGTGGTTACTATTCCGTGAGTCCCTTATGAAACCGCACGATCAGGAGTGAGATTTGTTAATTAGTAACTGGTTGCTCTTCGTTACAATGATGTCATTAATAACATTTCCAGTATCTCTGCCTGGTGTTACAGATACAGACAAGCCCTGGCATAGGCAGCACGTTGGATTCACTGTTATGATCTATAGTCTCCTTAAAAGCAATGTCACCCAATTTAGGGGCAAATTCACTAAGCGCCGAAGCGCCAAAGCGCCAAACGCTAGCGTTACTTCGCTAGCGTTTGGCATTTTCGTTACTGCGCAAATTCACTAACGAACGATGGCGTAGATTCGCTAGTGTTACTTCGCACCCTTACGCCTGGCGAATTATCGCTACATACGTAACTACGCAAATTCACTAACGCGCGCAGTGTACTGAACGCTACCTTTTACGCTAGACTTCCTTCGCCACCTCAGACCAGGCGAAGCGCAATAGAGTAGATAGGGATTGCTTCAAAAAAAGTTACAATTTTTTCTAAGTCCCAAAAAACGCTGGCGTGTTTTCTACATTATGGGTGATAGGCTGAAAAAGATCGCACATTTTTTTGGGGCTCCCCTCCTTCCCCCCTACATTTCCTGACTCATGGCAACTTACCTAGACAGTGGGCACATGTGTAGGGCAAAATAAAAATTTTATTTGATGTTTTGAAGGTTTTCTAGGCATTTGTAGTGCTGATACGTATTCCTCCATTGAAATTTGAATTTGGCGCCGTATGCAAATAAACCATCGCTAGCGTAACTTCGATTTGCTTACCGAATCAACGCTAGCGCAACTTCGCAACCTTACGATACCCCTGAGCGCAACTTCGGATTTTAGTGAATTTGCGAAGCGCTGGCGAAACTACGCCTGGCGAAGTGTGGCGAAGTGCGGCGAAGTTACGCCTGGCGCAACTACGAATCTTAGTGAATTTGCCCCATAAAGAGGCACATTTATCAAGGGTCGACTTTCAAATTTATATGAGTTTTTTTTAAACTCCCTTATATTCGAATATATATTAGAAATTCGACTGGGGGGTTATTTAATAGAAAAATCTCAATTCAAATCCCAAATCAATTTGTGTTTTTTTTCTCCGAAAAAAACTTGAATGTCAGAAAGGCTACAAACATCTTCCAATTGGTCACTGGACCTCTCGCATTGACTTATACATCAATGTGTGCAGGTTTTAGATGGCGCATAGTCGAATTCGAAATTCTTAAATGGCCAGAATTTGATAAATCCTGAAAATCGAATTCGAACTTTTTTAAAAAACTCGAATCAAATTTGGATAATTCCCTAGTTGAATTTTGAGCATAAAAAGAATTGAAAATTCGAAATCAAATGTTCAATGCAACCCTTAATAAATCTGCCCCAAAATGCATTTTTCCAATATATATGTGTCAGTGGTTTTAAAGTTATTTTTAAATGTAATTGCTATTGAAAGGGTCTGTCTGTCCCTTGCTATAATTTTGGAACAGAAACCAACCTTCAGTCAAAGCCAGTAGCAGAGCAAAGGACAAGCAAACATTTCTTTCAGCAATTACATAAATACATAACATTGAACATGACTCCCCATTGTTTGTTAAACCCAAACAAGCAGGTCACCATATTTATTATCTGACCACAGGAAGAAATGACTCACCTAATCAACACAATCACAATATGAGTAAATATACAGTGAATAAAGTATAATCTATTGTATAATATAAGGATATTACAAGTTACTAAGGAATTCCATGACCATATAAAAGCATGAGGCTGAAGGCTGAGTATTTTTATACAGGTCATTGGTGATGGGTGAATTTATTCGGCAGGCACGAATTTGCGCGATTTTGCCGGCCGCGATCCGGCATCCAAAAAACAGCCGCCGGCGTCAAAAACTTTTTTTGCCATTTCGTGAATTTCGCAGGAAATTCGCTAATTTTTCAGCGAAACGAAACAGCGCAAATTCGCCCATCACTACAGGTCATGGAACTCCAAGGTGACTTCTAATATTCTCATATTTTGCAACAGGGGTTACTTTATTTATTATAATACATAAGTTTCAGTGAGTCATGTGACAGAAATGACATCACTCAACTCCGATACTAACAGATGACATCACTAAGCAGCGTTTACAGGATACCCTTGGCTCTTGTGTATTATATGCAGATAAATGACAATAACTTTTACTGGACATTTATAGAGAAATAAAATGAATATTAACCTTATTTCAAAGCTGTATACAGTATTTCCTTTTAATGCCCATCGTTCATAGCTCAAGGGCATTTGAATGAAATGAAAACTTACGAGGCATAAATGGTATTTAAAAAAGTCCCCGCACCTACAAAGTAAACAAATGAGATATTTTTTGGCTAAAAGTCAGGAAAGAAAAGTCAACTAATTGTCTATATTTTCCAAAGAAGCCGTTATATCCAGAGGCGATGAGACTGTGAGCCAAGAGTTGGCATTTGGGTACATTAACCAGTACGGTGCAGTCACGGACATTGGACATTTCTTTACTTCAGATTTAAAATCACTTAAAAAAAGCACTTTGGGCTGCACTTAATACAAAGTATACATGTATACTGTGGGAGGTATTTATTAGTCCGAATTAGTAAATGTAATGATCCTATAACGTTACACTATGCAGTATTACTAGATGCAGCAATAAATGTCTCTATAGTTCATTTTAATTATAGACATTTAATTATGAGTCTCAGGGGGTTATTTAGTTTTTTCTCACTAGAAAACTCAAAGTTTTTGATGAAAAAAAAAACTAACATTTTTTTAGATTTATTATACCCCGATGCTGCAAATGGTCTGAATCTGAAAATCTGCCATCTCAGACCTGTCGAGGTCCTGTATAAGTCAATGGGAGAGGCACCTATCAGGGTCATCGTTGGGTTTAGCATGAAAATCCGATTTTATGGGGGTTTTCAGGCAAAAACTTTGGGAAAAAAGCCCCCAAAGATTTCCACAAGCATTTCCGCAATCCGATTATTTCTGGTTATGTTATTAATAAATAATATTGAATCGAGCGTGGGAGTTGTGGTTTTTTATTAATAAATATGAGATAAATTGGGATTTTAGTAAATAATCCCCTGTATGTCAGAGGGTTTCTTGTAAATTGTTTTCCAGCAGTAGCCCTGTTTGTATGAGATGGAGAAAACTATTTGTATGGATGACCATCCATTTATAAGGATGTAACTTTTAAAGATTTAAAGATGCAACTTTTCAATTGGTCTTTATTATTTTTTTTTTATAGTATTTTAATTATTTGCTTTTTCCAGATTTCATGGGGGACACAAAAGAAACAAAAGCTCTGTACGGCTATATATTTATTGTTATTGCTACTTTTTATTATTCATCTTTCTATTCAGACCCTCTCCTATTCATAATCCAGTTTCTTATTCAAATCAATTGATGCAAAAAGCACAAACAATAAAAAATGAAAACCAATTGCAAATTGTTTCAGAATTTCATTCTCTACATGAAACACAGGGGCAAATTCACTAAGCAGCGAAAATGGCTAGCGATGCCTTCGCCGCACTTCGCTAGGCGAAATTTCGCCAGGGCGCCGCTAATTCACTAAAATCCGAAGTTGCGCTCAGGGAGGCGAATGGTAACGAATTTGCACAAGCGTTAATTCGTCAAGCAAAACAAAGTTATGCTAGCGAAGCCTAATTTGCATATGGCGCCAAATTAAAGTTGAATGGACGTATTTGTAGCAGCAAATACATTACACTATACAAGCCCGGGAAACCTTAAGTTGTTATTTTGCCCTACACATGAGCCCACTGTATAGTTTAAGTGCCATATGTCAGGAAATGTAGGGGGGAAGGAGGGTACCCCCAAAAAAATTTACGATCTTTTTCAGCCTATCACCCTTAAAAAAAGAAAAAATGCCAGCGTTTTTTGGGACTTAGAAAAAACAATTTTTGAAGCAATCCCTATCTACTCTATTGCACTTCGCCTGGTCTGAGGTGGTGAAGGCAAGTCTGGCGCAAGAGGTAACGTTCAGTAAAATGCGCAAGTTAGTGAATTAGTGTAGTTACAGCGACCCTCGCCGAAGCACAACTTCGTCTGGCGTAAAGGTGCGAAGTAGCGATAGAGTAGGTACATTTCGCTAGAGAATTTACGCCAGCGCCCGTTAGTAAATCGGCAAAGTAACGAAACGACATGATGCTGGCGAATTTGCGCTAACGTTAGGTGCTTGGCGCTTTAGTGAATTTGCCCCATAGGGGCAGATTTATCAAGGGTTGAATTTCGAAGTGGAAAATACTTAGAAATTCGACCATTGAATAGAATCCTCCGACTTTCGAATTCAAAGTCGGAGGATTTTATTCATCGTTCGATCGTACTCCCATCGTACTCCCATCGTACTTCGAATTGTACGATTCTAACGATTTTCCTTCGAAACCCAAAAACTTAGAAATATGCTCTGGCAAGTCCCCATAGGCTAACACTTCTGCAGGTTTAAGTTAGCGAAGTATTGAAGTCGAAGTTTTTTTAAAGAGACAGTACTTCGATTATCGAATGGTCGAATAGTCGAACGATTTTTACTTTGATTCCAAGTCGAAGTAAATTCGAAGTCGTAGATATCCTATTCGATGGTCGAACTATCCAAAAAATTACTTTTTTACTTCGAAAATTCTCTCGAATTCACTTCGACCCTTGATAAATCTGCCCCATAAAGTTAACTCATTAAGAATGGCAGGCAGGAGTAACTGCAAAGAGCACATTTGACATGCAACTGTCAGTGGGGAAATTTGCACCTACGCAACTGTAGTAATAGATGTAAATCACCCCTATGTCTGTATCTGTTGATCCAGTACCTACAAAGAATTCATTGGCAAACCAGTTTTATAGGGGAAAGGGATTTATTCTATAGTTAGTATAGAGAGCCATGAATATCATCCGACCCCTGTTTATCTTCCTGTGTAAGAACTAAACCCATTGTATTCTACAGAGTTTATCTGTTATCTGCTATTGAACCTGGGATATTTATCCCTATTTCATCTTAAATGGCTGCTCCCATGGCTACACAGCAATTCATTTATATACACTTTCTGAAACAAACACGAACGTTTTGCAATACAATATGATATTTTACTGTTCCTTAAAAATAAGAAGACTTATTTACAAATGGCAGGGCAGGGTGCAAAGTACAAAAAAACCCATGCTGAAGCCATGATTTTATTTACATTTTGCACCCTGCCCCAGTATTTGTGCCGACCGGTACAGGACATTGTAATCCAGAAAGGAGTGCACAGATCTACAATGGATAGTACAGTGCCAGTATTTGGCAGCTCTGTATTCATAAGGGCTTATCTAGTGTTGCATTGCCTGTGGGTTAAACAGGTTTTGGCTGTTGACGGGTGCTGGGCTGACTTCTATCAGTGGCCCCAGAGCAGTTTATTTTCCTCCTGGAGTTGTCTATTCCATACAGTAACCAGGATATTTGCTATTAGCGCATCTAAATAGATATTGTTGTGTATCAAGTTCCTGATTTTGCTTCCTCTTTTGAATCTCCCCTCACACCTGGTGCCTCTGTTGCTACAGCATCCGAGCTCCCAGTGATGCAATTAAAATGTGGCGGAACATTCTCTCTCTATTATTATATCTTTCCTTTCACACAGAATCGTTCATCAGGCGCATTAGAGCTGATACTAATAATATGATATTATTGAAGTAATTACAGAATACGTCAGTATTACTATTATTATCGCACGATATTGTGTCCGGCTGTTTAAAACAACATTTTTGCATGTGTAAAAATGATACGTAGCTGGAAGAAGCCATTATTTGCCTCTACAAGGAAATACAAAGATTATCCTTGGCAGTGACTGTTGTTCTATTGACGAACAAGCGCATTCTCAGGCACATTGTCAGTCGGTTTATTTAACAACTGCAATAAGCTGCTGCTTTATGTTTCAGGGTATTTTCTGTAGTTCATTTCCTCATCTCACCATCATATTTATTTCTTTAGTATCCATTATCCAGGAGGCTCGGGATCAGGGGTTTTCCAGATTAAGTAGCTGTTCCGTAATGTGGACCAATATGCCTTAAAGGGGTGGTTCACCTGTTAATGAACTTTTAGTATTATGTAAGAGGGATATTCTGAGACAATTTGCAATTGGTTTTCATTTTGTATTATTTGTGGTTTTTGAGTTATTTAGCTTTGTATTCAATGGCTCTCCAGTTTGCCATTTCAGCCATCTAGGGTCCAAATTACCCTAGCAACCATGCATGAGAGATTGGAATATGAATAGGAGAGGCCTGAATAGAAAGATGAGTAATAAAAAGTAGCAATAACAATACATTTGTAGCCTTACAGAGCATTTGATTCTAGATGGAGTCAGTGGCCCCGATTTGAAAGCTGGAAAGAGACAGAAGAAGAAGGCAAATAGTTCAAAAACTATAAAAAAGAAAACATGAAGGTCAACTGAAAAGTTGCTTAGAATTAACCACTCTTTAACATACCAAAAGTTATCTTAAAGGTGAACGACTCCTTTAAGGCTACCAGAAACTAGGGATGCACCGAATCTAGGATTCGGTTCGGGATACGGCCAAGATTCGGCCTTTTTCAGCAGGATTTGGCCGAATCCTTGTACCTGGCCGAACCGAATCCGAATTTGCATATGCAAATTGTGGGGAGGGCGGGATTTCACGCGACTTTTTGTTATAAAACAAGGAAGCAAACTAATTTTTTTCCACTTTTTCCTTTCCCGCCCATAATTTGCATATGCAAATTAGGATTCGGATTCGGATTGGGTTCGGGATTGGGTACGGTATTCAGCCGAATCTTCCAAGATGGATTCGGGGATTCGGCCGAATACAAAATAGTGGATTCGGTGCATGCCTACCAGAAACCATTTAAATCTTAGCAAAGATAAGGTTATTTTGGGTTTATCAAGTATCTGGCGCTGTCTTATTGTTACAGAGAAAATGGAAACTGATCAAAAATGAATAATATGATTGCATTAGTGTATTTATGTATAGAGGGTTTCTATATGATATTTCCCATTGTCACAGCTGAAATTATAATGTAGCTCTTGAGGGAACTGTAAGGGGAAGTAACATTTCATCGAAATTGTATAGGAAACATATTGTAGCAAACATGATGAGTATATTCGTAGGTGGGTAGTACTATATTACACTCACCATGCATCACTGATTGTGGTAGGAAACAAGTTGCTGTGCAGCTGCTTTTATCAATGTTATACTGAATTCATAATAAGATTTTCGGGGGCAGAGGAACAAATCATAGATGTTCTCTTATATGGCAGAAAGCTATTGTTCCCAGAATGTGCTACAGCTTCCCCATGTCTTAAGAGCCACGTCAATAACCGGGGCGTTAGTTACATTTATGCCCTTGTCTTCCCCAATGACTACCCCACATCATGGGATTTTTGCCCTTCTTGTTCCAGAAGCTTACACTCAAGCAATTCAATGCTGAGCCCAGAGCATATGCACAAGTGCAACTTTTTGGATGCTGGTAATGCCAGTGCAGGCAAACAATTGGCTCTATGTGTTCCCATAATTGGTCGATATATCTGTAATCTGAGTACAGTATAAAGTGTTCAGTCATCACAATAAGTCACTGTTTAATTAGTTCAGCTCCAGGTGTATAGTCCATGGTTGTTAAATTACTTGCCAGACCTGTTCCCCTACTATCTGCCCTCTTAGCTATTCTTTCCATAGGATGCACGCAGTGAGCCAAGATAGGGATTATTACTTCACACTATTAAATGACGGCTATTGTATTTCTTAGTGGAGAAGGTTAAAAAGATGATTGTCACAAATTTGTTCTGGTGAAAGAATAATCATCTGCATTGTGAATGGCAAATTAATTATGTATGTATGTATGTATGTATTATGTATTATGTATGGCAAAGAAAATGATACACTGTTTATAAACAGGCGCCTGGTATATTGGGGTGAGCGTTGTGATAACAAGGTGGTAAACATCACAGTTGAATTTAATTAAAAGCCACTTGAACAAATATAGGCCAATCACAAACCTCATCTCAAAGAAGTGCAGGTATAGGACCTGCTATCCAGAATGCTCAGGGCCTTTCAGTAATTTATATCTCCTTACTTTAAAATTCTACAAAAAAAATCACTTAAACATTAGATAAACCCAATAGCCTGGTTTTGCCTCCAATAAGGATTAAATATTATTAATCTTAGTCGGAATCAAGTACAAGTTATCATTTATTATTACAAAAAAAAATTCTGTACAAATTAAATGAATTATTTGATTAAAACGGAGTCAGTGTAGGACTCGGGGGCCCAGAGCCCAGCGGACCCCCCAGCCGCAAATACTCTCTGCCTCCCCAAGCCACAATCCCCCTCTGCCCCCCCATCCCAGCCGCAATTCCTCTCTGCCCCCTTGCACTTACCTATTGACTGCGACCGTGGTCAGGGAGGGAGGTCGGAAGATCTGTGGTGTAGGTAGTGGGTCTGGGCCGGCAAGGCCCACGAGAGCCGGAGCCCACCGGGTTTTTCCCAGTGCCCCGCTGGCCCATTCCGACCCTGATTGGAGTCTATGGGAAATGGCATTCTTGTAATTCAGAACTTTCTGGGTAACAGCTTTCCAGATAATGGATCCTAAACCAATTATATTTGTTGACATTTAGTTGGCGAATGTCTCCATACAAGTATGGGTCCTGTTATCCAGAATGCTCTGTACCTGGGGTTTTCTTTATAACGGTTCTTTCAATAATTTGTATCTTCCTACCTTAAAGAGACACTGACATCAGAAAATAACCTTTTTTATTATCTATCATAACATTGTCTTTGAATGCCATTTATAATTTTGCCCTAAAAGTATTTGCCTGATGATTTTACATTACCTTTCTTACCTGTTCCTCTATGAGGGGGCTGCCATATTTGTGCAGCAGGAGTCCGTTAGTATTAGAAACTTTAACTGACAGTCAGGTTGGCAAAACAGTCAGGTTTTCAAATAACAATTACTTACAAAAGCAGAACTATCAGTGGAAAACAATCAACATAATATAGGTAACTTTTAATGTAGATTAATATTTTCAACAGAAAATGTTTAGTGTCAGTATCACTTTAAGTCTACTAGAAAATCATGTAAACATTAAAGAAACCCAATAGGCTGATTAATTATATCTTAGTTGGGATCAAGTATAAGCTACTGTTTTACCTTGAAAAAGAAATGGAGTCTATGGGAGATGGCCTTCCTGTAAATAAGAGCTTTCTGTATAACAGGTTTCCATATAATGGATCCCATACCTGTACTACCCAACTGCCTGGTTTTCCTAACACGCTTCCTACCATTACATACACCAAAGGATGAAACAGTTTATTTAGGCCCATCTCATGAGGTTACAGGGCAGCACGATTTACCGTTGTCTCTTCTAGGGGGATAGGATTAAAAATTTAGGAAATTGAGAAATGAGAGCTTGGAAGATGACAATGGGAGATGCTGGAAATAGTACGAAATGGACCAGAAAAGATAAAGGTTCTAATGAGAATGAACAAAACCCAGGAACATAGGAATGGCTGCTTCCTTGTGTAGGACAAGAACAGAGACACATACATCTGCCTAGTTATCAATGAAACAAAGTCCGGAGCTCTCATTTCAGCTCAGTCACCATATCAATAACACAATTCCAGGTCAATTTCAGAAATCCCCCTACTGGATGTCATTGGAATCTCTGTAAAATGAATAAACAATGTTCCACGAAGCAGTCACCTTGGGCCCCAGATGCCCGGCTAAATATTAACTGACTATAATAAACCTATTTAATAATCATAAGAGCAGGGGACTGTTTGTGTGTGGGAAGGAGCCGGTATCTAAGGAGGAAGTAATTGCTGTAAATTCAAAGTGGAGTCTGTACAACGCTGTGCGGGGCTTCGGCTTTCCAAGTCCTTGATCTTCTGATTATAAAGTTTCTATTTGTTCTATCCAAGGGAAACTGACCTTATGTAAACTACTTTAATTTATTAACAGTAACCATGTGGAGTTGTGGGAGTTAAATACAGTTATCCAAGGGCACTTTCACTCTCTTACACTATTTATATTCACTTGTACGATGAATGTAATGGAAATCATATTGGCACCAGTTATTCCATCACAGGACCCTATTTATCTGCATTTGTGTATTTATTCTTATCAACGAGAACAGCCATGGTTATGTCAAACTACCATTCAAAAAAAAATTTGCTTGAGTTGAGGAAATAATTTATATAATTGTTTTTTTCCCTATAGGAATATTCAGTGCAAAGCTTCTATTTTTCTAAAACCATAATATGTTAGTATCATGCTTCTGCAGAATTAAAATAAATGTAATGTACCTGCAATCCATGACCTAAATATAAAGGCTCAAGGCTGCAGGCTGAGTTATACAGAGAACTCTGAGTATGATATGGGAAAATGTACCCTCTACTGTAAATTTTAAGGATAGACTGAGTTATACAGGGAACTCTGAGCATCACTCATGTATTAGAGTGCGTAACTAGAGTGCACCAGGCCCCACTGCAAAACAACTTCAGAGGGGTCCAGCGCACTCCGATCCCCATCCTCCCATCCGCTTCCCGCCTCCACCCACTACCTGCCCTGACTCCGCCCACTACCATTCAGACTCCGCCAACCTGCCCAGACGCCACCCCTTTTCTGCCCCATGCCGTGCCTTGCTTCCCCGCAGCAGGTAAGACAGCGACTGGGGAAAGGGGGCAGAGTTCTTGTGGGCCCCACTGTGACTGCGGGGTATGCTTCCTCTATATTTACACCACTGATAAGAGATAATGTACCCCCCACTGTAAATTTTAAAGGAGAAACAAACCCGTACTAGAAAAAAACCCTACCCTGCGTAGACCAACCTCCTTCCCCCCCCACAGCCTTAATGCCCCCCATGGCAAATGCCCCTTATTTTTACTTACCCGTCAGTGCAGATCTGGCCTCAGGAGTTCAAGGGCGCCATCTTCTTTTTTCGTTTTTCTTCGGAATCTGATCGGAGTTTCGGCACATGCACAGTCGGAGTAAATTTCCTATCCTGAATGACTGCGCAAGCGACGAAAGTCACAAAACATTTCGATTCTGAAATTTTTGTGACTTTCGTTGCATGTGCAGTCATTCGGGACCGTAGGGGGGTAGGGTTTTTTCTAGTACTGGTTTGTTTCTCCTTTAAGGATAGGCTGAGTTATATAGGGAACTCCGATTATCACTCATGTATTATAAGGGGTAATGTACCCCCTCCTGTAAATTATAAGGATATTAAAATTCCCTGATGGGTTCTGTGACCATATAAAGGCACAAAGCTGCAGGCTGAGTTATACAGGGAACTCTGAGTATCATTCGTTTATTATAAGGTGTAATGTACACCCTACGGTAAATGATAAGGATATTAGAAGTCACTGAGGGGATCTGTGACCATATAAAGGCACAAGGATACAGGCTGAGTTATATAGAGAACTCTGAGTATCATTTGTTTATTATAAGGTATAATGTACCCCCTACTGTAAATTATAAGGATATTAGGATTCACTGAGGTGTTCTGTGACCATATAAAGGTACAAGGCTGCAGGCTGAGTTATACAGGGAACTCTGAGTATCATTCGTTTATTATAAGGTATAACGTACCCTCTACTATAACTTATAAGGATATTAGAATTCACTGAGGGGTTCTGTGACCATATAAAGGCACAAGGCTGCAGGACATATAGACATATAGATTGTTATGCACACAATCACTTATTTATCAACAGGTATTTTTATTACATGTGTCAGAGCTGCTGTACAATTTTCCTGAATGTATATGAAATATCATATAATACATTGCCATGGGTAAACAAACAAGACAGATGGTAACACAATCAACCTTGGTTATACCAAACAATAACTTGCAGTCACATGCATCCTCTTCTACTCATAATATCCATATTTGGTCTGTGTTCTGTTGCTTTATATTTCAAAATTTCCCTTTAAATGACACAGTTAAAGTTTGAGGGAAAGAATGATGTCTGATGTTAAGCAACTGTCACCACAACTTCTTAAACGGAAACCAAAATGAATTTTCACCTACATGGAGCCAATGTGACCTAAAATTGTTACATTTCAGTAATTCACTTAAAAACATTTGGAGGAACACGTAGCAACCAGGCACTTTGTCTAAGACTTTACCCTTCAGTACGACTCCAACATTTCCTTCAAGATTACAAAGCATCAGATTAATGGGGCCATGAACACCGCCCAGTTCTTGATAAGGGATATTTCCAAACAGAGTAATAAGGATATAGAAATACATAAAGTCTTCCTCTTTTATTATGAACTCAAAACTGGAGGGCAGAAAGGGAATTGATCTCACAGAATAGGGAGATGAAAGAACATTGTTGAGGGATGGGGTCATAAAAAAAACAAAAACAAAATTGTAAAAACAGGACCATAAATGTGATTTTATTAATTGTGGTCCAGAGTACAAAGACACTGTATGACTATCACTACTGAAAATGTCAGGGAAGACAATTAAGTTCCCACTGTTTATAGCAAGCTCAACATGGGACCCCTGTGTTATGACAAGGCCTCGTCTCTTTCGTAAATTGTAATGACATAATGATCATTGTATGGGTGAAAAACGACTCCTGAGATACAGTAACTAGCAGTCAGTTGCAAGTAAACAGCAGATTAGTCCAAGGAGAAATGTAGATTGAGTGATGTACTGCCCCCCACCTTATGAATACAGCTCTCCCGAATGCAAGAAAGGGGTGTATCGGGAGATGCCAATGTCCTGCCCCCCGTGCCAAATGTACCGTATTTGGTCCCCAACCATTTTTGACTCGGGGACCAAAAAAGACCCAAGTTTTTTTCCAAAGACCGGGGGAGGGGGTCGGGAGGGTTTAGAGGGGGTCAGGGGGTTGGGAGGTTGTCGGAGTGGGTTGGAGGGGTCGATGTCCAATTTGGGTGTGCCAGCGTCCAATTCGTCATGCTGGTGTCCAATTTGGGGTCACCAGTGTCAAATTCAGCGCACCGTGTTCATTGTTCGGCGGCCCCAGTTCTGTACGCGGACCGGTTCTGGCTCGTGGCCGGGTGGTTGGGGACCCCTGTTATGGGGTTTATTCACTAACACAAACCAAAGAAAATGTGAGTATTCGAAAAATCACACAAAAAGTTAAAAAAAAACATCTCTTGGGACAAGAAAAACAAAGCCCTAATGCGTTACCTCCCTACTGGGGCACTTACTCATAGTCTTATTTATTCACTGACACTCCAGCACTAAGGGGCACAAAAACATTTAAAAATCACTTGTGTCTGGGGTCTGGCTGTGCCCTGCACTTCTCGCTTGATAGAAATAAAACCAGAGAGCAGACCAGTGAGTGCAAAGCATTCATGTCCTTACTGTCTGCCATAGGGCAAGTAGCAAGTATAGGGCTTAATCGTGGCTTGTGCCTGTTGGTGCTCCCTAAGCCTAAGCTCCCTCAGTCTTCCATGCCTTCACATCTCCCTCTGCCCACTCCTAATGAATACAACATTGCAGAACACAGGTAGCACAGCATTAATAGGGGCAACACAGGTCTCTTGTACCTTCATTCAATGCAGAAACCTACAATTAAACCTACAATAAATGTTTCCTGCAGGGCTGGTTGCAAAGTGAAAAAAACTTTGCTCCTGTTATTTTCACTGTGACCTGCACATAGTAAATGGGCTGTGTTCATGAATAGCCATTATATGTCCCTGTGAAAGTCTGTCATTTGCTCTAATTATATCTTTCCTGGTGGTGTAGTAATGGCACAGATCTGAAGGGAACTTCCTAGCACCTGTATAAACCACAACATAAGCAGCCCGTGCATAAAGATTCCAAAGTGCCCACTAACATCCTTTGTATGTATGTGTCAGAAATTCCTATCAGTGATTCGTGGCTGCGTCCAGGGAACATTGAACCTGATGCTGAAGGTTAGCAGACCATAAAGGAATAAATGCTACTTTATCTACATTAATGTCAATTATTAGCCAGCTTTGGATGTGAGACAAGAAGCAAAGTTTCAGACAAAGAATTACTAGTGTCATATTTCCTTCTCATTTGGAGCTTCTAATGTGCCACTAATGTGCCGGTAGAGTTTCATGAAAGTCGTTGTTCGCCTTTGAGATAACTTTTAGGGGCAAATTCACTTACCTCCGAAAATTCGCCAGCGACGGCTCCGCTCACAGCGCAACACTTCGCCAGGCGTAGAGTCGCCAGGACAACGGTAATTCACTAAAATCCAAAGTTGAGTCCAGGGTGCCGAACACTGGCAAAGTTGTGCTACCATTACTGCATCAAGTGAAGCGAAGTTGCGCTAGCGATGTCTAATTTGCATACGGCGGGAAGTTAAACTTGAATGGACGTATATGTTGCAGCAAATAAATTACACTACAAAAGCCCGGGAAACCTTAATAAAATAAAATAGAGTTGTTATATTGCCCTACACACGAGCCCAGTGTATAGTTTATGTGTCATATGTTAGGAAATGTAGGGGGAAGCCAGTTACCCCCCAAAAAGATTATGCTCTTTTGCAGCCGATCACCCAAAAAAAAGGAAAAGTCTCCAACGTTTTTTTGGGAGGTGGTGAAGGCAAGTCTGGCGCAAGAGGTAACGTTCAGTAGAATCCACATCTTAGTGAATTTGCGTAGTTACGTCCGTTCGCCAGAGCGCTAATTTGCCTGGCGTTAGGGAGCGAAGTACCGATAGAGTCTATCTCCTTTGCTAGCGAAGTTACCCCTGCAACCGTTAGTAAATCGGTTAAGGTCGGAAAAGACGTCGGAATTTTCGCCAGCGTTAGTCACTTCGCCCTTTAGTAAATTTGCCCCTTAGTATGATGTAGAGAGTGATCTTCTGAGATAAGTTGCAATTGGTCTACATTTTGTATTTGTGGTTTATCAGTCATTTAGCTTTTTATTCAGCAGCTCTCCAGTTTGCAATTTCAGTAATCTGCACTGATTTGAATAAAGGTCTGGAAAATGAAAAGGAGAGGCCTGAATAGAAAGATGAATAATAAAAAGTACATTTGTAGCCTTACAGAGTGGAGTCAGTGACCCCAGTTTGAAAGCTGGAAAGACTTATAAGAAGAGTAATAATTCAAAAACTATAAAAAAATAATGACGATCAACTGATAAGTTGCTTGGGATTGCCAATTCTATAACATACAAAACGTTAACCTAAAGGTGACTCACCCCTAATAAGGCGGCTGTTATAATTAATTGATGGAGCAAATTGTAACAGTTCAGAATCTGCACCTGGAGCTGCCAGACTGAAACACCAGAAACTGTAAAAAAAGTCTGCATTTCTGGTGAACAATCTGAAAATAACTAAACTGGAAAAAAAAAAGTGTTTAGAAGGTGAACAACCCCTTTAATCTAAATGTCAGCTCTTGCTCATTTGCATATATGAAAAGCAGGAGGGGAAATGTAGCACTAATGAACCATCCCATCAGATTTCAATATTCCCAAATGCCCTAACCTCATCAAAGCTAATTGCTGACAAATTGCAATTATTACTGCACTGTTTTGGTATGGTTATACCTGCACTTTATACCTGTACTCATAATCTACCTATTTATAGCAACAGAATTGGACAATAAAGGCTTTTTATTACTAGGGAGCAAATTTTCTTTAATTATCCCTGAAAAAATGTGCTTTCCATAATTCCCCTGGCTGTACGCAGTTGACATATTAACTGCTAGATCAGAGAACAGTAAATAGTTTGTTGGTTAAGTGAAACTTGGACTATTTACAAGTACAATAAAGTAATTCCAGTTCCTCATTTGCGGTTTGTTATCGCCGGCATCAGAGGGGAGCTTTATATCTGAATGTACATAGCGCTCTCTCTTGGCCACTATAGGGAATTACAATAAAGGAGTCAATGGAAGTTCTGGCTGTTAGAAACAAATGCTGGGCTTGGTCGCCTGGGAAAGCAGAAGCGATATCCTATGTTGTAATTCACCTGCAGCGGTTTTCTGTTTCCTTGTTCTGTACAAAGAATTCCATTCTCAGCAAGGTCACTGGATAATTGCATGAAAGTCCCTTGGATGTTTATGGAATATATCTCAAGATAGACACATTCGTGTTTCCTGAAATTGAATAAACGACAGTAAAACAGGAACCAACAGACTGTTACTTTAAAGGAGAAGTAGTCACGTTATTTTTTGGGATATGTCAGTTAGCCAGTAACATGGAGCACTAAGATTTAGAAGAACATTGTAAACTCTTATTGTATGTCATCTGTATTCTCATTGTATATACCCATTTACTATACAGTGCTGCATTTTATAAATACAGGCATGGGATCCATTATCCAGAAAGCTCCTGGAAGGCCAGGAAGGCCATCTCCCATATACTCCATTTTAATAATAATAATTAATAATAAAAATAATTAAAATATTTAAAAATTATTTCCTTTTCCTCTGTAGTAATAAAACAGTCCCTTGCGCTTGATCCCAACTAAGATAGAATGAATCCTTATTGAAGGAAATACAATCCTATTTGGGTAATTTAATGTTTAAATCATTTTTTAGTAGACTTAAGGTATGGAGATCTGAATAACAGAGGGATTCCTTATCCAGAAAACTTCAGGTCCTGAGTATTCTGCATAACAAGTTCCATACCTGTACACAATAATAATTATAATAGGGGGGAGAATCTATATCTAGCTAGGGCAGAGTTGTGAGCAGAGCCAGAATTTGGGGTAGTCAGAAGCAGGGTTGGACTGACCTACTGGCAGTGTCGGACTGGGTTGTGTGAGTCCAACTGGGGCTACTACCCCTGGGGGCCCCACACCCCCTCTATGGCCCCCACCTGCTCACCCACCACCATACCCTCCCCTGTACCCGCACACCATCCTTATTACTTCACTTGATGCCACTGAATGTATTGGCCCAAACTAGCTCAATCAGACACTATTCATCTTCTTTAGGCTCACAACAAGAATCTGCCAAGTAGTATTAATCCCCAAGTCTCAGTGCCCTGTCTCACACCAGCTCACCCCGCAAACCCCCTCATTCACCCATTCACCCCCACACCGACCAGCCCTTTGGTTCATATGCGCTCATCCATGCTTTCCGGGCTCTCTTCCATGAAAAGCACTCCCCTCCAATTTCTCCCAAAACATCTCTTTTGCCTAGTGTCAAACCAAGCTAGTTTGGGCCCCCAGTAACCTAACTTTAAAGGGCAGGGGTCCCCACCATTTTTGGCAATTTGGTAGCCCCTATGTGAACTGTCAATCTACAGGAGGTTCTATTTGGCAGCACACCTGGTTTTATCCAACCAAAACTTGCCTCCAAACCAGGAATTTCAAAAATAAGCACCTACTTTGAGGCCAATGAGAGCAACACCTAAGGGGTTGGTGAGCAACATGTAACCTAAGAGCAACTGGTTGGGGATCACTGCTCTTGGGCCTCCTATCCCTCCCAACTAGTGATGGGCGAATAAATTTGCCTGGCACGAATTTGCAGAGAATTCACGAATCTCCAGCGAAAGTCAATTTCCAATTTTTTCGTGAAACCGTTTGAATTGCTTGATTTTTTTCGTGAAAACATTCGAAATGCTCGATTTTCCCGTGAAAATGTTCGAATTGCTTGATTCTGTAGTGAACATTCGAATTGCTTGTTTTTTTCGTGAAAACATTCGAATTGCTTGATTTTATAGTGAAAACTTTATAACTACTTGATTTTTTTTTGAAAACGTTCAAATTGCTCGATTTTTTCGTGAAAACTTTTTTGCAGTTCAGAGCTATTTAGGTATATATTTACTGGCTATTAGCTATTCACTATAAATAGATGCAAGTGGGACACTGTTAGGTCTCAAGCGGGGAGGGCGGCAAGGGCAGTGGGAAGAGCTAGGCCCACACCCGCCAGAGGCATGAATATTTTGTGTGATTGTCCTCACATCACTACTTCAGAAGGATAACAGAAAAGTCTTCTGTTGCTCTGATCAGAAAGGAAATGATAAAGGGCATCAGAGGCTTCTGATCTCTTTCCTGAACAGAGCAACATCAAAACACTTCTCTGTTGTTCTTCTGATGGTGTATCTCTTTGACTGTAATTGACTGTACAGTTGAAAGGAACAGAGCAGCAGGTGGTGCTGTCATTACAAAATTCATGATATTTACAGTTAAAGGGATACTGTCATGGGAAAACATGTTTTTTTCACTGCATCAGTTAATAGTTATAGTTATAGTTATATTTATTGTGCTCTGATAAACTGCAGTCACTCTTTATTTTTGTACTGCAAGTTGGAGTGATATCACCCCCACCCTTCCCCCCCAGCAGCCCATCAGCAGAACAATGGGAAGGTAACCAGATAGCAGCTCCTTAACACAAGATAACAGCTGCCTGGTAGATCAGCAAGAACAGCACTCAATAGTAAAAATCCATGTCCTATTGTGACTAATTCTGTTACATTGAGTAGGAGAAACAACAGCCTGTCAGAAAGCAGTTCCATCCTAAAGTGCTGGCTCTTTCTGAAAGCACATGACCAGGCAAAATGACCTGAGATGCCTACACACCAATATTACAACAAATAAAAAATACACTTGCTGGTCCAGGAATTACATTTTATATGTAGAGGGAATTATTTGCAGTGTAAACAGTGTAATTTAGAAATAAAAACGACACCATAAAAATCAGGACAGAATCCCTTTAAATAGCTCTGAAACAGAAAATAATAAATAATGTAAAGTGCAAAAGTGCTTAATAAAGCATCCGGAGCAATTTTACATTCACTTTTTATGGTTCATTTATCCTTTGACCTAAAACAGACCACATAGTAGTGCCCTGATCTGTATTAAACGTAAGAACCGAGCGCTGCGAGGCAACGACGCTCCCCACTGTGCCGTGTGCCATACAGCTTTACATTTCCTGACATTGCCACATTACAACTGTGTTAGGAAATCATACCCCAAGGGATAATCTCAGTGTTACTGGCATCTCTGTACTTTTGTCTGACATATTTGTTGCTGAGAGAGAAATACTCACGAGAGCCATGTTTGCCCTTTACATACCCTTTCCCTTTTTCCACATCATTACTGTTTGATGGTGGGGGCCAGAGAACGAGTTCCCCTTCAGCAGTCGGATGTGAGATGAAACAAATGTTGAGGATGGAAAATCCCTGCACAAAACTCTCTGACCTTTGCATTGTTCTGACTTTGGAAGTAAGTACATGGGCTGCTCTTAACAGAGGCTACAATTACTGGGGACAGAACTCTCCCGAAACCTTCATTTATTTCAACTGGTTTAATAATGAATATGAAATGTAGATTTGGCTCTTAAAGGGGTTGTTCACCTATCACAAATATTAAAATCTAATATGAGCTTTATACTGAAATAAGAAACTTTCTAAATACAATCAATTACAGGTATGGGACCTGTTATCCAGAATGCTCGGGACCTGGGGGTTTCCGGATAACGGATCTTTCCGTAATTTGGGTCTTCATGCCTTAAGTCTACTAGAAATTCATTTAAACATTAAATAAACCCAATAGGCTGGTTTTACTTCCAATAAGGATTAATCATATCTTAGTTTGGATCAAGTACAAGCTACTGTTTTATTATTACAGAGAAAAAGGAAATAATTTTTAAACATTTGGATTATTTGGATAAAATGGAGTCTATGGGAGACAGCCATTCCGTAATTCGGAGCTTTCTGGATATCGGGTTTCTGGATAAGGGATCCCATACCTGTACAAATTCTTTACAGTTTCTGAAATAATCAAGTTTATCTTCACTATTCCTCTCTCTCAGCATCTGTTTCTCTTCATTCTGTCTTCATACAGGAGTTGGGTGTCAGATAATCATCACAGTTAGATCCAATATATCTTATAAGGGGGCTCCTTTTGCCTAGAAGATGTATTAGAGCTCACTCTATTAAAATCACCAGACATCATGTCTCTCTACATGCAGGATTTGTGCAAAAGGCAGTTATTTTGTTAGATTTTGTTTGTATTGGAATCACTTATTTGAGTGAGCTCTAATACATCTGCTAGGAAAGGAAGCTCCTCTATAAGATATATTGGATCTAACTGTCAGTGACTATCTGACACCCAACTGCTACATGAAGACAGAATGAAGAGAAACAGATGCTGAGACAGGGATAGTAAACATAAACTTGTTCATTTCAGTAAGGATGCTGAATATTTAATTGATTGTGTTTACAAAGATTCTATGCTGAAGCCTGAATAGAAAGAGGAGTAATAAAAAAGTATCAGTAGCAATACATGTGTAGCCTTACAGAGCATTTGTTTTTTTTAGATGGGGTCAGTGACCCCCATTTGAAAGCTAGAGTCAGAAGAAGGCAGCACATAATTAAAAAACCATAAAAAATAAATAATGAAGACCAATTTAAAAATTGCTCAGAATTGGCCATTCTAAAACATCTAAAACGTTAACTTGAAGGTCAACCACCATTTTAAGTTTATGGGTTTGTGTTATAACAAATTAAAGGAAAATGTAGGCTCGTATCAAATGAGTATTTGAAGTTGAACAACCCAGTGGCCCTCAAAATCGTGTCTTTATAGAACTCAATAGACCCTAATAGAGTCTAAATTCTTGTTTCCAAAATGCAGCCATCTTTCAGTTGAAGAGCCCAGCTCATGTTACTGGACCTCTCTATCAAAGCTGATGGTCCCATAGTGGCCAATATCTGGTCCCATAGTGGCCATTATGTACATTTGCTGGCAACTAGTGATGAACAAAAAATTTCAGCCAAGTTTCACCGTGAAAATGAAGCCCATAAACTCCAATGGGTGAAAAACATTGTTGCTACTCAAAAAAAAATTGTCGCCCATAGACATTTTGGCAAATTTTCGCCGTTTTGCAAATTTTCTGTGAAACAAAACGGGTCAGATTTGCCCATCACTACTGCTGACTTGTACCTACAGAATTGTGAGAAGTCACTTTGACACCAAGCCTTGCAAATGATCCAACTTCAATGTTCACAATAAATGCACCCAATTTGTTTGCAAGCTCATGTGTCAGGTGTATGTCTATTTCACAGCTGCAAGTGTGGTGAAATCATGGGGCAAACGCTGCATTGT
This sequence comes from Xenopus laevis, assembly GCF_017654675.1. Taxonomy (NCBI): domain Eukaryota; kingdom Metazoa; phylum Chordata; class Amphibia; order Anura; family Pipidae; genus Xenopus; species Xenopus laevis. The sequence goes on from NC_054383.1 coordinate 113,897,946, forward strand.
GGGTAAAGAACATGGCAAATTGCATCCGAAATTGAACTCTGCACATGCAGTTGAAATGGGCCGTAATGAGATTCTAATATAAGTATGGGGCCTATTATCCGGAATGTCTGGGGGTTTTCCGCATACGGGGTCTTTCCTTAATTTGGATCTCCATACCTTTAAACATATAAATATAAACCCAATAGGGTTGTTTTGCCTCCAATTAAATCTCAGTGGGGATCAAGTACAAGGTACTGTTTTATCATTGCAGAAAAAAAGGAAATAATTTTTAAAAATGTGAGATATTTGATTATAATGGAGTCCATGGGAGACGACCTTCCCATAATTGAGAGCTTTCTGGATAATGTAGTTACAGATTCCGAATCCCATACCTTTATGTATAGTTCAGGGTGCCCAGACCAATCGTCTCTATAAATAAAATTCCAGTAGGGACACAAAATGCATCAGGCTATGCGTATTTACTATAATGTAAAATAATCCTATATATTTTTGATCTCAGTTTTGGACAGATTGAAGTGCTGGCAATGATTTTTTTCTGGCTAAAAGGAAATTAGCAGCACCAGTGCCTCCAGTGTTGCATAGAATAAATCAAAATCCCTTGTATTACACAGACCAACACCCGGTTTTCCCAAATCATTTTATTTTCGTAATCTAATGAATGGGAAAGGTGATTTAATGGACAATGTCAGGCCGCTAGTATCCACCAATCACCATCTTATTATTGGATCCCATTTTTCTTTCATGTGTGCAGTAAACAAAATAAGGTTATGTGATGAAAAGATTTGCTGCTTGAGAGAGGGATAATTCACTTACACAAGAGCAGTGGGCAAAGTGCAATGCAAATTGCTGTATTCTTTTTACCCAGACCGCAGCATTTTTCCTGCATAATTTCAGCAGTGATGGGGAAGCCACATTTCTTTATTTAAGGGCAATATAAAGGGATATTTATAGGAAAAACACATTGGTTCAGCTTAAAGGACCAGTAACATCAAAACATTATATTTTTTTAAAGTAATACAAATATAATGCAGTGTTGCCCTGCACTGGTAAAACTGATGTGTTTGCTTCAGAAACACTACTATTGTTTATATAAATAAGCTGCTGTGTAGCAATGGGGGCAGCCATTCAAAGGAGAAAAGGTTCAGGTTACACAGCAGATAAACTCTGTAGAACACAATGGTGTTATCTGTTATCCACTATTTAACCTGTGCCATATAGCTTTTTTTTTAAAAAAAAATCCCCATTGCTACACAGCAGCTTGTTTATATGAACTATAGTAGTGTTTCTGAAGCAAACACATCAGTTTTACCAGTGCAGGTCAACACCACATGATATTTCATTATTTTATAACACTTTAATATTCTGGTGTTACTGTTCATTTAACAGTATAATGTTATCACAGATCCATTATCTGGAAAACCCCAGGTCCTGAGCATTCTGGATAACAAGTTCTATACCTGTACAGATATAAGCATACAGTATATATTAATCATAAATACAGAGAACACAAATGCTGTGCTTGTTATATAGGATTGTTTTTACCAATTCTGATTCGTATACGTATTTCTCTTAATCTATGGTTAAAATCCATTTTTTTATAATGTTAAGATGGCCATACATGAATAGCTCCACTCACTTGGCGCCAAACGAGTAGATGTTTGCCCCATTTAGCCCCCTACACTCTGGGTTATAACAGGCTACTATGCAGGCAGTGACCTTTTATTTTTTTGCAAACGATTTGCAGATGGCGAAATGGGGAATTTTGCTGCAGATACATGCCTGCCAAAAAAAATCGGTGATCACTACTAAAGGATCAGGTGTCATTGATGCTAAATGCCAGCAACCAGCACATTTGTTGTTGGGGTTCATTTTCATGTGTGTTTGGACCCATTACCTGTACATCAGATGCATGGCTCCGACACTGGAATTGTGGGAAAAAACACTGCATTGTTGGTATAAAAAAAAAAACATGTTAAATTGCACCTGCAATAGCACTTTGCACGCTGTACTTGTGCTCATAAATAAGTCACATCCCATTGGTCTGGTCCTATAATATGAATTAGGGCCAGCACATCAATCTGCTTTTTATATTCCTATTATAGCTGACACTTTGATCCAATTGTGATCAGTCCAAAAGACTCAATCATCTTGTTAGGGTACAACTACACGGACAATTTCCCTGTGATTGTGCCGGATCCGATGCGATGTGCCAAAATGCAGGCGTCAAGTTGGATGCGACAGAAAACAAGGTAAGAAATACAAATGTCGAATGGTTTCGCAGCGTTCATCCGACGCAACACGACTGTCGGATGCAGACACAGCATGCAGCGTTTGCATCCTACAGTCGTGTTGCATCGGAAGAATGCTGGGACACCATCCGACGTTGCTGTTGCTTTCCATCGCATCTGACTTGATGCCTGCGGTTTTGGCGCAGCGTGTCGGATCCGGCACAATCGCGGGGAAAACATCCAAGGAGATTTCAAGCCCTGCTCATTTACACTTGGGCAGCTGACAACCACTAGATGGCAGTCATGCTGTATCCAACCTGGAAATCTGTCCCTTTACCTTGTGCAGGTTCCTTTAGTTCTATATTAACCCTTAATAGCCCAAAAAAATACTGAAATTAAGTTTAAACAAACTTTACAATTTGGATCTTGAAATAAACAATATAAAACACTCTATCGTGACTCCTCCATCAGAATCAACAAGGGGCTGTTTCTCATTTCCGTTGGAACAAGGTACATGACAAAAATATTTTAATAGTATACATTTGTATTTATACAGTACTAACATTTTCCAAAAGTGCTGTACAATAGAAAGCAGCCACGCACAGAGACTGAACGGTACAAAGAAAAACATATGAATAACAAAGGGGTCAGAAGGCACTACTGGCAAGAACGTACACACTAGGTCCACATTCACTAAGGATATAAAGAGAAAATATATTATACATCTCCCGCGGGACCGGTACCTTTAAAAAAATAATGTATACCATTAAGCAAATAAGTCCCTTGTAACTCGAGCCACAATCACACACCCTGACCCTTATAACCGGTTATATTTTTTGAAGAAGGGGGAGGGGGGTGATATTCCATTAGATCAATTATGACCTACTTTAGGAATGTTTAATCTGAAATACTCCCCATGTTATTGAACTTCTGTGGAATTTCCCTGGCCAATGGGATATGCCCTTCTGTTTGTCTCATCTGAAACATTCTCTGAAGACCTCAAGGAAAACACCTCTTTATAGAAGTCTCTGGAGACAACCTCAGATCATAGAGCAATATGGAGCCTCTCACTATGGGCTACGAATATAAATATGCATATATTTGGTCCGTAATGTACGTCACATTAATAAAAACCCTGTTCATCAACAATAAGAGCGAATATGCTTTTTATAAAAAATAATACTAACAATACTAATTTCCAAGTCCAATACTTAGAGAGTTGCCCCCATCTTGTGTCTGGTTGGGGGGTAATGATGGTGATCCAACCCAAACAAACACATATGAGTTTATATTCCCGATAGAGGTGGCTATAGTTAAGTAAGTCAAACAAAACCTAATTTTACACCTAAACTGGTTAAATAATTTGGTAGTAATAGTCACAGCCCTCCCTAACCCACCCCAAGACATACAAGATGGAAGAGGGGCTGCTCCAGGGGGGGTAACAAATACTGCACAAAATAGCTGAATAATACCTACAATGTAAGCCCTATAGTCACATACTACATAATTCTAAGATATATCTACCTTAACAGATGTGCAGGACACGGAGTATTAGGTTGTCTGTCTTTGCAGGATCCATTACTACTGCCCACAGACAGGCCCATAGTCTATCAGCAGATTGGACTGAAGCCTACAGGGTAGTGATGGCCTATGCCTTACATGGAACACTAGGGACTCTGGTATAAACTTTAGGGGGCTAATGTACAGTAGACCCTTCACAGACAAACATCTCCATCTGCCTATGCTCCTGTACATACAACCAATTTGGGAGGGCTCAGAATCACCACATTCCAACATGGGAACAATATGGCTTCCTCCTGACCTTCCTTTTTGAGTATATTAAGAGCTAATTCTGTCTGTGAGATCAATATTTACATATATGTGTTGATTAAAGCCTGTTGTTGTTGTCTACTATACCGGTGAGAACCAGAGACAGCGAGTGTAAGCCTGTATTGATCTGAAGAACCCCTGCCCCTTAATAAATACTCCTGGCACCCTTCAACTCATCAGCACTGTACTAGAACACGCACTAAACAGCACCATATAGATTATTCCACTTACTAAGGCTCACACCATCAAGATGAAAAAGGGAGGGAACAATAAGAGGCCTAGTTTTGCCCAGAAAACCGATGCGCTGCAGGTCTACTCCTACTGATTGGGCGATGCCCTCCGTAAGGACCGAGAGAACAGTTCCTCCTTTCTACCAGTAGTGCCGCACAGTCTATGCAGTCAATAGTATATAAATCAATAGCTAACGCTTTCACATTTGAAAAGAAGTCTGAAATACATCACTAGAAGCTTCCAGACACGACAATAGCTTTAACCTCTTAAAAATAGGAAATATACTGTATAACTTTTTTCTGCACCCAGATGTTGTATATGTACAATTTAAAATAAAATTTAGAGGGCTGAAGAGAAGCAGCATACAGAGTAATTCAATGTACAGCACGTGTAAACTGGTTACATGCTGGATTTTATGATCCTATATTGGTGCATCAGATGGGACCAATGATAAAGTAATGTCACTGTTAAGTTTGGGGCAGAAATGTACTGGCTTTCAGCTTCAGGACTCGCAACAGTGCAATTAAGGAACGCAATGAACATTTCTGGGATATGATATTTTCTGTACAAAACGCGTTATGGCTCAGGGTGACTTGTCAATGGTTTGAAGATGATCTTGTGCTAATGAAAAGCCTGTGGTCCCATAGAAAAGAATCTAAGGTCTCGTTCCCTACAGAATTCTTTGGTGTGAATCTGCCGACATGGAAATAACACCTGCATAAAAACAAACAGGTCCATCGTCATTTGACTTTGATGCCATTCAATTTAATTTCACAGGAAAGAGAACAATCTGTTTTTCAGGTAGATGTATCTGCCGTCCTTGTAATTAACAGAGATGGGTTGAGTGTGATCGCTGATGTGCAAACATTGCTGTATAATGCAACCCAATCTGCCACTCAATAATTAATTGTGTACAGGGTGATCAGACCATCCCAAGAGTAATACATGGATGATGCAGATCCGAGTCTGATAATGTGTATGAGGTGTAAAAAGTGCACTGCTGGGGGTCCTGTTTCATTATTAATTAGCCCATTAATCAGTCTGAGCTGCAACTCATCTGTCCTTGTCCCTGAGTCAGTTACCAGCCTGCGGGTACCAAAGTACATGGAAATGACCATTCTCCCACAGTGGTACTCTGGAACTTATTGTGCTTGGGTCTTCTCCAAACCCGCCCCAGATATGTCTTGTTTATGTTCATTCCCTGTAATGATGAATAGTCGTTGTCAGACCCTTGTGGAGACATATCAGAAAATTCAGGTATCCTTAAGTGTGGAATCCTGGGAGCAGGAAGTCACTTGTGTCTCACTTCAGCATACACGGTATTGTCAGGTGGAGGTACAACATGCTCATTCCTTTGGAGACCCCGTTGCGCACTGAAATCTATGGAGCTGTACTGTAAAGCAGCTTCATCCTGGAAGAAAATATACATAATGATTATATTAAATAACACTGTGCCATGCCCTAGCTGTGCTGTGGCTTTGCATTGGACATCCTTATGGATAGCCCAATCTATAGATGGTTCATTCAGTAGGCAAGCTCACATGAGCAGGTTTCCCCATACTCTACAAATGTGCAAATATGTGCAAGACAGACCTGTGGCTTCATGTTACTTTGCTTTGCATCCACTGATAGGTATTGTTAATGGGATTTACATGAGTGCCTGCTCTATTTCTTTATTGTTGATGGAACACTCCTTGTTGACGGTCCACGTCCTTCTTGACATGAACTCATTCAGTTAGGATATTATAACACTATCTGAACTTCTAAAAATAAATTTTTTTTTTGTAACCCCATTTCACAGTTGAAAGAAAACCATGACAGTCTATCTCTAATGCGTTGAGGTGGCCATAGACGTAGAGATCCGCTCATTTGGCAATGTTGCCATACGAGCGAATTTCTCCCTGATATGCCCACATCTGATCTAGGGCCATTGGGCCCAACGATTGGATCATAAGGCATCCGATACGGGTGTTCGGATCACGAAACCGCAAAAACACACAGATGCGGCTGCGATTCTGCTGTATTTTTTAACCTGCGCGATCAAGATCTGGGCGACTTTCGACAGATATCAATCGGTGAAGCCTGTCAGATGGCCCCACACACGGGCCAATAAGCTACAGACTCGGTCTATCAGCAGCTTTTATCAGACTGGGGGCCTTTAGGCTCATGGTGTCATGCAACCCCTCCATCATCTTCTTCCATTGTGAAGTGACAGATTCTGGAACTTGAAGTCCCTCTGCTTTCCATTAGATCTGTGTAACCCTACCCCCCACCCCCTACTAGGTGAGAATGTCAACTCCCAGTGAGCTTGATAATGGGTTGCGAAATGGTTCTTATGAGAATCATGGTTTCCTTTCAGTTTGAAGAATCAGGTCATTTTAAAAACAAAATACATTTATGTTTATTTCTGGAAGTTTGTATACTCACCTTTTCTAAAAAACCTGTCTGTGTGAGCCCATGTCAAAAAAACGGGGTATATTTTCCTGTTAATGCCCCTCTATTCTACAAAAGTTTTCTGCTTTCGCTAGATTTCAGCAATCAAGTCATTCCCTTAATAATTAAGAGATAATTATCAACCACATGCCACTGACAGTGGGAGGAATGTGTTCACTTATATTATCGTTGTGTGTCACATTGCAGGTTGCTCAATTTCCTTTGATATTGAAAGAGGAACTGATTGTTTTCTTTGTAATTGTACTGCCTAAATTATTGCTTTACTGTCTGTAATTAAATGAATTTCAACATTGTCCTAGACTGAGGCGCTTTCTCACATTAATTCCAATAGACTGTTTACAATTTTTTAGCCCCATAACTTCTGCTTTCCCCCCTTAACTGCTTCCTACATCCTGGAACTATCAGGCTTTATAAAACATTATAGCAGCACTTTAATCTAAACTGCATGGTTCCTTTATACCTGGGATTTTATTGGCGTGTTTATACTGGATGGTAATCTAAGACGTTTGTTATTTTTTCTCACCTGGAAATTCACAGTGCTGCCAAGAATAAAACAAACCTCATCCATTTGTTACCCTCCTTCCTTTCCAGCCATCATTTACAGCTCACCCAACCCTACGGTCTCTCATTAATAAACTCAAAGCACTTGAAAAACTCATTCTAAATGACCTAAAGAGAAAATTCTATAGAAAGATGAATTTTGAGAAAACGGGATATTTCTATGTCAAATCTGAAGTTGATGCAACGTGGGTTTTTTTCAGTTCAACAAGACAGTTCTTCCCCTGGCACCTTGTATATCTCTGAAGAGGTTTTTTTAATGATTGCTCTCTCTGTGTTGCACTTACCATCTCTATTCCTTGAGCGCTCGTATGACCTGAGGGAGAGAAGAGAACATTGTTACGATATATATAATAATAATAATGATTGACAGGCTATTGCTAACAAAAGAAAATGCCTTCAGAGCATTATCTCTTTCACTGAAGTATCTCTGGAAGACAGCAGGAGACCATTGAGCAAGAAACGTGATTTATCCGATTATCCGTATTCATTGTATTATACTTAATTATAAAAATAGCCACACATTTTATTCACAAATCACATTTTAAGAAATAATGCACATCAACTGATACTCTGTTCCCTCTGATTGTTACTCCTTTATTCACTTAAATTTATTAGGGGCCATTGTACACTTAAAGGAACAGTAACACCAAAAAACTAAAATGTGTTTTAGAGTAATTAACATATAATATACTGTTGGCATGCACTGGTAAAAGCTGTGTGTTTGCGTCAGAAAGACTAGTATACTTTATGTAAACAAGCTGCTGTGTAGCCATGGGGGCAGCCATTCAAGTTGGAAAAAAGGAGAACAGGCACAGGTTACATTGCACATACAGTACAATGTAAGCTCTGTCCAATACAATGGTGTTTTATCTGTTATCTGCTGTGTAACCTATATACTTTTTTCCAGCAGCTTGAAAGTCTGCCCCCATGGCTACACAGCAGCTTGTCTATATAAACTATACTAGTCTTTCTAAAGCAAACATGTAGATTTTCCAGTGCAGAGCAACACTACATTATATTTTAATTACTTTGATACACTATACTGATATATTCAGTTTTTGGCAATACTGTTCCTTTAAGCTACGCACACAAGGGCCAACATTGGCATTCAGCTCTGACACCCTTCACAGAATCAGATGCTGATTGGTCTGTGTTTGATGGAAAAGAACACCTGCCCAAATGGAATCAGGTCAGGGATTGGCCATAAATGAATCATCACAATGTTGTTGGGTGACGACTGCATTGGGACATTTGTACGTTCCTCTCCTAATGTAAACCTGTAGGCCTCTATTCAGATCGGGCGGATTTTGCCCACTACTTGCAGTATATGGCAAAGATCCCACCCAACAAGAAGATCTTTCCATCTTTATGGCAAACTGGGTCAGTAGAAAACATTACTTGTGCTATGTGTACCTGTAATAAATATACCTGTCCCTGGTGGTCTAGCGGAGCGGTGGGGGCACCCACCCTGCACCGATCACGGGGACGCCTGTAACTGTGACTTCAGACAAGCTAATGCGCGCTGTTCTTTTGCGCACTTCTAGGTTTGACTCGTGTCGGCATCATGACATCATCACACTATTGGCGTGAAATTTAAAAATTTATAGGGCTCTTTGTGTTGAAATCTTTGCCCAACGTAAAGGTCTATTCTTATAGTCCTGGTTGCAATTCTTGTATATCTGTTTTTGACCCGGCCTGACCCCGACCAACCCTTGTCTGTTGCCTGTCCTGACTCCTGCCTGTATCTCGACGATTCTATCGGATCCCGCTTTAGCTGCAATTTCGTGTACCGACCAACCCTGTGACCTTGTCTACAATCTCTGCCTTTGATTCTGTACTGCGCTTCCTGTATTGGTATCGACCTGGTCTGTCCTTGACTACGCTTCTATACTCTGTTCCTGTTGCACGTACTGTTCCCTTGCTCACCCAGAACTCTCTCCCTTGTTCTTCCACATTAAGACCTGGCGGCATCCGAGTAGTGGAGGGCTCCACTCTGCTACAGGCAGAAGAGCGGGCTTAGACCAGAACCTTGGAATTAGTTTTGGGTTTGGGAGTCCATACGTTAATCCACCATCTATAACTTTATTACTAGATAATAGTACAAGATAGGCTAAGGCTTATAGCATACTAGGCATTTTGATGAACTCAGTACTTTAAGGAAACACTCAGTTTCTTCAGTGATCCCTCCATGTCACCAATAGAGCATTTCTCTCTGCCCCCAATAGAGGGATTACCAACATGTGTACCCCTTAGTGCCCCACAGACCTAAATCTGTAAACAGAATGATAAGTCCCAACTAGTTATGCACTTATCTGAAATAAACTATCCATACCAATTTGGGCATTTATCACTTTGGAACAACAAGATGGATCAAATTAGAACAATTAATATCAATTTGTTCTGAATCAACTAAGTTTGTGTAAATAACCTAGGAAAGGATGTCCTTGCTTTAATTCAATCAGCATATTCATTCTGAGCAAAAGAACTGGAAAAAAATATCACATTGCCCATAGTCTTCTAGGGAATTAAATTAATCTTTCGTTTAGAAATCTGCGATATTGACCAAAAGCTTGGAGAATGTTAAATATTGCTTTAGATTGATCTGACTTTACTTATCCTATTGACCTACCAATTTGATAATCTACAGTAGTTGGATATAATCGTCATAACAATCCTAAACATAATGCAGATTAAATGGCTGCAAATCCTGTAGAAAATTTGCAGGGCTCCTGGTTTGATTTTTGATAAATCTATATTTATATCAAATACAAAAAATATCCCCGAAAAAAAAACCTCTATAATAAAGTTAAAAAGTTAGCTTTTATTTAGCATAGAATTAAAAAAAAGTTGGCATACAGACCAACTAGTATTCCACTAGACCACTAGTTGGTCTGTATGCCTACTTTTTTAATTCTATGCTAAATAAAAGTTAACTTTTTAACTTTATTATAGGGTTTTTTGGGATATTTTTTTGTGTTTGTGCCCTGTGAACTGGGGGCTATATCCCAACAACTATGGCCCTTTAGACAGGCCTCTAGACAGGTGCTATATATTTTTTTATAGCAAAAGCATTTTATTGACTTTTTAATGTTTAAATGTATTAAGGTAGAATTTAGACACAGCGCTTAACTGGAAAACCCCATGTACAATGTTATAAGTATAACAGCTCTCATGCCTGCAGCAATACTAACAAAGCCTGATACTTTGTGCTACTGTATGTACTTTAGTAGCCTGTAATTGACTCTTTGTTTATTATATGTGATCCTATGCCAGGGAATTTCCATCACATATCGGTAAAAAGACAAAACATACTGAATCATCACAAAAAGGCTGATGTATTTGCCACTTCTGCATTCTACAAGAATCTCAACTTCCAAAGCACTGATTGTTATACTCTATACTTATTTACTGAATAGGGGAGGCCATGTATCACCGTGACACCTCAGCCCTACAGGCACAGAAACCAAAACTTACAATACATAATGCACAGAGGATGTGTAATGATATACAGTGTAAATGATGAAATATATTCGAAGGAAGCCTTTTGTGATATGTAATATAATATTGGAAAAAGTCCATGAATTGTGTTATGATTGTTGGTGCCTCCCTAGAGCAGGTACAATGTTAAAAATGGCTTTAGTAAATAAGAGGAAAGCTGCCACTTGAAAAATAAGTTTTTTTTAATTTCAGTTTAAATCTCCTGTGTGAGCATGGACAATGGTGTAAAGCTGAGTGCTGCTAATCTGCTGTGTTTATATAATGTAACGCAATGTAACAGTATTCTCGATTACAGCCCAGCTCAGCTCTGCTTCAGATAATGCACCACTCTTCTACAACAAGGGCCTCAGATGTACCATTGCACAATCTCTTAAAGGGATACTGTCATGAGAAAAAAAATTGTTTTCAAAATGACCAGGGGCAGCTGGGAAATTGACAAAATGTCTAGCCCCATGTCAGATTTCAAAATTGAATATAAAGAAATCTGTTTGCTCTTTTGAGAAATGGATTTCAGTGCAGAATTCTGCTGGAGTAGCACTATTCTGAGACAATTTGCAGTTAGTTTTCATTTTTTATTATTTAGCTCTCCAGTTTACAATTTCAGCTATCTGGTTGCTAGGGTCCAACTTACCCTAGCAGCCATGAATTAATTTGAATAAGATACTGGAATATGAATTGGAGAGGCCTGAATAGAAAGATGAGTCATAAAAAGTAGAAATAACAATAGATGTGTAGGCTTATATAGCATTTTTTGTTTAGATGGGGTCAGTGACCCCCATTTGAAAGCTGTAAAAAGCAAATAATTAAAAAAAATATAAAAAATAAATAATGAAGACAAGTTGAAAAGTTGCTTAGAATTGGCCATTTCATAAGACACTATAGGATAATTTAAAGGTAACCGCCCTTTTAAGTAGAAACAGACCAATGTCAAAATGACCCTACAATTGTTCTAAATGGAAGATGCTGGATGAAAATCTCATTATGGACCCAAAAATCCCAGTGCGTTTTCTACACACATATTTTAATGGCATAGTCAGGAGCCCTCTGGGCTACGTAGCCAGTGGGTGTGGTGTCTATTTAGTTGTACCCATGGACCCCATGTTTTACTATTAAAAATACATAAATGTAAATAATATAATGGATAATAGACATATCCAGATTTGGGCAGGTTAGAACATTTCATCTGCCAATGAATTACGTCAGCCAGTTCATGGTGCATCTGATGTTGATGAAGTAAAGAGGAGACCCAGCTACTCTTCACTCCCCGATGTTCTGCTCATTTGTTTGGGTTTGTGGTTGGCCTGGGTATGGCCGCCTTAAGCCTATTTGCTGCTGAAATAAGACTGAGCAATTTAAATAGAGTCAAAATATTTTCAGTGCAACTGAAAGGAAACTGAAATGATTTTCAGGACTGGACTGGAGATTTAACAACAATTCTTAAATGTAACTGAAGTTCCATTAGTTTGAAAGCAATTCAAGGACCAATAAAATGACTGATGGGCGGCAAGCAGGCACAAAGGTAAGAGTCCTTCAGCTGCAAAAATAGATTTCCTAAGCACTAAAAATGAAGCCCTGCCTCTCGGAAGCTCTTTACATTTAATTCCAGCCACTTTAGATTCCTGTTCTCTAAATCAGAAAATTCTTTGCAATCCATTCTTGAGTGTCTGTGGGTACAATCTGCCCGGTCTGTGAGGAACATAATACATATGTCACTTTAGAGGTTAGTCTGAAGCTCCGGCCCCACAGTCTCACATCTGCAAAGTCTTTGGATGGTGAAATATGGCAGAAAGAATATCAAACTTGTGTCACATATGCGAAATTTGTTTTTAAAGATATATTTTTTATATGTTTTGCCTGCAGGTAAAATAAAATCCACCAATAAAAGTAAAACAGGTTCAGTTAGTAATTCAAACACTATGGGGCCTATTGACTAACATCCAGGTTTATTTTTTTTTCTCAAATCATATTTTTTTTCTAAAAATTTGGTTTTCTAGATCTCAGACTTTTTTTCTCTAGCAATTGCCCGAAAAACTTGAATTTTTAGAAGTTTAAGGGGGTTATTTATTAAAGTCCAAATGCCAAAAACTCCAAAAATTAGAGGTTTTTTGTTACTATAAAACTCAAATTTTTCAATATTTATTATACCCCGAGGATGGACAAATCAGAATCCGAAAATCCGGCGTCTCAGACCTGCCGAGGCTGCATATAAGTCAATGGGAGAAGTCCCGAAGATATCGTGATCTGTGCTTGGTTTTGTGCAATAATCTGAAGATTTTTTGGTTTTCTGGCAAAAATCAGGTGGAAAATCTGAAAAATTCATATTATTTGTTTTTTTCACAATTTTTTTCAGGAGTTTTCTGCACAGGAAATTTTGTGGGAAATGTATTGATAAATAAGGGGGAAAACACATGCGGATTTGGTCAGAGTATCTTTCAGAAAATAATGACATAAATTCAGAATTTGATTAATGGACCTCCCTGAGTTTTTTGTATTTTTTTTCTATTGATACTTTTTTTTCTCTGATCTTTTAATATCTTTCACTGCATTCGTGATTTTAAATAAAATGAGTTTAATCATGGTTTCAAAAAGCTCTAATAGCACTAAAAATTGACATTTAATAAATGGGCATCTGAGTTTAGTGAGCCATGTTTCCTTTTATGTTCTTTTTTTCCTACCTGGAAAGATTTTTTTTTTCTTTGCACAAAACAATATACAAGCTCTAAAATAAAAGAATTGGAAAAATCTGAAAAAAACTGAAAATGTATCAATTTTGCTGATAGCTTTCCCCATGGAGGAACCAATAGGATTCCATGATGGCCGATGAATAAGCACCTATATGGCAGCCATTGACTGACCTATTCTGATATAGCTTGTGATCTCTGCATGGGTTACAAAAAAATAAATGAAGGGTTGAAAGAAAGGAAGAAACATTATCAGTCAAGAGATAAGCCATCTCTATAATGAGCTCCTCTTTATCTAAAAACCTGACCCAGACTGCAGCTGGGAGGAGGGGTTTGTTTATGTGGAGCACATCGTCTTTACTTAAACAATTCTTTATTACTGTAGGAAGTATAGGCAAAGTCAAAACAATGCTAAACAATATCAGGAGTTTTTAAATTAAAAGAATAGGCATAACAGAATTTCAACACAATTCCTAATTATAGAGCTCATGTTAAACATAATTAGCCATGTCTTGCCCACAAAGCAGACACTTTCAGTTCCTCCTACCCAAGACAAAGCACTAAAAATGTCTTCCTTAGGGTTAGTCCACACGAGGAGATTCTGGGAGATTTAGTCACCTGTCAACTAATCGCCTCTTCTTCTGGGCGACAATCGCCAGGCACCTAAATCTCCCCGCATCTCCTTGTGTGGACTAACCCTTAAAGGAAAACTTAAACTAAGCTCTGGTCTCCAATAAGAACATGCAGAAGCGCAGTTACTGTAAAACCGTACCCTCCTCCAGCCATTGCCGACCCAGCATCCTCTTAGATAGCCATCACTGTAGATAACAAAGCAATACTATGAAATTAAGTGATTAGTTTCATAGAGGAAACAAGGTGGTTGCCTGATTCAGCACACTATCTGATATCTGCTGAATGTCACGACATTCTCTCAGTAATATACAGGAAGGCACTTGGGTGAAGAACCATCTCAGATACTTTATCTGCTGGTCTATGTTTATTCATGTGCTAAGTTTTAAGGAACTTAACCCCCCATATTTAATAAAACTAACAAAGCTTATCCATGTACCATATCCTATAGCACCCATAAGATATTGGCTTTTAAACAGGTGACCAGTAAATGTTACCTACTGACTGTCTGCTATAGGTAACCTGCACCCTTAATTACCTTTTTACAAGAAAACAAAAAACCTGTGGCACAGCTGATGAGATTGGTTCAGTGAAAAGTGTTTATTCAGCTCACAAACAAAGTGGCAACGTTTCGGCCTCTGCTGGGCCCTTTGTCAAGCCTATTATTACCTTTTTAGACTTAAACTTTCTGTATGTAAAGTATAAGAAGGACACAACATGAACTTTTGTGCCTAAAATGTGAGCTTTAAATATGATCTAAAACAAAAAAAATTGTTTGGGGTGCTGGAAATTGGAAATTCACATTTTAGTGTGGTTTCTGACATGTTAGCAGTTTTAGACCGCTAACACCAGGCTTTCAGCTCAATAGAGAACTCTGAAAGTCAGAGAGTGAGCAGTCAGGGGTTGGACTATGACGTGGTGATCGGCAATTGGCCAAACGCTGCATCAATCTAGGAGAACCTGACTGTTTTTACTAATTTGGAAAACCAACAGGCAGTTTTAACCTTCTGAATATCAGCCTGTCCAGGGTCAAAACCAGACAGGTGGCAACCATAATAGGGGCATGAGGAAAAAGCTGCTGAAGCTCCTATACCCCTCTAGCTGTTCTGCTCCTTCTGTCTGATGAACAGAATTATACATATGTTAAAAGCCATATATGCTCACTTACAGTGTCGGACTGGCCCACAGGGATACCAGGAAAAGTCCCGGTGGGCCAAGGTGTCAGTGGGCCCTCATCCTGCTAAACATTTGACCTATTTCATGGCCATTCCCTAGTTCTTTGAGATCAAAGTGGCTAAATAGATGGAATAATAGATTATAGTATGTAAAGAAAAGGAGAATAGATGAGTGAGGAAAGTAAGAATAATAGCACTAAGAGTGGGCCCCTGGTCTAAGATTAATTGGTGGGCCCCTAGTCAAAGGTTTTTGGGTGGGCCCCTGGTGTCCCAGTCCGAAACTGCTCACTTGTATGAGCTGTGGGTAAGGATAATGTTGCTATAGCCAATAGCATGAAAGGGCTTTCCTTCACAATATTTTTAACAAATTTTAAACTGAAAAAAAAAAACAAGCACATTATGCCTGACCATCTGTTTGGATAAAACACATGTAAAGCTGGCCACAGACGCAAAGATCCGATCATATGAATCAATGTACGATCGGACTTTCCCATCTCCCGACCTGCCACTAACCATTCAGATCAAAGTCTTACCATTCCGACCAAATAAAGTAGTTAAAGAACAGATCAGTCGATGTTCAGCAATCGTACGATAGACAAAGCTAGTGACAGTCTCCCACTGAAAATCATACGATCGGCAATACACTCAGAGATATTACCCGCAGCCGACAGAAATTTTCTAACCTGTCCGATCGACCAAACGACCGATCTCCACCGGAAGAAAAATGTCAGGACTCTCCACACACGTTCTGAAAATCGTACGAATCCTTGATTCGTACGATGAGATTGTTGCATCCATAGCCAGCTTAAGTGTGCCAACTGATGCAGGGAAACCATGGCAAAAATTCCAGGGTTCCCATTTGTGGCCTGGCTCAATACGTACAGAGAAATTGTGCCTAAATAATTGGGCTCAGATGCGATTACACTGGAATTATGGTAAAGGCATGGGCAGGGGCGTAACTACCGGGGGAGCAGGGGGTGCAAATGGACCAGGGCCCACACCCCCGCAGGGCCCCCCCGGAAGATCGTTGTGCGCTGCAGAGAAAAATTGCCCACCAAGTTACGTTACTGGGCATGGGATTTGTTATCTGCATACCCATTATCCAGAAAGCTCTGAATTATGATAAGGGGTCTCCCACAGACCCCATTTTAATCAAATAATTCACATTTTTTAAAATGATTTCCTTTTTCTCTGTAATAAGACAGTACGTTGTACTTGATCCCTACTAAGATATAATTAATCCTAACTGGAGGCAGAACAACTCTATTGGGGTTATTTAATGTTTAAATTATTTCTTAGTAGACTTAAGTTATGGAGATCCACATTATGGAAAGGTCCCTTATACAGAAAACCCCAGGTTCCAAGCATTCTGGATAGCAGGGCCCATGCCTGTACTGTGTTCCGGGTAAAGAGTATGGTTAATTGTGTCTGAAATTGCACTTGCAGTTGTTAAGTTCCCTTTAAATAATCACGTTTAGAAGAGTAATGAAACTGAGTGTTACTGTCACAATTACAAGTAGTACAATGTGAGTTATTATCTATAGGCAGCAGGTAATGATCCTCCGTTGCATTTTCTCACCAATTAACACCTCTCGCTTTTCTATCATATATATAGTTAATTTGCATATTAAACAAGATAAGCGTCGTATGTCTGTGAACATGTCCCACTATCTGCCTTCCTCATAGAATAATAAGTGTATTTCATACCATCTTTATAAAAAAGGCAATTTCCCACTGTAGGTGATAAAACCTTTGTAATATTTCCCCAGCTTTATAATGATGAATGACATAACACCTAATGCACTTATTTGAAACACAATGTAAATAATAATGAAAACATCCCCATTATTGATATGATGTAAAATGAGAAAAAACTTCAGGGGATGTAAAATTGAGGTTATACTGTAATTGCTATTAAAAACAAATCTCTGCCCTCCTGGTTCTGAATCTTGAAAGGATAAGGCAAGGGTATTGGAGGGGTGCCAACATTTTAGGTACCATGCATGTACATATTCCCAAACTCAAGTGTGGACACCACAATGACACTACTACTTTGTGACTTGCTTCACTAATGGGTGACATTTTGGCCTTTCCTTGTCCTTGAAACAGTATTAAAAATCAAAAACCTAGAGTTAACCCGCCTCTTGTTACATAGTTTCAAGACCTTTTCAACATAAGTCCTATCTTGTGAGCTACTCACTCTGATCTTCCAGTGGATAGTTATACAGAAGTGGCCTCAAGTAGCCAGGACACTATTCCCCGTAACATATTCAAGAAGATGGTGCACAAATGTTATTGCGTGGGCATGAAATCATTCTATTTGCTAGGAAGTAGTAGGAGGATGGATACACCACTACTGGCTGATCAATTGGCCTGATGTCCTAATCCTGTCCACCAGTTGAACCCACAAACTACCCATATCACCCAGGGTTGTGAGGAACTCATGAAAAACCCGTGAACACCTGACCTGGACCAATTTAAAAATGTTTCTCCTTCCTTGACTGCAATTTTTTCATTCATTACTGTTGTACTTCTACATCTCTTCTTTGTTGCCTAACTTGCCTTGTTCGGTTTTTTTTCCTAATCTACTCAGTTTTTGCTTATTTCCCCTCTCTGTTCTTATCTCCCCTTGTGTGTCAGTGTTTTCATCACTGATATCCATCTGTTAAAGGAGAACTAAAGCTTAGCTAAAGAAGTAGCTAGAAATGTTGTACATTATGTTTTGGGCTTCTGTACCAACCCAAGGCAACTACAGTCCTTTAGCAGTAAAGATCTGTGTCTCCAAAGATGCCCCAGTAGCTCCCCATCTTCTTTTCTGCTGATTCACTGCACATGCTCTGTGCTGCTGTCACTTACTGAGCTTAGGGTCCCACTCACAATATACAGTACACATAGAATAGAAATGTCACAATATGAGGCTGATTAGTAATTAATACAGATAATTACTACATGGCAGCACAGAAACCAGTGCAATTATCATCAGAATTTAATAATCTGCCCTGTAGCTTCAGTTTATATTACAGACCAACCTCATTTTCTGCTTGATAATTAGTCAACCCCTAAGTTTAGCTTCTCAACAGCTGCTCAGAGCCCACTGAGCATGTGAGTGTCACAGACACTTTCCAAGATGGTGACCCCCTGTGACAAGTTTGAAGTCCTAGATCACTGCTGCAATTGACAATCTAAAACTTTAGGTGGTTGCAATAATTTTAATATATAAAAAATGGCATTTTTAGCCATATTGATTGTTTGGCTTAAGTTCTCCTTTAATGGTGATGTGCCAAAACCAATACAATATGCACTATGCTTTCAGCTGATTGACCAGTTTGCAGGGTGACGTGCACGAAACAGTGAGTAGCAGGGGTTCTGATAAAAGTTACATTCTCCTAGCAGCACCTCCGTGTTTGGTGTCGGCAGCCGGATATTCCACATAAACTCATTCTGTTCACAGATCTTACCATTTATATTAATGTACTTTGAATACAGAACAAAAAAAGAAAAAAAAAACATAATAAGCTAGAAAATTAGAGAAAATCGAAAGAAGAAATTTTTCTTACCATTCTCGGTAGATTTCGTATCTTTCTTGGAAGAGCTGTAAAGAAAAATGGGAAAATTGACCATATTATTTGCATGGTAGAAGAGGAACTCAAAGAACATTTACAGCTTAGTTTGGATTAATCTACTACAAGTTACAAAATGAAAGCAAAGCTCTGGTTGGTTGCCAGGGGCTACTAATATAGGGAGGATGGGGTCTTTAAATAAATGAAAACTTTATTAAAGGGGTAGTTTTAGCATATTATAGATTGACCTATTCGAATCAATCTTTCAAACGGTGAACTGATTGCAGCTGAAAATGCTTTTGGTTGTCAGGGTCACTGACCCCAACAAACAAAAATAGCAGACTAGCTGTGTGGCTTTACTTTATTCAGTAGTAGGGATGGGCGAATTTGACCCGTTTCGTTACGCCAAAAATTAGTCGCCGACGAACATTAAAGTCGGTGAGCGTCGACATATAAGTCGATGGGCGTCATAGGGCGAAGCAAGGCGAAAGAATTCGCCCATCCCTATTCAGTAGTGTATATTTTTATTGTCTATCTTTTTGGCCTTCTACTATTCATCTGCTGAGCTAGCCCCTGCTTGATAGGGTAATTGACCTAGAAACCAAACACCCCGTTTAAATCTAAATCCTGAAAGCTGCTGTACAAAAATCTAATTATAGTAATAAAAAGATACCAAAATCCCCCAAAATAATGACCTAATTAAACTGTCTTAGAATCCCGCTGTCTGCAATAAAAAAAGTTAAATTTAGACAAATAACTCCTTTGAATGTTGGATGACCAAACCATCACACCATGGGGTAGAATTATCAAGGGTCGAATTTTGAGGGTTAAAAAACCCTCGAATTTGACCCTCGAAGTAAAATCCTTCAAATTCGAATATCGTATTCGAAGGATTTAAGCGCAAAAGCTTGAATCAAATCGAGTGATCAAGCGATGAAATCATTCGAATTGAACGATTCGAATGACTTTAAGCGATTTATCGAAAGATTTTTATTCGACCAAAAAAAACTTAGAAAAGTGCTGGGGAAGGTCCCCATAGGCTAACATTGTACTTCAGTAGCTTTAATTTGGCGAAGTATGAAGTCAAAGTTTTTTTAAAGAGACAGTGATTATCGAATGGTCAAGTTCGAGTCATTCGATTCGATCGAATTTGAGTCATTCGATTCGATCGAATTTGACCAATTCGATGGTCATAGTACCCAAAAAATTACTTCGAAATTCAAATATTTTTTTATTCAAACTATTTACTCGAGCTTAGTAAATCTGCCCCCATGTGTAGGTAGAACATACCTGTGATGTCTTCTTATGCCCAGCAGGAAGATTAATGCAGTGACAAGAGCAAGAACAAGTATGATGGCGATTGCAATTCCAACGATGTGCCCTGTTCCAATGGGATTGTTATTAGGATCATTCTCTGAAAGAAATAAAATATGACATTATGAAACATTTGAATAATAATGGTTTTATTTCATGCCTCACATTTATACGTATTTTTGTGGGACAGTCCACAAACTTGGAAAAGAATGGTGCTTACCAGAGAATTTTTGAAAGAAGGAAATAGAAAAAGGATTGCTTTAGTGGATTTAGAGTGTGGCTAGACATGGAGAATGAGTGCAGACTAAAATCAGTGCAGACACCTGAGGAAGGGGATGGTCCCCGAAAGCGTGTGCCACAATTTCTGCAATTAAATGAGTTAAAGGCATATGCTGGCATATATTAGTGCTTCTTCCCTCTATTCATCTTGTTAGTAAAAAACAATCATGGAGCAAACACTTTTAAGAGTTTCACATTTTTATTGGTTAAGCAATGAAATTATATATGTGTGTAAAACAACTCTATTATTCCATGGAACGGGCATGTTCAGCAAGTGTCACAATGTGTTTGTAATGCTGCAATATTTGTGCCCTTACTTACAGGCATACTTCCCCGTGCTTGTGTCATGAATATCTGAATACGTCTTAGGCCATCGGCTAACTGTCCCATTTTATTATTATATGTTACAAATAATGGGGACATTTAATATTTTTATCTCATTATTTTAATAAAAAGCTCGACCAAACTCCCATCCCTGATTTTGCCCTATTTATTAATAAAATAACTTAATAATAACTTGCGGATCGGAACATGATAAAATTGAGCGAAACCCTGAATTTTTCAGGTTTTTGCCCAAAAACAATTTTTTTTGGATTATCGGGCTAAACCACAGATTCCCCTGATTCAAATGTACTGCATCTGGCACAATTGTGTCTGCTTCATGAAAATGAATACAAGTGCATTTAGTCCCAAAACTCCATTTGGAACAATTTCTGGTGTTCGGCATATGAGTGAAGTTTGTGCCGTGTGCAG
Organism: Xenopus laevis; assembly: GCF_017654675.1. Lineage (NCBI taxonomy): Eukaryota > Metazoa > Chordata > Amphibia > Anura > Pipidae > Xenopus > Xenopus laevis. The sequence goes on from NC_054383.1 coordinate 113,919,140, forward strand.
AGCCTACTGACGCTGTACTCCTGTAAAGGAATTCTAGAGAAAGTACTAGCTCCAGGATTCCCCATCATCAATAGGCGCAGTATCGCTTGATTTGGAACGGAAGGCGGGAAGGACTGAGCGGCACCAACTATCCCAAAGGGCAACATTTTGATGCAAGTTCCTTTAATGAATGGGGTTTAACGCACACTATGGGAAAAATGGCAGGAGTGCAACTGCCCTTATGGACTCTCTGGCAGATGGCCTTCCTGTAATTCGGAGCTTTCTGGGTTATTGGTTTCCGGTTAAGAAAAACAGAAACACAATTGTAAAACAAAACCAGAGAATGAATATGATGAGGTTACTGGTTAAAATGTTTAATGATTTCATTTGCTCATAATAACAATGATGACAATGATATTCCTGACCACTCAGGAAAAAGTAATGCCACGTCATATAACTTTTCACATACCGGTAATAGCAAATAAAACACAAATTCAATACACAAACTATATTAATAAATCAACATAATTAAGAGCTCAGTAATGCTGGGCAGGCGAGTAAAGTTTAAGGGATCTCTTCATAATTTAAATCTCCATACCTGCTGAAAAAATCATTTAAACATTATACACCCAATAGGCTGGCCTTGCCTCCAATAAGGATTAATAATATTTTAGTTGGGATCAAGCACAAGCTACTGTTTTATTATTACAGAGAAAAAGGAAATAATTTTTAAAAATCAGAATGATCTGCTCAAATTGGAGTCAATAGGAGATGATCTTCCTGAAATTCACAGCTTTCTAGATATCAAGTTTCAGGATAAGGGACCCCATACATGTACACTATAGGGGTTATTTATTAAAGATCGAGTTGTGTTTTCCATGTAAAATTCAAGTTTAAGTTTATTTTTTTGGTCAAAATTCACATTTTTGGGTTAAAAAAAACTTTTTTTTTTCGAGATTTATTATACCCCTGAAAATAGCTTGAATCTGAAAATAAACCAACTAAAACCTGTCGAAGTCATGTAGGAGTCAATGGCAAAGGTCCCTTAAACCATTATGTGAACCATTAAACCGTTTTTTTCTGAGAGTTTTGCCCAAAAACTCAATCAATTCGAGTGATTTGCGTTTTTTCCCAGCGAAAACTCGATTAATTCAAGTTTTCAGGTTGTTAACCCCGAACTCGGTAATTCGAGTTTTTTCCATTTGAGTTTTTTCTTAAATTAGAAACCATTCGAGTTTATTCAAGGTATAAAAAAACTCTAAAATCTGACCTTTGATAAATAATGCCCTATATGTTTTACACTATTAGCCTATTTCATTTGTGTAAAATACACCTTTACAACAAATGTCTGTATAAGCACTGGTGCCTGTGTTTTGTTCTGTATACATGCTAAAGGGCAGTGAACTTACCATTCACAGTCACATATATAGAGATTTCCTGTGAGAGCTTTGTCACTGAATTAGTCACTATACAGGTATAATTTCCTGCATTCTCAGATGTGGCCTGTTGGATGTTCAGTTTGTTATTCTGGAATTCTAAAACAGTCCAATTTAATTTCCACAGGTAGGTTGGTGCAGGAACAGAATCAGCAGAACATTCTAATGAGATGGGGTTCCCAGAAGTCACTTGTTGTGTTCCTCCTTTAATTCTCAGATTTTCTGGACCATCTGCAATAACAAGAGAACAAGAGAATAAGGAACATCTCCCATATATTATAAATATATATATGTGAATTAGTGAATTGGTTTAAAGTACCACTAAATTCAATGCTTCAAATTTTCAGATTTAGAGAAATGGGTGCTCTACTAGCAACAGATCCAAATGCCTTAACTAGAATCATTAGTTAAATTTGCTTATCACTGAGCTCAAACTAATTGCTGCCCTTATGAGCACGTCACTAAACCGCCTAGTGTTTTGGCATATTCCTTGACTTGTAGAGAAAAGTTCTACATAAATAACGTATATCTATTTAACCACATAAACCCATAATATAAATGTTAATAAATAGAAATGTTTAATTTGCTACTGAATGCACCGAATTTATTAACTATACTGGATGATTACTATTATTTCCTTTTCATATTCCTTTTGAATTTCTGGCATAATATGTCTGAGAGTCCAAAGAAAGGTGCAGTACAGTTATATTCTTGCCAAGTTATGCTTAATGTAGAGGTACATCAGTGCATATTTTTGCATGAGCAATGAGGCTTCTTCTACATTACTAAAAACAAGAGAAAGCAGTAAAACCCCACACTGCCCCACTAAAATTAATTAAGATCTAATTATATAAGTGCTCAGTGCTATTATAAACATATGCTTAGTTCTCAATCAATTTAGCACCAACATACCATAGAGCCCTATGTACTGAGAGGTCACAATTATTACAGGTAAAAGAGAAATCCACTGAGTACAATACAGTGAGATTTATCACCACATACAACACAAACAGTTGTCAAATACAAAATATTATCAATAAACATTGGTCGATTCTAAAAGAGGATGAAACACTGAGTACCATTCTTGAGGAAAGAGTTTCAATTTGCTATAAACGAAGTCCAAATTTAAAGGACATATTGTCCAATAGTCATTTTAAAAATCCCCAGAAACTGGCTAGTAATAGGGGATGTTTTCCATGTGGTGAATGTAACATGTGTGGGAAAATGTCAAGAACTACATCCTTTTATGATAGATTTGGTAAACATCATAATGTCAATTCACATATTAATTGCAAATCCAGGGGAGTGATTTATTGCTTGGAATGCCCGTGTTGCAAGAAATATGTGGGTATGACAACCCAAATGCTGAAGATAAGAGTTCAGCAGCATTGCAGTTCTATACGCAATGCTGGCAAGACTGATAAAACAGATGCAACTCTATCTACAGTTGCTTGGCATTTTAAAAAATACCATAATATGAATCCAGCAGACTTAAAGTTCTGGGCCATAGAAAAAATCAATCTAGGCATCAGAAAGGGTGATCTGGAACAAGCACTTCTCAGAAGGGAAAGTTACTGGATTTTTAAATTAAATACAATCTCTCCTAATGGTATAAATGAAAATATGCTTTTCCAGGCATTCATCTAAGTCTATATACACATATATTAACGCTTTGATTAAAAACAGTAAACCGAAATGCCGAAATGTTACTTCTGGACATTATATTGGTTGCTATGGTAAATCTCGTAGGTAACCCTTTTCCCCATAGATCCGTGGTAAAAACCCTGACATCCTCCCCTTATGGGAGGAGATTATACAATCATTGAGCCTGGTTGTATTCCTGAGACAAACTGGAGTGATTGACATGTTAGGAAAGCTGTGAGTATCATGCTGACAGGTGTGCAGCAATGAGGCTTCACAGTGTGAGAATCTCGACAGATCTCAATGAGATCTCTGTGATGTCAGACCCTGAAGCTTTAAAAAGCCATGCAACGGATGAAAAGCCCATTTGCCTTGATAAAGCGTAAGCGAAACGTACGTCGGCGAGCCTTCAAACCCTTTTTTTTTTTAAAAAAAGCTCATCATTGAAATCTTACCTTTTTAAACCCTAATTGAATCTCGGATCCAGAGAAATTTAATGGAATTGTAGTGCTATTAGCGCAGCATTCATTCCTTTTATTCTCTTTTATCTCTAAGGCACTGAGGATTTGTTGGTTTTATAGCAAAGTTAGCTCTCTTTACCAGACAGTTAAACGTAGTAACGAGACCACAGTCCTCAGTGTTCTGCCTTCCTCCCACATGTGGTGTCCCAGGGCTTAGAAAAACGCAGCTAGTTTCTTCGGGACAACTCCACCTCTATACTATTTTCTCATTTCTAACTTTTATTCATGAATTGCTGACGCTTTAATTTTAATTGGTTGATACCATTAACTCACTTTAAAATTATAACTACAGCACTAGCACCTTATTTAATTCATATAAGAACCATGAACTTTTGGATTATTCAATTGTGTGTAGATACATTTTGTTGAAGGTCACAGCACCTAATTTATAGCACTTAAGCACTTTAATCATAATTATTTGTATTAACACAATCGATTGAAATACCATTAATTGTATGTTGGTGCTAAATTGATTGAGAACTAAGCATATGTTTATAATAGCACTGAGCACTTATATAATTAGATCTTAATTAATTTTAGTGGGGCAGTGTGGGGTTTTACTGCTTTCTCTTGTTTTTAGTATCCCTATTCTGGTTTATATACCTCTACACAGCCTGAAATTGGGTAATACAAGTGAGTGAACATTAATTACAAGTGAACTATATTTTTGTTTGTGCTTCTTCTACATTAGTCTTGTCACACCCCTGTGAGTCTGAAACTACAAGCTAAGTCAGTGACATTTTCACTGAACATAGAGAAAACAAAGCAAAAATTAATTATAATGTAGGTTTTGAGACCATACAGTAGTTACTTACAGTTTACAGTTAGTGTGTAGGGATCACTGATAGTCTTACTGACGGCATTTGAAGCTTCACATCGATATTGTCCTGTATCTGAGCGAGAGACACTGGAGAAAGTGAGAGTCTTGTTATCTGCAGACAGACTCAGTCCGGGAGGGAGAGAGACACCATTTTTACTCCAAAGGATCTTTTCTGCATTATTTGTACTGCAGGTGAGGGTGACTTTCCCATTCTCCTGGGGTTCCTTATTGTTTGTGCTGATCACCGAGGAAGTGACAGGCTCTGTAGATACAAACAGCACAAAGCTATAAAGTCACAATGGAAGAAGTTAAAGATTTGGGGAAAATATAATTTTATAAACAACCAGTTTAGTTCTCTAACATATAATTGAGAATCACTTGATATAACATGAAAAATGATGGTCAATGATGGAAGATGCACTTGAGATGGTCGTGGCTTCCAGAAGGTCAGTGATATATAATCCACTTTTTCTTCTTTTGGTTTCATTGCTAAAAGGCAAACTGAATTTCAGTGAAAAGAAACTAAAATCAGTAGTCATTTAGCTGTCTCCATTCTGTTCATTAGTACACTTGGCAATAGAAGACATGATGGACCAGGTTGTACATTCACTGTTGCTGGTACCTGTTCGCCAAAAGGTCCCAAAATAAAGTGATTATGCATAAATTAAATAGGTTCTACAGAAACACATACAATGATGCAGTAACTGGGTTGTTGACAATTCTAATTAACACAGCGTTTCAAGCTTTTCAAGTAACAAGATGTTCCAAACTGTACAGTGAGTGTATTAGTTCAGTTTTTTTTTCATAAACTGTGCAATAACCAATAGTTTTGTTATGCCAGTGGAAGATGAATAATTTGATTAAACTTGTCGGCAGTTTTATATCAACCAGCCTAAGCACGGTAAGAGCAATGAGAGGTCCATGATTGGAAAGTTGCCTGTAATCTCATCTGTGAAATGTAAAGCCTTATGTTTAGTTATTTGTTTTTTTCTTGGCTGGACAATATCTGTTTGCCCTCGAAAAAGCTTACAAGTTTTACTACAATATTCAGATCAGTGTGGTGGTGGTGGTGGGGGGGTTGTATGTATCCAAAGTAACCCACAAGAAGTTTTGGGAAATATCCAATCTCCACACTGAAGTTTTTCTAATGAAGAATCTGACTTAAATAGTACAATGTACCAGAGCTTTTGTAGAAACTAACAATCTGGGGAATAGTGTGTAAGAAGCAAATTCTACAAAGACAGAATAGCTGCACAGTCAACAATTTGTTTAAGACACCAAATGACAGCAAGCGATGAAGCAAACGATTGGAAATAGGGAAATAGGCGATACAAACACTGCTCAAAGTAGGTAATGCAGTAGGGTTCAACTCAGGCTAGACTTTTTGTTCAAAGTGGATGTCATACAGGGAACCTGCAGGGATGAACTGCACTGCAGAACCTTTAAAAGGATCTACTTCCTACCTTCCATGAGCATTTCTGGTCACAGAGATTGGTTGATTCTAATGAGGGGTCTGACATATCTAGTCGGTGTTTCAGTTGAGTATTTGTAGTTAAATTGACCCACCCGCACATTCCAAGCAGGTTATTTTACACATTTAGCAAAGTGTCCGTAGAAGTGAAAGGTAAATGGAATAGGGCAAAGTTAACAGAACATTTCATAACAGAAATTATCAGACAAAGAAGATGAAATGGAATAACAATAAGGGGATCACTATTAATGGATTGGGAAAAACAGCTGAAGAGAATAAAGGGGAAGAAACAGGAAAGTATTTGTCACAAAGGAAACAGCACAAAAGAAAAGGAGTAAAATGAGTATTAAAGGAAGAAGAAACAGAATCCAAGTGAATATTTTCTCCATTCAACAAACAGGTTCCATTTTGAAAAATGAACATATCTACTAAGTTCAGTTTCTCTGTACACCAACGTTCTCTTTTTAATGCAAAGTCATATGCAGTGTTACTATACCTGTAAGAAGAGTTCACAGACAAACATACCTGGACTTACTGGGTACTGCTGGACAGTAAACTAACATTTTCCTGAAAATACATTATTATTATATTAAGGATGGGACTCATTTGAAATCCCAGGCCCACCTTAGCAAAGAAAAGATTTATTGTCCCCCCATCCATGACTGTTTGAGTAGAGACTCACTATTGCCCTTGTTCAAGTACATCTCATGGTACTGGCATAACAGTTGCATCATGAACTATTTTATCATTTATTTGAGATGCTCTAGGGCATGGTAGATCATGTGAGTTTGTTACTGAAAGTTATATTGTATTGTAAAGTTCATGTTTGACCACAGGTGGGAGAGCAGCCAGGGGAATGTGCCTGGCCCAAATCAGGAGCACGTTCCAATTCAAGTCTCATGATCATATATATGCATTTTTTTAATTCTCCCAAGCCCGTTGCCAAAACTTGCAGCTATCTCTGGTGGAGTTAAGGGGGTGCACCCGTCTGGCACTGATTGGGTAGATGAGAGGGGGGGGGGTGGAGGGCCATCTCAGTTATTAATCGACCTCTGATTGCACCAGCTTGTTCTGCCATGGCAAAGGAATGTGAGGGGTCCATTTCAAGATTTAGGTAATGGAGACTGCTGAAGAGAAGTGGAAGGAATAGGAGAGAACGTGAGGGTGCAGTGATGCTGAGTATTGATTTTATAAGAAATTAATGTATTATGTGGTACCTTTAAAGGGGTTGTTCAGGGGTCAGGAGAGGACTGAATAGAAAGAGGAGTAATAAAAGTAGCAGTAACAATACATTTGTAGCCTTACTGAGCATTTGTTTCTAGAGAGAGTCAGTGATCCCCATCTGAAAACTGGAAAGAGTCAGAAGAAGAAAGCAAATACTTCAAAAACTATAAAAAAGAAAACGTTGAAAAGTTGCTTAAATTGGCCATTCTGTAACATACTAAAAGTTAACTTAAAGGTGATCCACCCATTTAAGAACTGCTTCCTGTGACTGAGGGAAGTAAAATTGCTGGAAGTAACCAATAATTACTGTTATATTTGTACAAAAACGGTGGTCCTGTATGAACATCTGTATAGGGACACATGGATGAGTTACAGGTTGTAAACGGCATGCTAACATATAGTATCTGTGGCTTTAATGATGTAATGTGTGATCTGTGCAGGTATGTTGGTACAAGGGTTTTATGGGTAATATTTGCTATATAAAAAGAAACAGCCATAGTCATCATCTTTTTGGACTTCATCTGAAGCAAGAGCTGGAAGTACTGGGTATATTTAGGACTAGCCAACTGGCCAATTAGCAGTTCCGTGCTGCACCAAAGATTTATAATATGGGATTAGTAATCGCCAGGCTGCACCAACCAAGATTAGGGACCCAAGTAATTGTTCTTATACTGACAGGAGTCCAGTGAGAGTATTGGGTACACTGAGGTGTCATACCTGTTGGTGAGACTCTACCTTCAACCTATTCTGTTCCTCTCTCAAATGAGTATTGGTGTGTAAGTGCATTGAATCTGTTATATTATTTTGCTGGATCTATTTACTTCATAAGAGTAAGTACCTGTTTATTATTATTATTCATTTGTATATTCAATATATCAATTGTTTTAAAGGGGAGGTTTACCTTTAAGTTAACTTTTAATATGTAATAGAATAGCTAATTCTAAGCAACTTTTTGAATGACCTTCATTTTTTAATTTTTACAGTTTTTGAATTATTTGCCTTCTTCTGACTCTTTCTAGCTTTCAAATGGGGTTCCCATCTAGAAACAAATGCTCTGTAAGGCTACAAATGTATTGTTATTGCTCTTTCTTTTCATGCCCTCTCCTATTCATATTCCAGTCTCTTATTCAAATCAATGCAAGGTTGCCAGGGTTATTGGACCCTAGCAACTAGATGGCTGAAATTGCAAACTGGAGACTACGAGCAAATTTTTTCGCCAAACACATGGATTCCGCATTTCGCTGTATGCAAATATTTCGCAAAACATTGGCAAAAATTTGCTGAGACAAAATAATTTGCTGCAATAAAAAACACCCATTGACTTTAATACATTTGGAGTGAGAAATAACTTCAGAAAAAACACCTTTGATTTTTGGACAAAAAGTCATTGTCCAATTGACATTTGGACAAAAAGTTGCAGAGACAAGAATGTCACAGCAAGAAAAAAACGCCATTGACTTTAATACATTCGGAGTAAGAAATATAAGTTGCATGCGTAAAAATAGTTGCGGCTCAAAAAATGTTGTCGCCTATTGACTTTAATGCGTTTCCAATTTTTTCACAGTTTCGCTTGTTTTTCAGCAGTTTTGTGATTTTTTTTTGCGACACAAAACAGAGCAGATTTGCTCATCGGTACTGGAGAAAGTAGTACCACCTGTGGTTTCATAACACATCTTAGGAAGGAGCAAAGCCAAAATTAAATTTGTGCGTTAAAGACATATTATATCTTATGAGTAAAGCACTGCAAAATATGTTGCTTGTTTTCTAAAGGGCAACAATAACAACAATAATAATGAAAACACCAGAGCCGGTTTATTAAAGGGGATCTATGGTCAAAATCTATAATCTAACACATTGAGCTGCAAGGTAACGGCTATTAGATCATCAAAACGGGTAAAAAAAAAAGCATTGCAATTACAAATAGAATTATATTCATTCCCCAAAGCCTAAGAAAGATTATAGATTTCGACCACAGATCCCCTTTAAACTGCAAAAGTATTTTTTGGCTTGAATAAATATGTTATTATTGCATACTTGCTATATAAGTTCACTAAAATTATCCACTAAAAATATTACCAAATGAAAAAACTATATGACAATTTCTATCACTGAGTTGTGTAGTAGGTGACATCAGTTTTTTACATGAGCAGCGTCAATAAATGGGGAATAATGATACCTCTAAATATACTGAATTTATTGATAATAATTAATAACTGAATTCTAATATTAAAAAGGATGAAACCTTTAGTAATAAGAAGACCCCTCCTTCCCCTGATGAATTGCACCTCTTTGGACTCCCTAAACAGGCTGTTTCCATCATCAAGTTATGTAAAGCCGTGTAGCTCACAGGAGTGTCCATACACCATCTCTAGAGGCTGGCAATCTTCTAACAGTGGCATTTACTTAAAACACCCTAACTAACATATACCAGGACGGTCTGTCTATGAAAGGTAAGATCCATTAACAGTGCTCATATAAAAACGAGAGCTGCATTATTTAGCCCCACCACAAAAATTATATAAAAATGATATATAATTATAGCAATAAAGAACAATAATAATAATGAGCTCAATAGCAGAAATATTTGCTCTAAAAAGTTACCATATGCAAATAAGTCTATAATGAAACATTCCCTTTTGCAAGCTGAAATACCATAATGATTTCAGAACAAACTTTATTTGGATTGAAAAACATGTGAACTCACTGAATGAAATCTGATTGGCTGTTGTTGACTTCACCCAGTTTTTCTAAACTGAATCCATAGTCACCCAGTGACAAACTGCAAAGTTTGGTGACCCTTGCAAATAGCAGTTTATATTTCCCTATTGAAATCAATGAGTGAAATTGTCTGATTAGCTGTTTGTGGCCGCCCCCCTTTTATGACATTGAATCTGTAGTCATTCAGTGACAAAATGCACAAAGTTTGGGGACCCTGGCTTTAATAATGTGAGAATGGCAGTATTTAAATTTAAAACAATAAAATGCAATGGGTGAATTCTGATTGGCTGTTGGTGGCTCCGTCCACTTTTAATAACCTTGAACTGCATTCCACCAGTGACTAACTCTGCAAAGTGTGGGGACCCTGTAATTAATGCTGTAAGAAAGAGGTTTGGGGACCTTAAATGTGTGAATATGGCAGCAATTTAAAGTTCACCATTAAAATCAATGCAATAAGTCTGACTGCCAATTGGTGACTACACCCACTTTTTTACTCTGCAAAGTTTGTGGACCCTGTCGTAAATAGTCTAAGATTGGCAGCATTTTAAATTTAAACCAAATGCAATAGCTGAAATCTGATTGGCTGTTGGTGGTTCCATCCACTTTTTCAAACCTAGAACTGCAGTCCCCTAGTGACCAACTTTGAAGAGCTTGGGGACCCTGGTATTAAAATTTAAAGAATGTCAGCAGTTTAAATTTAAAGCAATGAAAGTCTACAGGTGAAATCTGGCTGTTGTTGGCTTAACCCACTTTTGTAAACTTGAAATGTAGTCATCCAGTGACAAACTGTAAAAAGTTTGGGAACCCTAATGTTAAACATGTGAGAATGGCAGCCATTAAAATCTCCCCACTGAAATCAATGAAAGAAATAGGATTGGCTGTTGAAGGCTCCATCTACTTTTATTAATTTTGCCCTGCAGTCCACTAATGACCAATTATGAAGCATTTGAGGACCATGACATGACATTAATACTGTGAAAATGGCAGCAGGTTAAATTCCCCCCATTGGAAGTTAATGGGTAAAATCTGATTAGTAGCTCCGACCACTGAGTCTAAGATTGGCAGCATTTTAAATTTAAACCAAATTCAATAGGTGAAATCTGATTGGCTCCACCTACTTTTCCAAACCTAAATCTGATTGGCTCCACCTACTTTTTCAAACCAAAAACTGCAGTTCCCTAGTGACCAACTGTGAAGAGTTTGGGGACCCTGGCGTTAATACTATGAGAATGACAACAGGTTCAATCCCTACATTGTCAGTTAATGAGTGAAATCTGATTGGCTTTTTGTAACTCCGCCCTCTTTTGGACATTCAACAAATATTGCCTTTTCATTCAGGTTGACTCCGTGACTATGTGATTCAAGTTTAGTGAGTGTAACCTTAAAGCTGTCAGAGTGGCAGCTATTTAAATTTCCCCATTCAAAGTTAATGCTGTTGTTGGCTCCTCCCACATTAAGGTGTCCAACCAATATTGCCTTTTGCTTTCGGTTGACCCCATAAATATGTGATTTAAGTTTGGTGAGTGCGGCCTCAAAGCTCTAACATTGGCAACAGTTTAAATTTCCCCTTTGAAAGTCAAAGGGTGAAATTCGATTGGCTGTGAGTAGTGGTGGGTGAAACGGCGAAAAAATCTGCAAAAAAATCGCGAAAATCTAAAATTGACTCCTGCGTCCAATACTGGATGTGTATCCGAAGTCTCTCGCATCAAATATGAAGCTGTCGTTAAAGTCAATGGGTGTCTCAATAGTGTTGACGTGCGGCGATTTTGACGCAAACGACTTTTCGGACGTGCATCCAAAATTTTGGATTTCATCAGCGGTGAAACATGGAAATTCACCGAAAATCCGTGCCTGCCGAATAAATTCACCCATCACTAGCTGTGAGTGTAGCATCAAAACTGTAAGAGTGGCAGCGTCTTGAAAATCTTCCCCGTCAAAGTCAATGGAAAAATGGGGGTGTTTGGAGTGGTGCCCCAAAAAGACAGAGGGCAAGATCACTTATAAATGCACAGGCAACCTACTCCGCTATAGGATGAAGACGTGAGATAGTTTGGATGTTGTACCCATAAAACTGTAAGAGAAGAAGAGTTTAGAAAATGAGGGGAGCTAAGAATAAGAAGTGGTGGAAGAGTGAGCTGAAGTCGAAGAATAATATGTTGTTTTTTTTAAAACAACATAATAAAAATAATTTAAAATAACACAAACTGTTCTGTGTATTAAATTCCTTTATACCCACAGTTGTTAATGAGAAGGAATTATGGATGCAAATACATTTTATGGACAGAATTTAGATTGAGTATCGAGTAGAAGTAAATCTAGAGCAACGGGACTTGCTGAGTAATCACTGAAGACATTTCACTACTCAGCCCAGCAGCTTCTTCAGTTCAACTGACTGGTAAGGGAAATCCTCGCCATATAAACTCTTCCATTAATGCCATGGGTCCGATATACTTCTATTAGATACTGTATTTGGCTGAATGAAACCCTTCACAGACATTGAGAGGGAAACAATTGTTTGGTTTACACTGTACCTTGCATTAGTAATTCAATCCTAAATTATATTACAAACAAGAATTTATATAGAAAGGCAGGGGCAAGTCTAAAGTGTAAAACTGAATCCACCCCAATGCTGTACACAAATGAACAGTAGACTTTTACACTAATAAATAAGCTGTATGACGTGAGCACACTGTATACTCACCATAAACTGTCAGGAGAACTGTATGTTGTGCTGAAGTCTCTATAGTCTGTATCAACACTGTGTAATTCCCCTGGTCTGTAGGAACAAGGCCTGAGATCTGCAATGAGCCGTTTGGGAAATGACTGGCCCTAGAGAAATACTGACGCCCATGTGTCACTGAGTTTGTTTGTGGAATAACATTGAATATTTGGTTATTAGTATCTACACTTGAACCTTTATACCACGAGAACTGTCGTATTGTAACAGTGACTCCAGTGACACTCAGGGTAACAGACTGATTAACCACCGGATTCTGAGGGATCAGCTGAACCCCAATTCCATGGGCTGAATCCATCCAAACACTGAGGCAAACTGAAAGAGAGAAATAAATATATTAGAAAATATCAGGAGTTGCAACTTTGCAGCACATACAGTATTATAACATACAGAAATGACTGAATGCCCCTGTCCATGGGTGACAGTATATTCATATTTATATTAAATAATAACCTTAGTATAACGGCACACAAGGCAATTATACACATTTTCTTGTTCGGTGTGTGGGCAACAATAGTCTCAGTATCAGCCTCCTTTTTATATGATGTCTCTCGGGTCAGGCAAGTATCATTTCAATCTGGATTAGTGCTGCCATTTGTGTGGGGTATTGCCAAGCATTTTGTTACCTGAATGCCAAATGAACTCACTGGCAAAATAGGACATATTTACTACAGATATGGGACCTTTTATCTAGAATGCTCATGTCCTGGATTTTTCTGGATAATGGATCTTTCTATAATTTGGCTCTTTATACCTTAAGTCTACTAGAAAATCATGTAAACATTAATGAAACCCAAGCTACTGTTTTATTATTACAGAGAAAAAGAAATATCGTGGGATGATATATCCCTGACAAAAATA